>NC_053166.1:87630486-87942736 GCF_016835505.1 Polypterus senegalus | reverse complement strand
ACTACAGAGATGGTAAGACAACCTAATTTTCCAATGTCTGCTCTATTTTACAGCACCTGTGCCCCCACAGCAGAGATGAGGAACATTGGAATATTTCTACAATAATTGAAAAATACAAACTTGTATTAAAGACAACAAACCTTTCTGCTGCCGCTTGTACAGGTATTCCTCATGCTGGGTATGATAAACCACTACAGATTATCCACAACTGTTTTTACATTAATTTTTAAAAATGTTATCACAGTTGGAGAAGCAAAGTTAGAATCCTTCACCTTTCCCACCACAATGCGCAATACTGTCAGCTTTATTTCGCTAATGCTGACATGCCTTCAGTGTCCTAACCACTTATCAAGTGATGCTGATTCATCCAGTAAATATTTGTGATAGTGCCATCTATAGTGATAGTCAGCTCATCACATGCCGAACTTTAGAAAGTGCTTTGTTTTGGGGATGGTTATGCAGATGTATACACTACATTAAGTAATTAAGTGCTTCCTGTAATTTATTGGGAAGGCAACCTGGTGAGGGAAAAATGAGATTCTGGCAGAGAGGGAATAGTATTGGTTCCAGTAAATTTCATAAAGCACCTTTTGTGATGAATCCTATTACAAAGTCTTTGGAAATACCTTCATTATTAATAGGTGTCATACACACACTGTATGTACACATTTGTGAAATTTCATATCCAAATCAAAGTTGGACAGAAATGAGTCCAAGTTAGAATATTTGGCAAGAGAGGATGCCAGTACATCTGAGAGTAAATAATTTGGACACAAACAATTCAGAGATAAGTTGCCAAACTTACAGCATGTTTTGGGAATATGCTGAATGAAGTACTGTTTGCTACTCCACTTTGGTAGCTTCAACATTAGTAAATCATGACAAACTATTCAAAGTAACACACACTAAAATTGCATATATTGTACATGAGAGAACATTCGGACAGTAAAGAGATGCCACTGAAAACATTAAGGTTGGTTGTAGAGAGATGTGCATTGTTGTTAATAGCGGTGGGACAAGCAGTAGGTTGAAGTTCTTGTAGTCAGTTGTGCTGGGGTCCCCACAAGGAGGAGTTTTCACTTCTGTATCATTGGCTGAGATCCCCATGTTGATATTAATGACTGAGCCATACTGTATCAAGGACTGTAGAGGTTTGGGAATGGTCTTTACATAGTTTACAGGGGTCATTGGCATCTTTGTTTTATTGGTAGTATCAGCAAATGCCACAAATAAATGGGGGATTTGCTGATACCAATAAATAAACCTCAACCATAGTTTCTGAACTGAGATTACTCAGATGGAGTTACCTATTCATTGTCCCAGTCCATTGCTTTGATGCAGATTTTTTCTTTTCTTTCTAGAATATACATCACAGGAGACTGTCCCTCCCATTGGGACAGAAGTCAACACGCAAGGTGATTTTTGTTGTTTTCTTGCTTTTGACTAAATTGTCTAAGCTCTTAGAAGGTAAAAGGAATTATTCACAATTCATTGCACTCCCCATCTTCTGCTACAATATTTGCTCTTTTCAAACAATACTATAAAACACGTTTCGATTATACGGTAGTGTACTTATGTAGGTAGAATTTTTCATAGTAAACATATCCTTAACCCTTTCCAGTCTATATTTTGGCCACACTGCAACACAGAAACAAATCTTGATTCCTTTGCAAAAGATTCCTTTGCAAAAAACTTATTTACAGTATAAACACTAAAGCTGGATATCATCGCTCTTGTTCCTTTAACTTAACTGCTGTTTTTGCTGTGGTTTATCACCAAATTCTCATGGACCACCTGAAGAACTACACTGGGCCGTCTTCAGCCTCCTTACACCTTGGATGCACCTTTCTGGCTCTACATTGTTTATCTCCTTTACTGGTGAAGACACTTGCAGAATTCTTGTGAAATGTGGTGTTTATCAAAGTCTTGTTCTTAGTTCACTGTCCATCTGTATCTACAGTGTCCCACTGGGTTGCCTTATGCACAAACATAACCTCATACTTAGCCCATACTGAAGCCAAATAGTTTTACTGGGAAAAAAAAACTCCCTGATACAGACAAACTCAGTATCTGCTTCAGTGACATAATATGACACAAAAGTTTCTGTTGGAACCTTCAGGATCCTCAAGACACTGAACATTTTCCTATTTGAATACTCAAATTTTCTACTGTATCTTAAATTTTGATCGTCATTCTACTTGAAACTGTCGCACTTTCTTATCTGAATTCCCATAATTCTCTCTTCAACTGCTTCTTTGTAAATGCAGCTTCTATATTCCTGACTCTGTCCTAGCACAATAGTTACCCCAACAACTTTGGCCTCCTAGTAGGCACAGAGTCATTTAAAACTCTGCGATTAACTTGAACTGTGAACATGATATTGAATTTAAACTTTATTGCCAGGCAAAGTAGCTGTTAGGAATTTCTGTTGGTGTTACGTTCATACATATAAAAAAATGCATGCAAAAGGCAGCACACTGTATACGTAATACATAATACCATCCAAACATTATTTACAGCTGCAGATAATAGTATATATATAACGAAAACACAAATATGTAAAACAATTTTAACAATACTCATTTGCACTCATGTCCAACAATGTATCATGTAAGCCTTTACACAGTAAACAATTTGGAGAGCATAAACATGAAAATGAGATTGTGAGTGAATACAGTAGTAAACAAACTGTTGATGTGTCTATAATATTAGTAACCATACCAGATGGTTAACCTGCGAGCATACTGTTGTCTTTAATTCTATTTCCAGCCCATTTCATGACCCCCTGATGTATATAGATCCTCAGAAGATTCCAATTTAAAGCTCACAATTATTTCTGCTGACCGAATAACTCAATTGCAGTTTGTGTTTTGAGTGAGCAGATGTATTACAATACTAGACAGTTATGGAGGAAATAAGGATGCTTTCATTGACAGCCAGATAGAACTGAGTAAGCACTGATTGGACAGTTAAATCTTTTAAGATATTGGAGGGAAAAAATCTGCGGAGTTTTTTTTTGATAAGAGGAGTTATTTTTTTCATCCTATTTCATTCATACTGTGATTGGTAGTGGAGACAAAAATTGAAGCGATTCCATCTTCTTCGCACCATTTGTAGCGAAAGGAGTGGGTGGCGTGGAGTTTCTCCTTTATCTACAACCATCTCCACTGTTTTCAGAATATTCAAGTTGAAATTGTTGAGGTGCACAAACTAGCCAGCCAATCCACTTCCTGGGTCCTCCTGAGTGGAGTTTGCATGTTCTCCCCGTGTCTGTGTGGGTTTCCTCTGGGTGCTCCGGTTTCCTCCCACAGTCCAAAGACATGCAGGTTAGGTGCATTGGCGATTCTAAATTGTCCCTGGTGTGTGCTTGGTGTGTGTGTGTGCCCTGCGGTGGGCTGGCGCCCTCCCTGGGGTTTGTTTTCTGCCTTGCGCCCTGTGTTGGCTGGGGTTGGTCCAGCAGACCCCTGTGACCCTGTGTTAGGATATAACGGGTTGGATAACAGATGGATGGATGGATGTTCAGCCTGTAACCCTGCTTCAGACAAATCACTTTTGAGAGCAAGGTCCAGCCATTTCCCCAACATACATTTGTTTGCAAACTGTAGCAAGTTATTTAATCTGTTGCTTTTTCAAATATATATATATATATAGTAAACTGTAATGTATCTTGATCAAGTAGGTCACCTGGCGCATAGCTATCTGCCAAATATGTAAAACCACTTCAGTCTGCAGAATTTGTTTGGTTGGTCTGTATTCAAAGTTTTTTTTTTTTTGTTTGTTTTTTAGGAATAGATATTGTATCTCCAGGGTTTGCCAAAATCCCACAAGGACAAAATGGCAGCAGCTTTGAAAAAGGTAAGTTGTACAGCCATTTGGCACAAGTACTAAGGATCAAAGGCTACAGGCACAGTAAAGAAAAAATAAAACAGTAAAAAAACACAGTAAAATGAATATATTCTTTGGTCCTGGTCTAAATGAATATCCAGCATAGCAATGCTTAGTTTCATTACTAAATGGAGTCTTTTTCCCTTTATTGCAAGTAAGCTTTCGTACAACGTCCAGACCTTTTTTTTTTAACTACAGCTCTGATTATAGCAGTGAAAATATCGGATGATCTTCCTCCTCCTGTCTCCTTTGAAAAGCTGCATAGTTTGTGTAAGGATTCACATGACTTGATATTGTCTCTCACTTGTCTGTCTTTTAATGCAAGCAGTTTTTAATTTAGAAGCACTGTGTGTCAATTCATCAAAATTGCCTACCTCTACACAATTTTCTATTTGCCTTGAAGAAAAAAAGATAATAGCTGCAGAATCATGTCAAGACCTGTTTTGCATAAATACACAATACATAGAAGAACAAGTCCAACGGCAGAACAACATGCACTAATAAGAGGACTGTTGTGAGTTAGTGAAATAATATAGATTGATCAAATTAAAATGCTTGCCTCAGAAAAAAAGAGGAAGAACAAATATAATAAAAACTTTAGCTCACTACAACTCAATCCCTATTCACTTCAATTATAGAAAACATTTCTGACACTTGCCCAAAATTTACCTCACATTTACCTCAAATCCGTGTCACTAAGTATTTGTGTTTTTTTTAAGTGACATCCACTCCATCCCATTTTCACAGGGAGCTGAAGCCTAATTCAGCAGCAGAGAACCAGTGAAAACCTGGTCCCTGGAACTGTGAGGCAACAGTACCAACCACTGTGCCACACGAGCCATTTACCCACTGCTGACGTGCTTGATAAATAGCATTTTTTATTTGTTGTCAAATACAGTGCATCCGGAAAGTATTCACAGCTCATCACTTTTTCCACATTTTGTTATGTTACAGCCTTATTCCAAAATGGATTAAATTCATTTTTACACACAACAACCTATAATTACAACGTGAAAAAAGTTTACTTGAGGTTTTTACAAATTTATTAAAAATAAAAAACTGAGAAATCACATGTACATAAGTATTCACAGTCTTTGCTCAATACTTTGTCGATGCACCTTTGGCAGCAATTACAGCCTCAAGTCTTTTTGAATATGATGCCACAAGCTTGGCACACCTATCCTTGGCCAGTTTCGCCCATTTCTCTTTGCAGCACCTCTCAAGCTCCATCAGGTTGGATGGGAAGCGTCGGTGCACAGCCATTTTAAGATCTCTCCAGAGATGTTCAATCGGATTCAAGTCTGGGCTCTGGCTGGGCCACTCAAGGACATTCACAGAGTTGTCCTGAAGCCACTCCTTTGATATCTTGGCTGTGTGCTTAAGGTCGTTGTCCTGCTGAAAGATGTACCGTCGCCCCAGTCTGAGGTCAAGAGCGCTCTGGAGCAGGTTTTCATCCAGGGTGTCTCTGTACATTGCTGCAGTCATCTTTCCTTTTATCCTGACTAGTCTCCCAGTTTCTGCCACTGAAAAACATCCCCACAGCATGATGCTGCCACCACCATGCTTCACTGTAGGGATGGTATTGGCCTGGTGATGAGCGGTGCCTGGTTTCCTCCGAATGTGACGCCTGGCATTCACATCAAAGAGTTCAATCTTTGTCTCATCAGACCAGAGAATTTTGTTTCTCATGGTCTGAGAGTCCTTCAGGTGCCTTTTGGCAAACTCCAGGCAGGCTGCCATGTGCCTTTTACTAAGGAGTGGCTTCCGTCTGGCCACTCTACCATACAGGCCTGATTAGTGGATTGCTGCAGAGATGGGTGTCCTTCTGGAAGGTTCTCCTCTCTCCACAGAGGACCTCTGGAGCTCTGACAGAGTGACCATCGGGTTCTTGGTCACCTCCCTGACTAAGGCCCTTCTCCCCCGATCGCTCAGTTTAGATGGCCGGCCAGCTCTAGGAAGAGTCCTGGTGGTTTTGAACTTTTTCCACTTATGGATGATGGAGGCCACTGTGCTCATTGGGACCTTCAAAGCAGCAGAAAGTTTTCTGTAACCTTCCCCAGATTTGTGCCTCGAGACAATCCTGTCTCAGAGGTCTACAGACAATTCCTTTGACTTCATGCTTGGTTTGTGCTCTGACATGAACTGTCAACTGTGGGACCTTATATAGACAGGTGTGTGCCTTTCCAAATCATGTCCAATCAACTGAATTTACCACAGGTGGGATGGATGCACCTGAGATCAATTCTGAGCTTCATGGCAAAGGCTGTGAATACTTATGTACGTGTGCTTTCTCAATTTTTTTATTTTTAATAAATTTGCAAAAACCTCAAGTAAACTTTTTTCACGTTGTCATTATGGGGTGTTGTGTGCAGAATTCTGGGGAAAAAAATGAATTTAATCCATTTTGGAATAAAGCTGTAACATAACAAAATGTGGAAAAAGTGATGTGCTGTGAATACTTTCCGGATGCACTGTATGTGAGGATGTTATTAGTTGTTATTTTACCTCAGAACAAAATGAAACAAAGGCAAATCATTTTGAACAATTGGAGAATTAAAAAAGCAAAATTTTCTTTGTTTGGATCCATATTGAAAATAAGGTGCCATTCTGCATTTCTGTATTTACCCTTTTGCCAATGTCTGGCCAATGCAATAAAAGAAACCTGACAGCCTTTCAGCACATAAATTAAAAAGGGAGGAGCTTAGTAAATTTTGTAAGAATGGATGTGTCCCCATATCAGCATGAAATGTTACTGAAGCTCAAAGAAAAGCTCAATAAATAAAAATCCATGGATGTGAAGTACAGGAAATGTCATTACTGAGTGCCCAAACAGTTTTTATATAATTTATATTTGGAAAATTCACAAATAAATATTATATACATCAGGCCTTAAAGGAACACTCCCCAGAAAAACTATGATATTTTTATCAGCTATTTACTCCCAACTGTTTGTTGTGATAGCTGATAAAAATTTTGAATATTGTGTTTTCATGGAGAACACAAATCAAAAAGTTTGATACATTGGACTTCAATAGGGTCAATGCTGAACAATAATAATCAATATCAACACATCCATAAAAAACAGTAATGTGCATAGCTTATCTAGAGTATCATGATGTAGAACATAGTGGGAGGTAAAGTAAAGAATACTTCTTTTACATTCAGACATCAGATTTTCCCTTTGAATTTGACATTTTAATATAATTACATTTGAATAGTGACATTTGATCCGACAGTGGGCAGCATGGTGGCACAGTGGTAGCACTGCTGCTTTGCAACAAGTAGTTTGGGGTTCATATCCCATGTCCATGCGTGTTTCCTCTGTGTGCTCTGGCTTTCTCCCACAGTCCAAAGACATGCAGGTTAGGCAGTCTGGCAATGCTAAATTGGCCCTAGTTTCTGTATGTGTGTATGTGTTCTCCCTTTAAAGGTCTGGCAACCTCTCCAGGGATTTTTACTGCCTCGAACTCTGTGCTTGTTGGAATAGGCTCAAGAGTCTGTGCCACTTTGCTCAGGGGAAAGCCAGGTTGGAGAATGGATGGATGGATGGATGGATGGATGAGCTGATGTTCGTAGTGGAATGAGGTTACACAATGGTATAATGTCAATGCTGTGTATACTTCCTGGTTGTCCGAGATTATAAATACAATCAAAGTCTTACAGTGTATTATTGTAAATTCCAGAGTTATCTTAAAAAAAAAATGTTGTTTATGATTCTGACTTGTCTTCTGTTTTTGAGGATTTGTTGGTTTGATCTTGGACTTTGTAAGCAGATTTTGCTATTATTTAGCACTGGCCCACATTGAAGTCCAATTTATCAGGAATTTTCATCTCCATTGACCATGAAAACAAATTGAATTTTTCATAAATAACACAGCATAAGTAACAGATAAAAAAAATGGTATTTTGGGGGTAGTATTCCCTTAAAAAGATATGTGCAAACATTCTTTTACAGGACTATTCTAATTGAATTTTATATACAGGTAGTCCTCTACTTACGATGGCGTTATGTTCCGAAAATACAATCGCAGGTCGAATCAATCATAAGACACATAACCTAGCCTAAGGTACTGTACTCATAGCCTACTTAACCTAAGCCATGGAAACTGTGATCAATAATGTACTAATTTGTTAATTTGTAATATTTTACAAAACACAATGTAGGCTACAGCAGTTTACAATAATTACTAAACCATGGGTGTTTTATTAATTATTGTAAAGTTTAAAAAAATGCAAAAGCTTTGCATACATGCACTGTATAAGGGTATCCTTTTGCGCTTCACTTACCAGTGGAGTCAAGTTCATTGTAAAATACACACTTGGCTAATGTTAATTGATGGTAAATTCTAAATAATACACTAAATAATCCTATCTAGTACATGCATTGAAAAAACATGAAAGGCTAGGCCAACTATCATATTGTACTCACCACTAAATTTGTCCTTCATGTGCATACTTGACTGATGATATGTTGTTGATGTCTTAAACTAACATTAATTATTTAATGATGAGGCTGGGCATGATACAGAAGCAGGGTCATAAATACATTCTTTTTCAGCTCTTGATTCAATCAAAGTTGCATCACCTTTCGATTCTGTCTCTCTGTGACTTTCACGAGATGTTGAAGGCTGAGGCTTGGATGCATCGGATGATGTTTTCTTTAAAAAGATATCCATTGTAGCTTCGACTGCCCGTTTCTTCATTTCTTCATACATACGTTTATAGCAAGCTAATGCATCATGAATGTCTTTGTCAACTTTTGCAAATGAATCATAGCTAACATCCATCTTTTCAAAAAGTTTAAGTCCTTGCTCAATGAAGGAAAATGCCTCTGCCATTTTCTTTGTTGTAAACTTTTTTTCTCGATCTACCTCATTTTCTTCTTCCTCTTCAAATTTCTTTCTTTGTTCCTCATGTTCAATCAAGTCTTCAGTTGTTAAGTCTTCCTCCTCAACATCTACAAGTTCTTGAATATTTTTTTCTTCTACTTCCAACTCCAACGTTTTGCCGAGCAATACAATGTTTTTTTTATTTCTTCAACAGCATCATCTTTCTGAAAGCCTTTAAATGTGTTCACATACACTTTCAAAAGATTTTTTCCTTGCATTTATGCATTCCTTCATTACTTCTTTCCATGCTCTAGCTATGTTCTTACTTGCATTCAGAATGTTAAATTCCTTTCAAAAAAGTCTGAGTTCCTTTTCTTTGGTAGTTTCCACAGCCTGAGCTAAAGTATTCCGCAAATAATACGCCTTGAATGTGGCCACAGCACCTTGATCCATTTGTTGGACAAGGGAAGTTGTGTTGGCTTGCCATGCCAACTTGAAAATGTATATTTTACACAATTTTATATAAATTCTTGTATAGCTGTTGCCATCGTAAGTTTGAAAAATCGTAAGTTGAACCATCATAAGCTGAGGACCATCTGTATGTGAATTGTTATTTTTTATCACAAGGAAACATGGTCACTTTTCTTCTGCTTTTTCATGATTTACCGGCACACTATCTTCTAAAACAGTGTTTCCCAACCTTTGTGGTGTCACAACCCAGTTTTTCACATGCTAGAGTGTTCGTGACTCATTTAGGGTTGGGTTCCCATTCCTTGAATTTAGCTCAATTGTCTGGGCCCTCCAGAACATCAGAGCTTTGATAAATCAAGCACTATTTTAAATGCTTTTTCCTCGCGGGGATTGGGAAGGTCACATTGGCTGCAATCCAACTGAGATCCTTCTACTGTGAATCCAAGCAGTGGGAGGACGGGATTTCATATCAGGTCAGCTGTGGCTTACCTGCAATGCTGCCGCACCCCACAGGTTTGGAAATGCTGTTATAAAGTATTTCAAGTTAACTGCAAGCTGATTTGGTGCATCTTGGTGTTATGCTGTTGTGACCTAGGAGTCTGGCACAAAACAAGTTTCTCACAAATACCTTTGTTTTTGCTAATTTTTATTTCTGGAAGTAATGAGGAGATTCATAGTAAGTGTATAAGTCTAAGATATAAAATTAAAACACATTTTTGACTACAGAGTATCCACAAAGTCTCTTTACAATTTCAAAATTTTATTAAAAAAACAAATGAATAGACAAATCTGTGGAAATTATTATAAAATGTGGAGTAGATATTGAAGTTTTTTTACCTTATTTACTACACCTCTATATGAGCACCATTAGTTGCACGAAGCACAGCAAGACGGTGCTCGATTTCTTGCCATGTTCTCTGTAGCATAGCATCATAAATGGTGGCAATGGCATCAGTGATCTTTTGCTTCAGGTCATTAATGTCCCATATCTTTGTTTGATACATGATATCACATGGGGGTTTTCTGAGCCCCAAATTCTCACATTATGTATGTTCAGTTTCCGTGAAACATGGAAGGTTGCCTCATCACTAAAACAAACTCGGGTGAGGAACGTTGCATCCTCAGACATTCGTTCCAGCATGTTAACTGCAAACTCTTTTCGTCTTGGTTTATCATTTGGCCCGGGTGCCTGTAAGAGTTGCACTATATAAGTGTACAATCGCAAGTTCTTGTGTAGGACCTTGTGCACTGCATGTGGTTACTGTAACTGTCTGGCAGCAGTACGGATGGATTTTGTAGGAGAACAAGCAAAGGATTGTCTTACACGATCTCCGACATTCTTTGTTGTCTACTTCTTTCTTTATCCAATATTGTCCCTGTCTTCATAAAGTTCTTGTGCCATGCACGAATTGACAGGCGTGACGGTGAATGTTTTCCATACTTAGTCCTGTGGTTTTGCTGAGTCTGTGCATCTGATTTTGTTTCAATAAACCGCGATACACATTGTGCCTTTTCTTGAGGAGCAGTCATTTTTTAGGGGTTTATTCAACAGCCTCTCTTTCATCAACAGGGTACCTGAAATGCCCAAATGCAAAGTGATTATAAACTGTGATAACGACTGAGTACATAGGACAAATTTAATTAACATATCTAATCAATTTCCTTTTTAGTAATTTTTTGAAATTGTAAAGAGACTTTGTGAACAACCCTGTATAATAACCAAATGAAATGTGTTTTTCTCTTTTAAGTTACAGAAGACTACAACCATCTTAAGATACAAAGAGACATCCTCCTGGCATATTCTGCTTTATTTACCATTCTTGCCATCCTTGCATCTATAGTTGCTGTCATATGTTCAAGAAACCGACTAAGGGTAAGACTGTCTGAAAAGATTTGAATCTGATGTTTCTAAATTTCATATTCAGAAACTGAGCTCCTCCTGGAGAGGGTGGCAAATCTGTTCATTGTTTTTGCAGTAATGAATTATATATAGCAAAAGTAAAAGTATGCATTTTGATAACTGGTCCCCCAAAGTTATTAGAGTGAAAACAGATGGACCAATAACCTAACGCCTATAAAGTGAGCGTGGAGGAAAAAATCCTCACATTAGAAGATATTTTAAAAAAAGAAAGGCAGGACAGATAATAGGTGCACCGCTGGAAGTGTGGTACCCCGTATCAGCATATACTTTTAATTAAAAGGCATTGACCATATAGCCTGCCTTCTACAAGAGTAGGAAAAGCACTGAAATTAGTTGAGTAAGTATCATGTATTTCAGAAATAGGAAAAATACGGCCTTGTTCTGCTCTCTTGTTTCCCACAGAACTCGGGCTTTCCTACCCAAACTGAACAATCACCATTAAACGAAGCAAACCTGTGAGGCAGTGGAACGCACTTAAGATAAAGGTACTTTTCTGTTTTAAATTCATAGAAGTTCATTGTGTAAAACCTGTTTAAAAGTTTTTATCACATTTGTAAGTTTTTAGAATTATATGCCTATCAGAGTGAATATGTTTCTGTGTAAGCATCCATGTTAGCAGCGATATTCATCTCAGCCATAAGATTCAGGCTTTACCACCCACACTCTTGCTGTACCTCCCACAGGATGGTATACAGTTATAAGCCTTCTCCATAATATGATCCTGATCTTTAGAGCACACCCTCTTATCCCCTTTTTTAATGATCAGAATCACAACCTTAGTTTGTCAGTCTGAAAGCTTTGTGCTCTACCATTGTACACAATTCTATACAATATTAAAGAAGCTTGCAAAACAAGACACCTCCCATAATATTCTGTAATAGCCAGTGTGCCACTGTTAACCTAAGAGCAATTCAGAATTATAACTAGCAAGATGATGCCCAATTTTGTTGGACCCCATGCAGAACAAGAATAACAGAACCCACTCCTATAGCCAGGGCTTTAGCTGGTGGCCAGGCAACCCATATAGCTCTGTCAGGCTTACTAAAAAAAGCGTCAAGGAACTTCAAGATCAATGATGAAGACTGGGTGCAATATCAGTTGACAGGTATAGGCATGACAGATCTGAATATTCTGACTTAAATTACTTTTCAGGAATACACTGTGTTTTCATATACTGAAGGGATGGCAAGCAAGATGAGGTGTTGGTTATCAGTAAATGACATACATGTTATTTCATTTACATTAAATGAACAAGCAAGTTCAGACAAAAATGTGCAAAAGCAGTTGTTTTTGATTTCTTTCAATATTTGTTCTTACTGATATTAAACTTTGTAACAAAAAATCCCAGTAGCTAAATAAGTTTGTTGTGGTTTCAGTATTGCCATGATGTATCTGATTAACACAAAATGCATATTCAAAATCAGAACAGCTGTCTTCTTTTTTCATTTTAATTCTTATATAATATTATATGCACCCCACAATGGTTAATCAGCTCTTACATTTATTTCACCCCGCTATTAGTGTGCACTGAAACTTTTGATCACTATGCAACAACTGACCTGCTCCGGCTCAGCTGGAGTGAAGTCCAGACTCGGAGACATTAAACCATACTTATCCACCCTCCACTCAAGTACCCCAGTCGACAGCAGAAACAAACAAATTTTTCTTTGGTCAAAGAAAAAAGGTTCAGTATGTGAAAACATGAATATATTGGAAAAAATGAAATGTAATAACATATATCCGTGTATTCCCCAATTCCAATACAGATGCAAATAAATACAGTAATAGAAAAAACCTGACGGTGCCCTGACCTCCCTTGTCCTTCTTTGTCTTAACCAGAAAACATACATAATTCGCAAAACAACAAATATTTATATACACAAAAAGTCCAATGAAATCATGTAAACTGCAGAGATTGAAAAATGGACGAAAGTCCCAAATGATGAAATGACAGAAGACCACAATACAATCTGTGCTGTTCTGAAGTATGAACCCAAACAGTCTTGACTGCAGAAGGCAGTCTGACAGCCCTGGGATATGGCTGATGAAAAGTCCAAACTCGCTTACTGCCATGTGTACCAGGATAAACAGTGATGAACTGTAGATGCCTTCAATGCAATAAAGCAGTGTTTGATATGATGGATCATGGTTGTTCGATGTCTCCTTTTTCTTTTTGAAATGCGGGGTCCTAACTTATACTGTATGCAACCCAGAAGTAACAGGACCCCCCATCTCCTCAAGAGTTAAGTGCCATGCTTTGCATCCTTGCAGATGCAGTGAAAAAACTCTTCTTCAGGTATATATATTTTGTACATAGAAAAGGTCAAACAAACACAAATGTATACTAAACAAATGTGAATGGCATGTTATGTAGCCCTGCTACAAGCTGAGTGCCAGTTTCAATTCCTTTTCCAATGTAACTCTCACCTAGGGAGAGGCTATTTGGGTGGCTTTTATTCCCCTGTGAGATTTATATCCTGCTTACCCCCAGAACCTCTTCCCAAATTTGAGTTGCTGCAGACAAACCAGACTTTAACTCTCTCTTTTAGCACTTGGACTATCTGCACTCCTGAGTCATCTGAAAGTCTTAAAGGCCTATATCCTCTTCCTAGTAGATGTCACAAAACTGTGTCCAAGACTAGGATACCACCATACTGAAGCCTTGACCTTTTCCCCTGCCTGTACCCTGTTTGGAGCACACCACACATTTACAAGCCCTACAGTCCCCATGGGATAGTATCCATATTATTTTACTGGCATGGTAAGTTACTAAGTTACTGTCAGCATAAGCAAGTTTCATACATGAGGCCCCTGGAAAACGTGCGTAAGTCATTTCTTTCACAAAAGTCTGGATTCATAAAGCAATGTTAATTGGGTTACAGAGCGTTTTGACCACCCATAAGTCCTATGCAGATATTTTTTGTATTGGCATTTTAGTAACTCCAGGTGAGAGGACAGTAAAGTGAACAGAAAATGTTACTTCTTTGCATATTTCAATTACATTTTAAGGCAAAAGAGTTAAGTAGCAGCACAAACTGGTCACTAATTAAACAAAGGGTTATAATGAAAACCTGCAGCCACAGTAGTGCTCCAAGACCAAAGTTGGAAACCCCTGGATTATAGTATTCATTGGTCCATCCATTATCTGAATCCACTTATCCCAGGCAAGGGGCAGCTGGAGCTTAACCTAGCAAGCAACAGGCCGAGGCAGGAACAAGCCCATCACAGTATAAACACTCACACACACACACACACACATACATCAGGGGACAACTTACCATTGCCAGTTCACCTAACCTGCAGGTCTTTGGACTGTGGAAGGAAACAGGAGCAAACCCATAGGGACTCACATGCAAACTTCCCACAATGAACACCCGAGTTAGGCCCCCAGACTTCTTACTATGAGGCAGCAGCACTATTGCTATGTCACTGAGAACCTAATTTGTCAATTAACATATCCTTAAAATTAAGGCCATAGTATTTCAGAAGTATTTAGTAACATAGTACATGCATTGGGGGAGGCCACCCAGCCACTCCTTAAACTCCACCAAATGTCAGTAATACCTGAAGGTCACATTCAATAACTTTTGTTTGTGGTGTTCTCCCATAGTCTGAAAGTAAAGACTTGACTCAGGAACATGGCCAAGTGGAACCTCGGTTCACGAACGTCTTGGTACACGGGAAATTGCTTCGGTTTACGACCAGAGTTTTGGAACGGATTATGGCCGTGAACCGAGGTTCCACTGTATATGGTAATTAGATATTTGAATATTCAAGAAGGGCATTTTTTAAGCTGTAGAAAGTTACTGGCTGGAGGTGATGGCTAAAAGCATGTGAACACACATATAGTTTTAAGTTGAGTGAGATTTATGAAGGAATTTGGCATGGACCCTAACATACATTTGGTTTTATAAGTCTTTCTAGAGCAAACAAAATTTCATTATGGTCCTGGTAATTAATAGTAATTGTTAAAATTGTGACATCTACCAAAAATTAGCTAAATGAAAAAAGTATTTCCATGGATCCATTAATTTTCTTAAAAACAAGTTTTTAAAGTACAAGATGTACATATGAAAAATGTTTTTTTAATGTATGTTATTTTCCAGAAAAATCATAGCAATGCTAGTATAAATATCTGAGTTGAAAGATTGGTGGTCTGGTCAGACAGCAACAGTTACACGCTTAATCTCTCTTTTTTGCCTCTCTTAGAGTTTGGTGGTTTCAGCCCAAGCCTCCCTCATAAGTTGTTAAAATGGAAATCACCTGCGGAGAACACAGGCACTGGATTCCCCAGGAGCATTGTTTACATCCCTTACTTGCCTTCCATGGATGGAGTTTGGGTGTCACTACAGTGGACTGCAAGCTAAGCAGACAAAAGTGTTTTTCACTCTGTCAGAGAACTTGATGAGGACAAGGAAGATAAAATTGAGGAGTCAAATTACACAAGTCTGTGATGGCAGGAAGGCTCAGTTTTACAGGGTACTCTCGAATAAACTTCTCGGGATCAAGATGATGACCATGAGGGTTCATGCTGTGCTGTTCAGGCTCTTCAAATGGAAATGGAAGTGTTGGAGATCTGAATGTGCAAACTCAAGGGAAAGTGCAGTATTGTTCACAGTGACACTTAATGTACTGAAAAAGATCCCATTGTAATGTAGAGCCCTTGAAAAAATTAATTTCTTTGGTCAAATATTACATAAGTTGCTGTTGCGGACTTGCCTGTGCCATCAACCCAGCCAAACCTCTAGGACTGAAGAAATCCATGAAGTAGTGTAGCTGCTGAGCAGGACAAAGAGTCAGTATTGGCTACATGTTAACAACAAACATGGTGGTGCACATTAAGAACACTTTCTTTAGTCTATTAAGTATACATTTAATGTCTAATTCAGAAGTCAAAATTTAAACTGAATAAATACATGGATATTCTTATTAACTATCCAGCAACTTAGGATCACTTTTTTAAGGTTTTATTTATTTTTTCATGCTTACATACAGTATTTTCATCTCAAGCTGCTCATTAATTCAGTTAATGTTTGTAATATTTCTCAGTAGGGATTATTGTAAAATATAAAAAAGAAAAATTAATCTAACAAGTGTGTTATCATAACATAGGGGTACTCAAACTTTTGTCCTTTGGACCTTCTGTGGCTTCAGGTTTTTGCTTCAACCAGATTCATAATCAGTGACAACAGCCGATAACACTGATCTCATTTACTTAGCTGGTATTTTTCTCTTCTCTTATTCTACATTCAGAAAAGCACAGCAGTATGATTTTTGTATTTATTTAGAAATATTTCTATTTTTACAGTAGTTTGAAATGTTTAACTCTCTTTTGTCGATTTCATTATATTTTATATTTTGCTCTCTCTCTGTGCAGTTTGCTCCCTTCATTGTATCTTAACAGTAAGTTAAAAGCGAGCAGAGCAGACACCCATGCAAACAATTCTGACTCATGAAAGGATGCAATTACTTTAGTGTCAGACCCACTAATTAGTAAGTAATGAATTAACTAAACAATTAAAACACCTATAAAAGTAGAATGAAAATGAAAATATTGTTAAAAAGAAAAAAAATACATTATTCCCATATAACTGCTTACTACATTTTAGTAAAAAAAAATACAGTGATCCCTCGCTATATCGTGCTTTGACTATCGCGGCTTCACTCCATCGCGGATTTTAAACGTAAGCATATCTAAATATATATCACGGATTTTTCGCTGGTTCGTGGATTTCTGCGGACAATGGGTCTTTTAATTTATGGTACACGCTTCCTCAGTTTGTTTGCCCAGTTGATTTCATACAAGGGATGCTATTGGCGGATGGCTGAGAAGCTACCCAATCAGAGCACGTACTACATATTAAATAAAACTCCTCAATGATATACGATATGCTTCCCGCGCGGTGCTTGATTGTTTGCTTTTCTCTCTCTCTCTCTGACATTCTCTGCGCCTGACGAAGGGGTTGTGAGCAGAGGGGCTGTTTGCCTAGAGGATACGGACGCTCCTCTACAAAATGCAGCTTTATCGTGGTGCTTCGGCATACTTAAAAGCACGTAATGATTTTTTGATTGTTTGCTTTTCTCTCGCTCCTGACACGCATTCTTTGAAGAGGAAGATATGTTTGCATTCTTTTAATTGTAAGAAAGAATTGACATCTGTCTTGTCATGGAGCACAGTTTAAACTTTTGACTAAAGGGTGTTATTTCATGTCTAGAGGGCTCTAATAATGTGAACAGTGTGGGAGAGTTTATAAGGGCTTAAAATATATAAAAATAACCATACAAACATATGGTTTCTACTTCGCGGATTTTCATCTATCGCGGGGGGTTCTGGAATGCAACCCCCGCGATCGAAGAGGGATTACTGTATTTTTACCAGACTTAACTTTCGAATTTCTATATTGTTCCAAAAACACGGAATCTGGGAAATAACAATTTGCTTAATTAGCCCAGGAGTCCAATTAAAAACAGAAGCTGGTTGGAACAAATACCTGCAACCACAGTGGGTCTACAGGACCGAGTCTCAGGACCCTTGTTACTAGTATGTTGCCTAATTGTTCTTTCATCCCTCCTGCTATTTCATGAAATGCTGTCAGCATCAGGAGAAAAGCAGAAACACATTGCAGGTTAATCTACAGGTGCCAGTTAACCTTTGTGATATGCCAGGAAAACACAGTATGCAGATGTACAAAGTGCACATAGACAGTGACAAGGCCTATCCCTGGAGCAGTGAAGAAGTATCCTTAAAGGGAAACAATCACAATTTTGTATCTTTTAATAGTAAAAAGTACTCTTTTCATGTAGGCGTTTTGAAAAAAATCATTACCTGAAACAATGCAGTAGTCTTTATATAAATTCCCAGAAAAGAGCGGGCCACTGATGCCACTGCTCTAGGCCTGCACTTAGAGAAGAACTGAAATCCTAAGAAGAACAGCTAAGGGCAGGCTGGCTGTGCATGGCTTAGTCCACACCACAGCATTGATTCTTGGGATTTGAGTTCTTCTCCAAGTGCAGTTCAGGTACAGTGATGTCATTATCTGCACTTTACTGAAAATGTATACAAAAACTGGCATGTTGTTTCATGCTGTGATTTTTTTTTAAACTACTATATGAAAGAGAACATTTTACTATTAAAAATACAAAAATACAACAGTTCTCCTTTAACCTCTGTACCTCCAGGCATCCAAAGATGTTCTAAATTGTTTTTGTAAAGAATTCTCTTTTTAGGCAGCTTCCATATCAGCAAGGTTAACCACTCATTATTTTACATGACCAAGACAGAAGGGTGATCTGACTTTTTACTGAGTGATGTCAAGTTCAAAGTTCGTTCTGAATATTTCTGAATCTTAACCTTTTGGGTTTGGTTTCCCCGATATTGTCAAAGATTTACATGTTTTTCTTTTGTGGCGTTTTACTGTGTGACCCCAATTTAAAATATTTATTACAAAGCTTCATTTGGACACTCCGTGAAATAATCTACAGATTGTTCCAAAGTGTTGTCTGACTAGCTGTTTAATTAAATAAATTTAGAGGCCTGGCACAGAAGGCATGAGGATATGTGCCTGAAGCAGATTATACAGGAGTTTAACAGAGTTAATAGTGCTGTCAGAATAAAAAAAAAATACTATCTATTTATATTATAAATGTAATAAGAGGAGAGCTGCAAAGATGAAACAGGGAGCAAGAGGAAATTCATTAAGGGAAGGAATCCCCGGGATTGTGTCTTGAGGATATTAAATATAAAGATGAGAAGAGAAGTGTACCATTATTGTGTGTGAAAATCCCACCTCCCTCTCTCTCATTTTATAAATAGATAGATAGATATTAGTGATGTGCGATCTCCATGGTGTTTGCTTTGCATCGAGTTTGGAGAAATCACAGAACTCGGCGATATTCATTGAAGTCAATGGAAAAGGACTAAATTAATTAGATTTGACTGGATTATAATGGTGCTGTCATCTTTAAAGTGTCCCTGAGGGCTAGGGAAATGTCTGCCTATACTTGACTGATTTTTGTGGCCAAAAAGATGACCTGAGCTGTGTGGTAACCACTGCACCACCATGTCTCCTTGAGATCAAAGAAGGAAGAATGCAGTCAGAGATGCACAGGCACATGTATCGTCAAAGCAAAGTGGAAAGGCTGAAATCGTAGTCGAAAGTCAGAAAAAATATGTAGGTCTTTTAAAGGCAGAAAACTGAATGTGGCATCTCATGATTGAAGCCAATGGCACATTCTATGTTTTAAAGTCACACTGAAGGCTCTCCACCTCGCACCCCTCTCGGACCTTTTCATCTATCAAAAAGATAGAAACGTCTTGTAAATAGTAATCAGTCTTTTGTTATTATTTCATAGAGTATCTTGTGTTATTGGGGCTTCAGGCTCCTTCAAGGTTTGTTTTTTTATCTCCACGTGGCTAATTATACCTGCATAGGGCATGCGCCTCCTTCTCTTATACTGATGTGGATATCGAAGATCGACCAGCACATTTGGCGACAAGCAAAGATAACTCCTTATTTATGCTGTATATGTTTCATAAAAATAAAATTTTGAGAACCTGCATTATTTAATTATATGTTCTACTACTAAATAAGTCCTGCAGAGACTGTAATGCAGATGATCAGCTTTATATTCCCGGGAGACAGTCCCATCCACTGTTGGTTTCTACAGCTCCAGGGGGAGTTGCATTGGCCTTGCGAAGCATTATGGGGCACTGGGGAAAAAAGTTCTCCTAAACCAGCCAAATTATCTGTAAATAATTCAACAAAAAAGGGTGAATGCAAATGCAGCAAATGTGCTGTGAATGATGCTTTGTCAAAAGTCGGTGATCAACACTAATGGATATCTCTTGTGGAACGGGAGCCGGACACAGACAGACGGACAAGGATTTCACACCCAACACACTCATTTTATTTACAAATAATATTTTCAGTGATGCCTTTTGCTTATTGCTCGTCAACATTTGAAAAACACCCATTGTAATTTAACTCACTGTCACCCTCCTATAGAAACGGCAGACACGAAAAAACGATAACAGTTCATATTAGAAAAAAAAACTTTACATTTTTGCAGCTATTGATTGTGGCAAAAAGAAAAAAGATGTTGCTAGTGAATTCAGAATTTCACCATCGATGCTTTCAACTTTCTTGAAAGACCGAGCAAAAAAAGAAGAAAAATCTCGGGTTGCAAACGTATGTGAACTGCTGCATTTGAGGACGTCAAAAAAGCAGTTTTTATGTGGTTCAGTGATGCTCGTTCAAGAAACATTCCTATTAATGCGGCACTCATTCAAGAAAATGTGAGGTTTGTAAACTCTCTTGGGACCTCCCCCAACTAGACAAGACACCAAAGAGCATCCCGAAGTACGATCACCGTGTCTGCGGAAGACTGTTTATCTGTTGCCAGGGCAGCAGCAGGCTGAATGCTATGTTGCCTCTCTCCGCCAAAGCAAACAGAAAAGATCTCAATGGGTGGGTGGTGCAAGGTACATTATAAATGCAGATAACAGTTGTACTTGGTCACTGACCTGGCCACGACCCTGCCAGACTGCTGTGTCTGTGTACAGCAGAGTGGCAGATGACGCTACAATAAATGTGCCGTTTCTGTTTCAAGCTGAATAAAGCTGGTTTTGCTAAAGTACTGAGACTCAGCCTCGTGTTTTGAGGTGGAAGACAGGGACTTATAGTGCAACCATGATCTTGTATGATTTGCTTCTGTGGCGCTTCACTGCAGCGCTATCAGCCTGTTTTTGCCCTGCCCCGGCAACAGACAATCTTCCACAGACGCTGCAATTGCGCTTTGGGACGCACTTCAGCATGACATTCCCGTTGGGTGGGGAGTGGGAGATCCCAAAAGTGTTCAGAAGCCTCACAATATGAAGAAGAAGAAAAGGATGATTCGGCTTCTAATTGATAACTGTGCTGCCCACAGCTTGCTTCCACATTTAGATAATGTTCGTGTTGAATTTCTCACATTCAATTGCACAGCAGTGCTTCAGCCATTGGATTTGGGCATCATTCGCACCCTGAAAGTGTATTATCGCAAGGAAATGCTGAGAAAAATTCTCGGCAGCTAAACTTGTAGGCAGGAGAAGATTAAAATTAACGTAAAAGAAGCTATTGAAATGACTGCAAATGCCTGGGCGTAAGTTAAAGAAAGCACTATAGTAACAAATACAGAATCTCATTACAATTAAATTATCATTACAACGAAATATTTTTTAAGTCTCTGGGAGTTCGTTGTAACGGAATTTTACCTATAGTTAATAGACTAAATATTTGGGGTGGCCAACTTTTGCCTTCTATTTGGTCCACTGTCATGCAGTTTCCGAAGGTCCTCTCACTGCCAATTGTTCCAAGCCTGTTGGAGAACTTGCCACACTTCCACTGCACATTTTAGCTACCTGACTTGTAATTCCTGACTGGTTTGATAATGTTGAGATCAGGGCTCTGTGTGGGCTGTACTCTGTCTCTTCCAGGGTCCTTGTTCCTCTTCTAACTGCATGTTGTTTGTGATGTTGGGCATGTGTAATGCTGCAGAATGATGCTGACACTTCCTTGATGGTACTGCATGATGGATAAAATCCACTTGTGCTTCTTAATAGTGAGGAATTCATGAAGTCTGATGAAATTACCAACTCCTTGTGTGGAAATGCAGCCCATAAACTCCACTATGCTTCACTATTGCCTGCAGAAATTCATTGATGTACTGTTCTCTAGTCCTTCAGCCGACAAGCTGCCTTGCATTAGAGCCACAAAGTTCAAATTTTATCTCATCAGTCCAGACCACCTGCCTCCATTTTTCTGCACCCTAGTCTTTGTCTTTTCCTGAATTAGATAGTCTTTTGGCTTTATTTCAACCTCAAAGGCTTTTTGGTTGCAACTCATCCATGAAAACTAATTCTGATATGATTTCTTTGTACTGCAGAAGGGTTTATCAGGGTTAAAGTTGATTCTGATGGTTCATGGCTGATATCCATGCTAGATATCTTCTGATTTTGAAGAGAAGTATACTCAATGTATTTCTCATTTGCTGCACTCAGTTTTTGTGGCTGACCACTGAATTTCCGGTCCACAACTTTTTCCTGCTTGTTTGTGCTTCTGTAGAACCGCCTGGACAGCACATCTGGAAACATCATCTCCTATGGAATATCTGCTTGGGAGAGACAACAATGATGCAGAATGACCATGTTGTGTCTTATCACTCTTCTCATTTTTGCCATGGTGCAAGAAATCGCAAGTTAATCTGCCATATCTACCGCAACCTCAAGTTATTATTATGGCTAACTCCATCCATTTTTGCATTCTACACACAACTGCTTGTTTCATGTAATCACTTTGGTTCAACCTACGCACAATGTCAGTGGCCATTAGCACCTATTTGTTATATTTGCTTAAAGTTAAACCCACAAATTGCACTGCTGCAACGACAGTTTTGCAAGCTTCTGACAAATGTGAATTGTGAGAACACCTGATGGAAAAGGAGAGGGGATTTCAAACCTCATTAAATTGCTGTTCAGGAAAAATGTCACATTTTACATTTAATACCAAATAGTCATTTTTATTCAGTTCATTCTTATTATATATTTTTATTATGTAAAGCACAAGCGTTAACAAAAAAGCATCTGGTTGGGGCAGGGGCATGGACCCCCTGTGGCACAAACCCTCTTTGTCAAGCTGTTTCTTGTTCCATTTTTAAAGACAGTGTTTATTAAGTATGTAAGTTAGTAAGCAATATTTAAAATCTCAAAATGGAGGGGAAACTGTTCTGATTGGAGGATTTTGACTGTAGTACCTGGCAACCCTGAAGGTCACCACGTCTGTCAGTTATGTACACACACTTTCAATTGAAATGCTTTTTGTCCGTGCCATTGTTACATTTGCTTCTGAATGTTCAAGCGTGTTATATATATTTTTTTAGATGGGAGCTCTGTATTTAAAAACTAACTGAGCTTTGTAAAAGGAGGGTGATAAAATGACACTTTTGAGCAATTGTTCTGGTTTATCTTCAGTTTGATACAAATACTTCATTAAGAAATCAATTCCTTCATCAGATCTCATCAACAAATAAACATGTAAAAATAATTCAAGTACAGTAGAACAGTAATAATAACGGTAATTGACACCCAATGAGTCTATATGAAGGCATTTAAGGCAAAATGACAAATCATTAAAACAAATTGACTTATCCACTTGCACTCTATACATAATGCCTTGCTTTCTTATTTAGATATCCCATTTTACTGTAAAATGTATTATTCATTATTACATCTTTAACAAATAACTTTTGTTATATGTACTTGCAACAAAACCAAAATAAAATGTTCTTGGACTCCTCCACTATTTCTCCAACTCAAAGAAGTATTTCATTGTGAATGACTACCAGAAAAATAAATAGAGAATAGTCTTGAGTAGTGATGAGCGAACACTGCAGAGTTCTCTTCCTAGTGAGTTGAAACATGGAAATGTTTGTGAACTTTGCCAAACCACACAAAATGCACTGAAGTGAATGGGAATGACAGAACTGAACTAGTGTTGATTGGATTTTAATGGTGCATTGGTGTTTTCAGTGTCCCTGAGGGCTTCTGCCAACTATGTTGGACTCATTATTGTGCCCAGAAATGTGATCCGAGTGAGCTGTGAGCCTGCAATACTAACCACTGCGCCACTGTGCTTCAGCAACAAAAGAAGCAGATGGAATGATTACCAAAAACAAAATAAAACAAATTGTCACACACTAGCAGTAAGTTAAAAAAAAAAATACACACGTAATTAGCTAGGCAGCATTGCATGGCCAGTGCACAGGGATCAGTGTTATATGTCCAGTGGCAGTACTTCAAGTTGAAAATACTGCAAGTTTTTATTTATTTATTTTATTAACACATACAGTATAGGGTGGAAGGACGGAGTACTCATTGGTGTCATCAAGCATGTCCGAAGCAGCTCTGCAATCTACAGTATATAATAAAAGCCCAGCGCGGTGTCCGTGTCCGGGTCCGCGTTCCTTTTGGCTGTATAGCCGCCCTGTAGAAAAGCCCCAGTCCGTCCCCTCTCAGAATTCCTGCTTACCCCCCTCCGTTCTTTCCCCTTTGCTTTTTTTTTTTTACCCTGTTCCCGAAAATCTTTTCAAAACAAAAGTAAAGAAATAGACAGAGCGTCACATTAACGTCTTCTCCCCTCTGCCTATTAAATAATCAATAAAATGAAATAAAAAAATCACGAAAGAAACAGAAACCACAACCTACCCTTACAGCGTCCACCGCGCTTCTGGCGTTACAGCCAAACACGTGGTGTATGCAGGTTATGAGGTGTGACGCTAATTAACGCCCGTACAACAACAGATTATATTGTTCATATACTATTAACTATTTACAGGTATCAACTCTTTTGGGGAAGTTCATAACAAAAAAAAATTAAATTATACATAACATGTGCACTTGAGTATTTCGAGCCCCGCGTCTGAGTCGGATGGTTCCCCTGGTCACCAATTCGTGTGTTTCACTATGCCCACTATCCCTTTCCGTCTTCGGCTACCCATGTGCACTTGTACGGAGAAAACCTTACGGAACAATGCCGAAACGAAACGCAACTAAACCTGCTGCTTCGAGAGAGGACACATTACAGCGTGATCACGTAGCAAGGAGGCAAAGGCGTGACAGTCGCTTGCAAGAAACGGACACTCAGCATTCACACAGATTAGCTCAATGACGCGTCTCTGCCGCACAACGAAAGGCGACTGAAACCCCTACAGAGAGAGAACACAGATTACGCCGTGATCGCGAAAGAAAGAGGCAAAAGCGTGCCAATGAGACACCCGACGACAGGTCCTTACGATTGCAAAACAACCGTAATATACAGAAACGTACGGTCTCGCAAGAAACTCCGAGTGAACGCTCTCAAACTGACACTCACCACTCACAGACATAAATGTGGTGCGATGAAGGACCCAGTTCACGACTGGCAGCCGCGTTTAAACAGTCATTCAACTGTGGTCATCCAACGAGCAGCGTAGGGCGCACCAAGTTGCTAGTGATCTGATAGTTTGCTTGCGTTTCAGTTCTGTGCTTGACTGCTACAGCTCTGTGATGTCATGCTGGCCTTGCAAAGCATCATGTGGTGCTGTGGAAAAAAATGTGTGCCGAAGCCATAAGCAAGACGGACTTCCAAGAAAATATTCAGTGAACAAGGTCACCAGTGAGTACGTTATATTTGCTGTGAAAAGGGCTTTGGTGAATTTCACCAATTTTCATTACTTAGTCCTAAATTATCATTACAAATGAAATTCAAAATGGAAGTATTTTTATTGCAATTGGCCAGTGGAGTCAGGCCATATGACCACCTGAGTTCTGTACTGTAAGACTAAAAATATCTAACAGAACAGCACTGGTTGAGTGTTTGGATTTCACGCATGCTCAGTCCCTAAATGCCCATCGTGCGCGTCACTAATGTCGGAGAGGCGGCGGCTCGTTCAGCGTTTTCATTCCGCACAGTGCTGATGGCAAGTGTGCATAGGAATATTACACTTGTGTGCTAATAACGGATCTTAAACATGTCTCAAGCACCCTAAAATATCGTTCTGTGATCCAGTTCAATTTCACTCTTGAACCCGAGAACCCTAATTTGCAGTTGTTTAATATGAAATCTGCTAAGCATCCATTGTAGCAAACAAACGCTGATTTCTTTGCAGGAGGCTGCTGGCTTGACACAATTCCGACCGTATTGATGTTGATATTTTTATTCGGTTTTTTTTTTTTTTTACTTAGTAGTTGCATTTTAAAGTTGCAGATAAAATGTTTGCCAAATAAAAAAAATGTAAACAGGAGCTAATACTTAAAGATCATTACAGTTGAAAAAGGCACACAAGCTCACCACGCGGCGACCTATAAAATATATCGACAAGCACCGACTTTGCATCTATTGCACCCTGGGAGCAGAAGGGCACCTGACGGAGCGCGTAGCGAGCTGAGGACTAACGAGTGCGTTTGATGTGTTTTAAGTAATCGGGAGCAATTTTGTAGCCTTGTAAAGCATCATGGAGCATTGGGGAAAATTGTTTGCCTAAGCTGGACAGAAAGATATGGAAGAAGATGATCCGCTGTGGCAACCTCTAACGGTAGCAGCCGAAAGAAGAATAAGTTCAATGAATAAGGGTGGTTGGCCAACCCAGCAAATCTTGCTGTGAAAAACGCCTTTATGGGGTAAAGACATGGCAATCTCCCTACATGAAGGCGTTGGGAATGCTACACCTTTGGGCCACGGGGGAAAACGCAGCATTTGCGACAGCGATGATTTGGGTGTGGCAACCAACAGTTCTAATATTGTTCCAGACTTGCAACGCACGACGCAATACGCAAATTTCACATGCAATGAAAAAACTTAGTAACCACCATTTTTTTCAGAATGGAGTTTTTTTTAGCATTACTAGATCTTTCCATATTGTAGCGACCCGTGGTTGAGTCTTAAAGTTTTCAGAGCCGCACTCAGCCCTGCACTTCCCCCAAGCTAGTCGGCCAGCGGAATGCCAGCGCCATGCACGCAGTTGTACCTAGCTCATTAAGCAAGCGAGCACTCGTGTCCCATACACCGCACGACTCCGAATGTCTCAGCAATCATTGCTTAGATTAAATCTTAGCAATACACAGCTCTGTCCTGTTGTATCTCTTTATTAGAGCAGATAGTCGGAAAACAAAGCTCAATTTCATTGCATAGCCATTGCCAAGGTCATTAACGAAGCCACCTTTCTCATTGATGGTAACTATTTACAATTTAATAACCCCGGACGGCAATAACCTAAACCCATTCCACCAGTTGAACACAAACACATACAACAAATTACAACAGGAACAATAATTCGATTGCCTTGATAATTTAACACAACAGTAAACTTTACATAAATTACCCACAATGCATTATGCCGCCAGCGCTGGCCGCCGGGTCACTACAATATTGTGACGTGTCTTGCCATTGCATGGGCTATAGGGAAGGGAAGGGAAGCAGTGTTGGGGTGGAGTCTTGGGGGAACCCTGTTTGTAAGGGCTTGGGGCACCTCCCTAGAGAGAGATGAGTGACAGGGATCCGGGTTAATTAATGGGGCGTGATAAAAAGGGGTGGTGTGGCCGGAAGGGTGAGTTGCAGAGACTGGAGAAAGTGAGGAGAACAGCATAAGGTGTAAAGAAGGGAAGTAACTGTTTTTAAGGACAAAGGTGATTAGTCTTTGTTATTTTGGAGGTGTCCCCGTGACCCAGACAACGGGCGGTTGTAGGGCACCGTTTATATCGCGGCATATTGAATAAAAAGCCAGTCGGCATTTGGAAGACTTCCCCGGACAAGCGGCTCCTGAGTGTGTTTATTCGACGGGACGTCACATTGGTGATCAGAAGTGGGATTTGGTTATTAGACAAACGGAGTCGCGACAGTGTGGAAATGAAACGAAGCAGCAGTCAAAGTCCGGGTGAGAGTGTATTTAAAGAAGCGTTCACGCCGCATATAAGTTCGCCTAGGCAGTTAGCACTCATGGAGGAGGGCAGGTTTTCAGCCCGCGTGAAGCAAGAGGGCGACTTAGAGCCTCCTTCGGAACAGTTTTCATTTATGAGGCTGAATGCTGTTGAGCCTGCAGAGCGACCCCATTTTATGGAAGACGCTCAATTTAATGCGAGGCCGGACGGAGCGATAGAAACGAAAGAATTGCAGCGCTTCCCAAATGTGTTGGCGTGGACCGAATTCAAACAGCGCTTCCTTTATTTAGCAAATACGTACGGATGGACTGAGGATTATGGAGCAGGGCAGTTATTGGCACACGTAGATGGAGAGGCAATAAACGTGTTGGCTGAAGGATTTCGCGAAGGGCGCCGTGGCTACACAGAACTGTTACGCTGCATGGACAACACGTGGCTGAGGGCGGCTAGGGAGGCGGGGCATTTGAGTGATGAAATAAAGACACAACGGATGGGTGGGACTGTATTAAAGATTGGCAGATTTGATGGAACTGGGTCTTGGGAAGCATACAACACCCGTTTTCGCATGATTGCCAGGGCAAATGGCTGGAGTTTGGAGGACCAAGCTGTGCAGCTGGCTGCAGCATTGGATGGTGATGCATTGGTGGTTCTGACGGATGTGCCAGAAGATGAGCTGTTAAATGCCCATGCTTTGGAAATTGCATTGGAGCGACGGTTTGGCCATATAGAAGCTGTGACTACAATAAGACAACAGCTGGAGCAGAGGGTTCGCAGGACAACTGAGGCCCTGGGGGCATTTGCAGCAGATGTACAGTCTCTGGTGCGACGGGGTTATCCCCATTTTGACAGATCCGTGCAGGCAGAGTTGGCTAAGGAGGCATTTCTGGGGTTTGAGCCCACCATATCTCCGACAGCAGGTCCGTTTTGCTAAGCCTGAGACCTTGGAACAAGCTTTGTCTGCGGCCCAGGAGGCAGAACAAATACTTAAAGAGGGTTACAGCCAAGTACCTCTTCCATCAGCACAGTCGACCAAGGTGAGGAGACCAGAAGCTATCCACCAAACTAAGGCCATAGATGTAGAACAAGAGTATGAGGCAGTGGCTCCAGTGACTACCGTACAGAAGTTCAGGAATCCTTCATGCCTAATGCGCCCACCCGCTGCTGGTACTGTGGACAACATGGACACTTGCAACGTGACTGCCCCAGTAGGGCTAAACAAGAGGACTCCCAAGTAAGCATTGTACCGGGAAACGACCAGTGTTGTTGGGACCAGTGTAGGAGGGACAACGCTGGCCCCAAGAACAGTCCCTGTTGGTCAGCTGGGTGAGGGAGATTACTGTCACCTTTCAGTTTTGATTGGTGGCCATGTATGCAAGGCACTGGTGGATACAGGGTCAACTGCATCTATTATCCATCCTGACATGTTGGATGTGGCGGTCCTATGTGCAGCCAATTCTACTAAGTTGATGACAGCTACAGGTGAGATGACCCCCATGTTAGGCAGAGCACAAGTAGACATTTGTATTGCTGAGAAGCAGTGGGTGCAGGATGTCTGGGTGGCTAATATCAACAACTCCTGTATCTTGGGACTTGATTTCTTACAAGCAGTTGGAGCACGAATAGATCTTCAGATGGGGACTCTGTATCTTCAAGGCATTGGGACACTCCCTTGTTAGGGCACCAGCAAGGCAGAAGGGAACCACCAGTGGTGGCTCCCAAGAAGAACATGTGCCTATTTTACTAACATCACTCAACCCGTACCAGTAATGAAGGTTGTCAGCACTGTTTGGAATGCCAACAGGAAAGGGTTAACACACAAGCAACAGCGCCAGCTCTGGCAGTTATTACATGACTTTAGGGACCGTTTTGCTACCTCTGCAGATGATGTTGGCCAGACTTCTCTTGTGCAGCATGACATCAATACTGGGAGTGCTTTCCCTATCAAACAGCGCCCGCCGTATGCCACTAGCTAAACAGACAGCAGCTGAGAACATTCTGCAGGAAATGAGACAGGCCGGGATTATCGAACCCTCTGAGTCTCCCTGGGTCTCTCCTGTGGTCCTTGTTCCCAAGAAGGATGGCAAGTGGCGATTTTGTGTTGATTATCGGCGGGTAAATGCTGTAACCATCAAGGACTCCTATCCGTTGCCTCGCATTGATGAGTCCCTGGATTTGGTGGCAGGATCAGCCTGGTTTTCATCACTAGACCTGCGCAGTGGCTACTGGCAGGTGCCGCTAACACCTGAAGCTCGACCTAAGACTGCATTCTCCACAGGAAAGGGACTCTGGCAGTTCCGAGTTATGCCTTTTGGTCTTTGCAATGCTCCAGCTACCTTTGAACGGTTAATGGATAAAGTATTGGCAGGTATGTCTGGTACTCAATGCCTTGTCTACTTGGATGATTTACTGGTTCATGGCAAGACATTCCAGGAGGCTCTGGAGTCCTTGAGGGAGGTTCTGCAGAAGCTTCGTGTGGCCAACCTTAAACTTCATCCTGATAAGTGCCACCTTCTCCGGAGAGAAGTGTCATTTCTGGGTCACCGTGTGAGTCAAAGAGGTGTCACCACAGAGAAAGATAAGGTGTCTGTTGTGCAAGAGTGGCCAGAGCCACAGGATCGAAGGCAGATTCGTGAATTTCTTGGACTGGCCTCTTACTATAGGCGATTTGTACCTGAATTTGCCACTATTGCTGCACCCTTGCATCGTTTATTGAGCCCAGATGAAGCATTCCAGTGGGGGGAGGACCAACAAGCCGCCTTTTGTAAATTGAAAGAAGCCCTTTGCGGTGCACCGATCTTGGCTCCACCCAATATTGACCTGCCATTTCTCCTTGACACCGATGCCAGTGATGTGGGCTTAGGGGCTGTGCTGTCACAGCGGCACCCAGAGGGAGAGCGTGTGGTGGCTTACTATAGCCGTGCTCTCAGAAAAGCTGAGAGGAATTATTGTGTAACTCGGAGGGAGCTCCTCGCCCTGGTAGAATCTGTTCGTCACTTCAAGCACTACCTGTGTGGTCTCTCTTTGTGGTCCGCACTGATCATGCTGCTCTCCAGTGGTTACTGTCTTTTCGAGAACCTGAGGGTCAGATTGCTCGTTGGTTGGAGGAGCTTCAGACTTACCACTTTCAAGTAGAGCATCGACCTGGTGAGAAACACAAAAATGCAGATGCTCTGTCTCGACGACCCTGCGCAGATCAGGGATGTGCCTATTGTGAGAAAAGGGAGCGTCAAGATCAAAGCTGTGAGGATCCTGATAAGGTTCAGTGCCAGGTTGTACCCAAGAATGGCGAGATAGTCAGGAATGTGACCCTGAGGTCAAGAAGGTTCTCCACTGGAAAGAGGAACAGCATCGTCCCTGCTGGGAGGAAGTGGCACTGGAATCACCTGCAGTTAAGGGTCTTTGGTCCCAGTGGGACAGCTTGGTTGTGGACGAGGGGGTATTGAAGCGACAATGGAAGGACCCTGCAACTGGAGAAGGGAGGTGGCAGATCGTTGTACCACAACAGCTGCGTGAAGAGATCCTGAAGAACATGCATGGAACGCTTGGAGTTGGTCATTTTGGAGTCACCAAGACCTTAAGGTGGGTGAGGCAGGCGTTTTATTGGGGACAGTGCAGGCGCGATGTAGAGGACTACTGCTGCAAGTGTGATTTATGCACAGCCAGGAAAGGACCCCAAGGAAGGTCTACTGCCCCACTACAACAGTATCAGGTAGGGGCTCCAATGGAACGGGTGGCAATTGACATTCTTGGGCCATTTCCCTGCTCAGCTATGGGGAATCGGTTTGTTTTAGTCGCAGTGGACTATTTTACCAAGTGGCCGAGGCCTATGCACTACCTAATCAAGAAGCTGAGACTGTTGCTGAAGCTCTCATTACAGGATTCTTTAGTCGGTTTGGGATGCCTGTCGAACTGCATTCAGACCAAGGGAGAAACTTTGAAAGCCAGGTCTTTCAAAAAGTATGTGGGAGACTTGGCATCCAGAAAACCCGAACTACCCCTACACCCCAGAGTGATGGGCTAGCTGAGCGATTTATCCAGACTCTGACCACACAGCTGGCTCTTACCACCTCTAAAGATCAAAAGGACTGGGACCAACAGCTGGCTCTGGTTCTGATGGCCTGCCGATCTGCTGTGCAGGAATCCTCTGGATGCACCCCTGCTTTATTAATGCTAGGACGAGAGCTGCGAACACCGTCTGCACTTGTATATGGTGTTCCCCCTGACACCCCAGCTGAACCTCCAGGCCCTGACTATGCTCGCAGGTTGCAGGATCGATTGGAGGTGGCACATAACTTTGCAAGGTGCCGGATAAGAGTAGCAGCAGAAAAACAGAAGCGCCACTATGACATTCGGGTTCGGGGGCAGCCTTTTCAAGCAGGTGATCAAGTTTGGGTGTATGGCCCAAAAAGACAGAAGGGACGCTCTCCAAAGCTGGATAGTCCTTGGGTGGGACCCTGTCAAGTATTGGAACGGGTGGGGGAGGTTGTTTACTGGGTCCAGTTACCACCCCTGGGCAGGAGAGTGTTTTTGCATCAGGACCGTCTGGCCAGTTACAGAGGTTGTGCTCCTTCACAACCTGCACCCATGACTGCCACAACACCTTCTACAAATCCTGGCTCAGATGTTATACCACTTGCCCGGCCTGACTCCACTAACAGACGCCCACGCCGGCGAAGACAGCTGCCAAGACATCTGCATGATTATGTGCTTCCTCGGGGACGAGGAGCTGAGGAGGGGGCAGTGTGACGTGTCTTGCCATTGCATGGGCTATAGGGAAGGGAAGGGAAGCAGTGTTGGGGTGGAGTCTTGGGGGAACCCTGTTTGTAAGGGCTTGGGGCACCTCCCTAGAGAGAGATGAGTGACAGGGATCCGGGTTAATTAATGGGGCGTGATAAAAAGGGGTGGTGTGGCCGGAAGGGTGAGTTGCAGAGACTGGAGAAAGTGAGGAGAACAGCATAAGGTGTAAAGAAGGGAAGTAACTGTTTTTAAGGACAAAGGTGATTAGTCTTTGTTATTTTGGAGGTGTCCCCGTGACCCAGACAACGGGCGGTTGTAGGGCACCGTTTATATTGCGGCATATTGAATAAAATTCCAGTCGGCATTTGGAAGACTTCCCCGGACAAGCGGCTCCTGAGTGTGTTTATTCGACGGGACGTCACAATATGTTATAAGGTAGTGGTGATGGCCAAATATGTCTTCATTCCGGTCTTAGCACGATGGAAGATGGTAGTATGTACACAGTATTTTACAAACTACAGTACAAGACAAAAACCTTGCAACTCCACTGACCAATGAGGAAAGACAGCCTACCAACGAAGACGTCGGTTTACGATTTCTTGATTTAAATGCTGCGACTACGAGATTTAAATGACAGGTGTTGCTGATTCGTGAAAAATATAAACAATATTGTGTACGTGTAGCTCAGGAAAAATGAAATCTACAAATCGTTAATTAGGGGCCACTTCATTTTCTCAATTTGCCGAAAACTTGAAAGATCTGATGTACTAGGTTTTTCCATAGTTGGTGTCATATTCTTTGTGTTCTGTGGTATTTGACTCTATACAGTTGAACGTAACACAGAAAGATTTATTTAAAGAGAAACTTTACTAATGAAATAATCAAGTGCTTCACGTACAGGTCAGCCATTTAACAACTACGTTTCCTTCCTCTGAATAGGGAGTATCCCCAATTTACAAGAACTTGTAAGAAATTTACATAAACTGTAATATAAGGGAGTGTTTAAAAATTACTTATCTTGACATCTTCCTTTTTTTAAATAATAAGAATACAATATTCTACTTATTCAGTTAACAATACTTAGACATGGCTTTCATTTGTTACAAACATCAATGCTATTTTCAGTAACAACTGACAACTATATACATTATATTCTTACGTGTGATGGTCTAAGTTTCCCAAAAGCTTATTAACATTTAGCATGTCTCTATTAGCCTTGTTGGTGGTTGTTTCACTCTTGATGATCTTCTGAGAGTCTCACTTGATTCTCTGCCTGATTCTGGCATTCTGCTGGTTGATGTCGTCATTTCTTCTCTTTCAGTGCTCTTTTTTGAATGTTCTTGTGATGTTTTATCCACGACTATATCTCATCGATTTCTTCTAAGCACCGTACCATTGCTTGTTTCAATAATATATGATCTAGGGTCTATTTGCTCCTTAACTGTTCCTTGCAGATTCCATGTTTTTGCTGAACTCTCCTTTATTCTAACCTCCTCTCCTATTTCCAGTTCTGGGAGAGTTCTGGTTCCTCTGTCATAGTACATTTTTTGTTTTCTCTTTTTGTTTTCTTTCACTTTTGCACTTCATCTTCCATTCCAGATTTTAGCAGGTTCTGCTTCATTGGAAGGTTTGATCGTAGTCGTCGTCCCATGAGCAGCTGTGCTGGGGAAGCTCCGTGTTCAAGGGGTGTACTTCGATATATTAGAAGGCTTTTGTAAAAATCACTTCCACTCTCTTTAGATTTCTTCATTAGATTTTTAATAGTTTGAATTGACCTTTCTACAAGTCCATTAGATTGAGGAAAGTTTGGACTTGATGTTTTATGTACAAAGTCTGATTCCTTTGCAAAGTTTTTGAATTGAAGACTTGTAAATTGTGGTCCATTGTCGCTAAAAACTTCATTTGGCACTCCATATCTGGAAAAAACAGCTTTCAGACATTTTATTACTGCTTCACTGTTTGTAGTATTCAATGCACACACTTCAGGATATGCAGAAACATAATCGGTGACCATCAGAAACTCTTTCCCATGACAGATAAATAAATCAACACCAACTTTTTCATATGGCCTTTCTGGTACAGGATGAAGTGTTAATGGCTCTGAAGGATTACTAGGTCTATATTTTAAACATACTGAACATCTTTCCACTTCGCTACTTACATCTTGATTAATCTTGGGCCAATACATTACCTCTCGTGCCCTTTTCTTGCATTTTTCAATGCCTAAATGCCCTTCATGAATTTTTTGTAGCATCTGCTTTCTTAATGATATTGGTATCACAATTTTACAACCTTTATAGATAATCCCATCGACAACTGTAAGTTCTGCCTGACAGTTCCAGTAATCACTTACTTGTGGGTTGCAGTTATGCTTGTTTTCTGGCCATCCTTGAATAATTACTTCAGCGTCTGCATTACTTCATCTTTTGCTGTCTCTGTTCTAATAAGCTGTGTTTTGCTATCTGACACTGGCATTGCTTTTAGCACCATATCCACATATGCCTCTATTACCTCTGAGATCTTTTCTTCATGTCTATACTTTTCATCTACTGCTCTTGACAGGGTGCCGGCTGTAAACATCCATCTGCCAGGAGTGAATGTTACTTGCAGAGTATATCTCTGTAGCTTAATCATCATGCGTTGTATACGAAGTGGACAGTCATTAAGAGGTTTTTTAAATAAAGCAATCAGTGGTTTATGGTCTGTTTCAACCATTACAGCTTGTCCAGACACAAACTGCTGAAAGCGTTCACATGCAAAAGTGATACTCAATAGTTCCTTCTCTCTTTGTGCATATCTAGTCTCGGCTCCAGTAAGAGGTCTAGATGCATATGCGACTGGCTGCCATGTGTCATCATGCTGTTGTAGTAGTACAGCTCCTAATCCAGATTGTGAGGCATCAGATGAAATTTTGATTGGTTTATGTGGATCATAGAACTTTAAAACCGGCTCTTTTATTAGTAGCTTCTTGACTTCATTCCAGGCCGTCTCTTGTTCGTAGTTCCAAGTTCATTCCATATTTTTTTCTGTCAGTTGTCTAAGAGGTGCTAAAATATTTGACAGATTTGGAATACATTTTGCAAGATAATTCACCATACCCATAAATCTCTGTATGTCTTTCTTGCACTTTCTTTCATACTTATTGCCCTCCATGTTAATAGTAAGCACTCTTTCAATCAAGTTCATTTTCTCACAAGCAGACAATCCTAAAATTGCCTGAACGTCTTTTGGCACAACCACAAATGACAGTGAATATTTTTTGTTTTTGTACATAACACAAGCTACACATTGCCCTTAAACAGGTATTTGCACTCCTGACATAATTTTTATTTCTGTTTCTTGCAGACATGGTCTGGGCTGCAGTTTTCTATATTGATTTTCGGGCATGATGTTCACTTGTGCTCCAGTATCTAATTTAAATGAAATAACGGCATTGTTCACTTGAACTGGCAGAATCCGTTCTTTCCTTCTCCCATTTACTTCAGTCAATTCATCTATATAAAATTCCTCAACTTCAGTTTCTTCTAAAGTGTGCACTTGGCTTGGTTTCACTTGTGATTTACAGCAGCGTGCAAAATGGTTGTTCTTCCCACATTTTTTACAAACTTTATTGTATGCTGGACACTGTCTGGGAGCATGGTGTGATCCACAACGTCCACATGCCTGTTTTGTGCTGTACATTTTTTTATTTCCACTTTTATTTTGCTCTGTATTTAAAGGGATTTTGTTCAGTACATGTACTGCGTTTTCCTCATTACACATTTCTTTTACTTGTTCTTTGATTGTTTCGGCTGCCCTGCATATTCTTACTGCTTTTTCCAAATCCAAATCCAGCTCTCTTAGTAACCTTTCTCTGAGTGCGTTATCTGGTATTCCGCAGATAATCCTGTCTTTTATTAAAGATTCTGTTAACTCTCCAAATTCGCACGTTTTACTCCGTGTGCGCAACTCGGTGACGTACTGATCAATCGTTTCACCTTGCTTCTGTATACAAGTAAAGAACTTGTGTCTTTCGTAAGTGACATTCCATTTTAGAATGCAGTATCTTTCAAATTTATCCAGTATAACATCTAACTTCAACTGCACCGCTTCTGACACCATGTCATATTCTTTGGGTTCTGTAGTATTTGACTCTATACAGTTGAACGTAACACAGAAAGATTTATTTAAAGAGAAACTTTACTAATGAAATAATCAAGTGCTTCACGTACAGGTCAGCCATTTAACAACTACGTTTCCTTCATCTGAATAGGGAGTATCCCCAATTTACAAGAAGTTAACATAAACTGGAATATAAGGGAGTGTTTAAAAATGACTTATCTTGACAGTTGGTGAGAGATGTATGCATTTTCCACTGCTCCACGTAAGGTAATATTGAAGACTAATCAGGCCGCTTTTTAAATGATTTTTAAGCACAGAGGAAAAAATAAACATTTGAAAAATCCGTAATTTAATAAACCACCAAGAAAAGTAACAATGCACGCTACGAACCAACATACAATTGTCCGTGACTGAAAACCGGAGGAGCGCCGTCGCGCTTTCTCCTTCCAAAGCGAAGGACGGGGTTGAACGGCGCTCGTTCAGTATGCACTGCCCGCTTATGTGCCCGCCCCCAACTCCCTACCTGAGTCGCTTTCGTCTGTGTACAGTCCACATGCACCTGTGAGTCACTTTGACTTAGTGATGGGACGCTCGATACTCAGGTTTCGACACTGTGTCGAGCTTTCGAAGCGCTGGAGATCGAAGCACCGCTTCGAGGCTTGCTTCAAATGCGCCCGTCACGTGATTTTGAGCACGCTAGCGTAATGACGTCATTATATCCGCGCAGTCAGCAGTCGATTTGGTCAGTCACTAGTCTGCTGAAGTGCTTTGGCTCAAAGCGTAAAAGCGGTTGTCTGTGCTATATTGATAAAATACGCTAACACGAGTTCAAATCCTAGTTGGGGCTCGCATATGTTGAAATAAGGATTTTGTATAAAACAGTTAAGTAGTACTTGTTTGAAAGTTAACAAATATATTTTGGAGACATTATGAACGATTTACATGGGGCACCTTTTTCCTCGGTGTGGAATTGTGTCCACCAAGAATCTGTAACAAATCGATGAGCATATTTTGCGTAAGGTAGCACGTATTGTAACAATCCAGAATCTATTCTACCCCATGTCGATCATATCACAGAGGCTAAGAAATGCTTCACTAAAGCCGACGTGGTCATTACACCAGTATATGCGCAAGACATTCCTCATTAAACGTTTTTACTATTCAGTGATTCCCAGATCTGTTGCTGATTTGTATTATTGATTTCCAAAAAGCAATGTGAGTAAAAGCGTGTTCTGCATAACTAATCACAACTGTCTTTAAAACAGAATCAGCGCCATCAACAGTGTCTTCTGCAATTTTAGGAAAGCCTCAGGATTTCTGCGTTAATGAGACAAAAAAGTTGTAAAGAAACTTTGCAAATTCATCCAAAGGTGAACGTAAAGATCACTCAAGTACTGAGAAGAAGGAGCAGCTGGATAAGCACATCTGGAGCCAAACTTTCAAAAAAGCACCTGACTTTGTCATGAACATTCCTTTAGTTGTGAATTCATCTTATCAAAGGCTGCGCTGGGGGGTAAATAAGTAATCTTCCGAAGTGCAGCACAACAGAGTAAATAATTGATGTAAATAGAAATACTGAAAGACTAAGTTTTTGCCGTTTCTGTATTCTTAAACCATCTTCCAGTTACACAATCCCCCGCAGTCTCTGTCACATTCAATGTTCTCTGCTCCTTAACCTGTCTTGTTACCCAAAGCATCAACACTCAGTTTCATTCAAGGCTTTACCGTCCTTCCTTTCATAGACATAAAATAAAACACATTTCCTCTACATGTCCAATAATAATAGTAAACTTGCAGGAACGAGAAAAGCACAAGATGAGAATATTTATGACAAGAGCCTGGACATCAGGATGAGAATGTGCCTTGTCACCCATTACGTGAGCTCGTCTGCCATCCCTCGGTTACACTGGCACACGTTACACTCTGGAGCAAATGCAATGGAGAATATCAATCAATCAATCAACATTTATTTATATAGCACATATTCATACAAAAAAATGTAGCTCAAAGTGCTTTACAAAATGAATAGAAAAATAGAAGACACAATAAAAAATAAACATAAGTCAACATTAATTAACATAGAATAAGTAAGGTCCGATGGCCAGGGTGGACAGAAAAAACAAAAAAAAACTCCAGAGGCTGGAGAAAAAAATAAAATCTGTAGGGGTTCCAGACCACGAGACCGCCCAGTCCCTCTGGCAATCTACCTAACATAAGTCAAACAGTCCTCTTTGTATTTAGGGTTTTCATGGAAGGACCTGATGATGATGGTCACGTAGACTTCTGGCTTTCAGTCCATCAATGTTGGTGCATCATGATGCTTTGAGTAGGTGGTGGTGGCGCAGGCCACCGGAAAAACAGAAGAGAGAGTAGGGGTCAGTATGGATTTTAGAGCCACTGTGAATAGTTATTATGAAGAATTGAACATACAGAGTATCAGGATTAAGTTAAAGTGAAGTTATTAAAAGGCCATGTTAAAGTAATAACATGTAATAAAGTAATACCGACAATGTACACCTTCAGAAGTGGAATAAATCGACTGTATACGTAGAACATTTCAGATAAACGATGAATTTTGTTAATCATAAACAATGCAACATAACTATTATATGTGTTGTTACTTTTTATTTATACTCACCAAACGTTACAGATCTACATGGGAAATGAACACAGGTAATATGTTTATAATCATTCTCACTAAAAGACACTGTCAAAATATACTAATGAGAAAATTGAGACACATTGGCCTTTAGGAAATATAAAAAAGTGTGTGCGCTGTCACTTAGGACAGAATGCATTGTTAACGTGACGCACTCTCTACTGACACGATGTCACGAAAACAAAGAAACAGCGCAGTCCATGCAAACTCAAATCCTCCTTGATGTTTGATCTTATGATTAATTGTCAATATCAAATCAATAAAGTCATTTTAAGAAGATAACAAGTCTGCTATAGTCAGTTTAATCAACGCTACTTTTAAAAGTTTCCTTATACAGAATATAAAACAGAATCTCAATGATACGGGACTCAGTAGTAACGAATAATATGTGACACTGAGAAATTATAATTCCTAATAACGGGAACAAGTAAAACTACGACTTCCTAAAACGGACACTGTAAATGTAGGCATTTCAATAAATAATTTAGGAGACTTGTGTGTGCATTTCAATATCGATTTAAGAACTACGTAGGCCACCTGTTGTACTATAAACGGTAGCTCAAGCAGCACTTAACAGTAAATAGTCTAACAGGACAATGACTGACTGAAACGAAGATGCTGCGCCGCAACAATTAAGGTTCACACTGTCGTTCTGCATGTTTAGAAGGCGCTGGTTGGCTGAAACTGTTTATAGCGAATTGTCCCAAGTTGGAAGTGCCATATAGCGATCAGACACGAAAAGACACATTTAGGCATAATGGACAGTAGTTTATTTTTCTACAATACAAATTCAGTACGACACCTGGGTCTCCAAACACACAAATATGAAGCTTATTACATTTTACAGTGAAACTCTTTACATACACAATATAATTAGGGACGTGTGCCACCTGCCCGACTACGGTGGCCCAACCTTCCCTCGATAGCTCGATTCGCTCGCTATCCGTCCAAGCTTGTTAAATGGAGGAATAGAAAAAAAACTTTCACAAGAGGAGGATCAGCGACACGAACCTGAGCAACAACACCACTGAGCCACCTAATCCGGATAATTAACGAGCTCTGCACAACTGAACTACTACTACTGTTCTTACTGCGGCGGATGAAATATGTTGTTTGACATATGCACGTTAAAATGGTTTAATTGATACGAGAGTATCATTGTTGTATTCTCCTAATGAAGACGAAAAAATTATATGTATAGATGTATACTATATGACGTACGGTTTGAACAAAATTAAGTGTTCCATAAAAAGGTTGAACGATTTACCTAATCTTTTCATATATATATAAAGTTAATATATGACAATATATCTTTGACACTATGTATCAGACAAAGGAAATCACAGCAATCCACAAGAACAATAATTAATTCTCAGCAACTACCTGAATTGTAGCTTAACCATATCAACTGAAATGTGTAATGTCAATACGAATTACAAAATATAACTAGAGAGTTAAGTGTCAGATAGACTCTCAAAATTAAGAGGTCAATGCCTTTCAGTGTGCTGAGGCTTTACAAAGATTCAGTAACCAGTGACCATGTCTGCTCGAAGCCCTATCATGATCCAATCTCGGTACTACGCATGTCTGAGGCTTCTGTAGCCGCGTCATCATCTCAGTAGTACGCATGTCTGAGGCCTCGTGCCCGTTCAAAGCCTGTCATGACGCAATCTCATTTGTACGCATGTCTGAGGCTTCAGTAGCCGCGTCATCATCTCAGTAGTACGCATGTCTGAGGCTTCGGTGCCCCGTTCAAAGCCTGTCATGACGCAATCTCATTTGTATGCATGTCTGAGGCTTCAGTAGCCTCGTCATCATCTCAGTAGTACGCATGTCTGAGGCTTCGTAGCTCCGTCATCATCTCACTAGTACGCATGTCTGAGGCTTCAGAGACTCGTTCAAAGCCCGTCATGACGCAATCTCAGTACTTTGCAAAGCTTCCACTCATTATTTATTCAACGAGCTCCCGTTTGAAGTACATATGGCATCAACAGAGTTAAAAAACTCAACAGAATTCCCATTGAAATGAAAGTTTGTAGATGATCAATACATGTTAAATGATCGTGCCCGATAATACGTTGTGGCAAAAAATACAATTATAAATTATACATCATACAAACGCCGACTTGTTGAATGCATAATGCTGCAAAGAAGAGCTTTAGCAATACGGTGACGACACATCTCTCACTATAATACTCTCCTAAATATCCATTCTTCGCCTCATGCAACGTTTTCATGCAACACTGAAGGTATGTCATATAGTATACATCTATATATAATTGTTTTCGTCTTCAGTACATACATACATGTATACATTAAAAAACATACATTATATACCACCCTCCTGAAAATAGTAGTAGTGCGCGGTAGCGTTACCGCTTCATACTAAAGCATACGTGGGTTCGGGTCCCACGTCCACCCTCTGTAAATTATGACCCAAAAGAGTCTGATTTTCTTTTTTTTTTTTTTATTAAACAGCAAATTTCAGCGTGGACCGAAGCGAGCAAGGCGAGAACACTAGTAAAGATATATCAAATGGAAATGTGAATCTTGTTTTATGTCTATAACAAAAAATATTTGAGTAACGATTTCAACTGTTTTTGTAGTTGTTGATGGCGGGTTTAAATTTTTAAATATTAAATTAATAAGGTGGAATGTGTTCTTGCTTTGAGTGTTAATGTGTTAGTAACTGGGATTGCGCCTCTATTACTGGAAGATTGCTTAGGAATGATACAGACTGGACAACTATGTGTTTTAGGAAATGTTTTATTATTGCACTGTGCTGTGACAAAAACTTTTACTGATCACCTGTCCGGACCTTGAAGATGTGTTCACGAGGGAGGGATGCTGTTGTTAAAAGCAAATGTTTTTCAACAGCAGGTCCAGATGTGTTTATCCCGCTGCTTTTTGTTGCCTCAGCACTCAATCTTTAATGCCGACCTTGATATGTGCACTGCTCACATTGGAGTGTCCCGTGTGTGTCGGTGTGCCGGTGACTGATCTGCGCCGTGTCTCTCAGCCTCTCTGATGTGCTCCGGATTGACGCCTTTGAATGTTTGGTGCAGCAGAGCAAATTCAACCTGATCTACCACAGTGGCTTTGTTATCACCTTATTCCAGCGTTTCTCAACCTTTAAGTATTTGCGACCCGAGTTTTCATAGCAGTTTTAATCGCGCCCCCCCCAACATTTTTTGAAATGTAGATGCATATTTGATTATACCTACTTAAGTTTTATCGACATTTATCTAACTCTATACAGTATTTATTGTTCTATTATCAGAATGTAGTTTAAGTTAATTTGTTTTGGTTCCAACAGATGTTTTCTTTTTTTCACATCTTCGCGCCCCTTTTGTTACTTCGCGCCCCACAGGTTGAGAACCACTGCCTTATTCAATGGAGGGGTTCATGGACGTCAAATGGCAATGAATAGAAATGGATTAATATAAATACGTGAGCTGCCATCCGCAATTAGACATCACATTTTGATGATTCCCGAACAGATCTCTTATGTGATCCTTCCACAGTATCTCTCAAAATTATTTAGTTCAAATTGGTTATAAAGATTTCAATTCTGATCCTTTTTTATTATTGTTAATTTTGATGAGTCTTTAAGTGGGATCGAACTCGGGCTAGCACTACGTTCAGAATTTGAAAAGCAACCATCTTAGTTAATTGTGCCATTGACGGCGTCATTTCGTTGTAGCTAATTCGTTATTTTCGTGCTCCACAAAATATTGTAAAGTACTAATAAATGAAATATTTCAATACTTGATCGAATAATAACAACTGATTTAAGGATTTCACCTTTTCTTTCTCAAATGTGCTTACCTATATCATGGCAAAGTACAGGGATAAACCATTATTTTCCGTCTACTCCATTTTAATTAAGTCAAACCAAGGAAAACATTTAAGGCTATTAAATGTGATCTCAAGAAAAGATGAGGGTTAATTCTAATACTAATAACAGGAGCGATTATAATGATACAGTGCAAAGGTAAATACTAATTGAAAGAGCCGGGAATCCATGCGTGAGGCGTCTTATTTTAACTCTTGCTAGCGTATAGTGCATTCTGCTTGTCGGCGTTAGTTATTTATATATTGATATTTTTAGACATCAGACACTAGAAGTTGCTGACGAACCCTTCTCTTCGTTGTCAGTCTGTAGCAGCGAAAAAATAAAAGCAATAAGAGTTATAACAGACGTCATTGAAGTGGATCATGAGTTTGTGTAATGTTAATGAAAATGGCCAGGAGGGGTCACTAAAGAGGTGAGTGTCAAATGCTTCGAAGCTTCGATACGATTTCCGACACAATTGCTTCAAACGTTTTGATGCTTCATGAGGCTTCACTCCGCCCATCACTACTTTGACTGTTAATTTTCCAAACACCGCCTCTGTCAGTTTCCACGTTGATTTTTCATTGTTCTTTGCGGTCCCGGCTGCTTTTTTTATATATATAATCCACCAAGTCACCCGACCATGGAGGCTTTACAAAGGGCAGGGACGTAATTAGTGCGAGGGTATGACCCGCACGTACTGGGAATTTCTCGTTCGTGGGGAACAATTGCAAGCCACGGTCTGCATCACGAATGGGGTTCAACGGCTTACCCACGCCGAGTAGACACACGTTGATCCATTCAGTGTAGCGCGCGTGCAGTACCGGACATACAAGTGCATCACAGACCTGTTAATGCTCAATCTCACGTGGCTGAAAGCCACTTGTCCCTCTAAGAATTTGGACGCCGACCGCTGTTGGGTCGTGTAACTATTTAGCAGGCGGAGTCTCGTTCGTTTTCGGAAATAACCAGCCAAATCGCTCCACCATCTAAGACCTACCATGCACCACCACCCACAGAATCGAGAAAGAGCTATCAATCTGTCAATCCTGTCCGTGTCTGGGCCGGGTGAGGTTTCCTGTGTTGAGTCAATTGAAGTGAAAGGCTCCACACCTGGTGGTGCCTTCCGTCAATTCCTTTAAGTTTCAGCTTTGTAACCATACTCCCCCCTGAACCCAAAGACTTTGGTTACCCAGACTTTGGGTCATGGGAATGACGCCGCCGGATCGCCTGTTGCGGGGCCTGCATTGGTGAATCAGGTGAGACGGTAATGAAACAGAGGCACAGGGCTTATTGGTTTTTAAAGACTGCTTCCTTCATTGGGTTTTAACCAATGCACGGAACGAACCAACACACAATCGTCCGTGCGGCGCTCAGGCTGGAACGGGAGGAGAGGAGAAGGACATCCACTCCGCTCCATCCGTCATGCTAGTCTGCTGGTTTCTCGTTCAGTATACACTGCCTGCTCATGTGCCCACCTCCAACTCGTCACTCGAGTCTTTGTACAGTCCAGATGCACCTGTGACTCACGTAGACTTTTCATTGCTCTGTGCGGTTTTGGCTGCCTTTCTATATATAATCCACCAAGACACCCGACCACGGTGGGAGGGGGGTGTGTACAAAGTGCAGGAGTATCTAAGAAGACGCATGTTTGTCGCAGATGCGAATTGCTGTATGTAGTGTGTAAAACAGTTTGCTATAGTGCACGCGGTTGTGCGTCGTAACCGAAAACTCGTTTTTTAAAGACTGCTCACTTCACTTCAAGGAACGTTTTAAGGATCCCATGGGATACCCCTCGCAAACAGTTTTACACGCCGCATATGGCGATTCACCTCCGCGAGAAACATGCCTCTATTAACAGTCAACGTGGGTCAGAGCTGCATGTGACCTCTACAACAGATGAATATAAATGACGCCGGTTTTTCTGTGTTGTCGCGTCCAAGTTGGTGGGCGTGGCTCTGTGAGTTGTCGTGGTATCCAATGGTCTTGGAGTTGGTGGGCGTGGCTCCTTCCTGCGTGCGCCATAGGTGTCTCACTTGTCGGTGGCTTAGTGAATCCACACCCCTTCCGGCGTGCTTTCCATGGTTGTCTTGCCTTAGTGAATTATATATATAGATGTTTGGTACTTTTCATGTCAATGCTATCTTCACACTCGTGGTGTATATTAATTTGCCAAATAAAATGCTTTATAAAGTGGAGCATTTTTAATGTATGTTTTAGAAATACCTTGTCTATGCAGCCCTCAATGGGGCTAAATCGTTACCTTTCATTGCCATCCTGGTGCACCTTTGGGGCAAAGCTGCACTCGCGCAAATCAGCACATACAAAAAAAAAACACTGCCTCAAGAGTGGATGAGCAAACAGCACAAGAACTATCACAGTATCAAAACAAAGGTGGCCATGGATGGAAACTGTACTGTAGTAGCCGTCACATTACTACACAGAGAGCCGGGGCTGGGGAAGAGATGGACATCTGCGTTCACATTAAACGCCCGGGAAGGTTCAAGAAGGCAGGTTAAAAATCATTCATTGTTAAGTAAACGTATCCCATTATCGAGCTTTAACCCTCATTCGTTGTGTGTGCTTCGGTCCTTTCATCTACTGTAGGTGTGTGTTGTGAAGTGGCAGCACTTAACATGTAATATCCTACTTTATGTATTAAATATGTTCTGCTACTACTACTATTATTATTATTATTATTATCTTTGTGATGAAATATTAACATTAGTAACATAAAACTGAAAAATGTCATCATGAGCACCAATGTGCGGCTCCGGGTGCCGTAAGATCGTGATATACTTCACGTTCAAATGTGGACTTCTAGTGTTTTGCTAGAAGAGAGTGCAGGACGCATCATAACTACTTCTCTTGACTAGGACAAATTCTGATCCTACTCAGATTTTTAGTGCAATTCCTAAGAGTAATTCTGGAAACATGCCCCCTTCCCAATATGAAATAATAATTGACACAGGTAAGAAGAAAGAAGTGTAAAACACTGCCTGAAAGCGTTTTGAATGCATGTTCATCTGATCACACGATTTCAGCTGCGTTAGTATTATAATGGAGATAAGCTCCCACTCCAATATAAAATGACAGGGTGTAGAACTGGTAAGAAAACGTCATCGAACACTGGATACAAGTCTTTAAAAGAGGTAGGGGACAACTGGGAGAATCCTATCCACCAAGTGTACATTTTGCAAGTAGCAGACGGGCATGCATTTTCACGGCTTGGCCCCAGCACTGGAAATGGGTGTTCCATCTGCTGAAGAGAAGTTCATAGTTTATTGTACACAAATATTTATTAGCCTACAAAAAAGGGCTACCACAGCCTGTCATTTAAAAACACCATCTCAGCTTAACTTCGAACATGTTATAGCAGCAAAACCACTGACCTGCTCAAAACTGGAACTTTTGAATTGCATCTCTTTGTAAACTTCCACCCTCCAAAGTGCACTGCAACACCACCTGGAAAAGATAGCAAAAAAAGAGCTCGAGTAGGAGCATCTGAACCACTTTGGCAACATTCTTAATATTCAGATGAGGTTTCCAGTAAAGCCTATTGCGGACTGTACACTGATTTTAAATACAGTTAAGTATAAAATCGTTGTTTGTGTCGTGATTGACTTTTGCAGTAGTTCTGGCGCCGATACTGTATTGTAAGCAGACGGACTTTCAGCAGTGCATTTCCCAGCAGTCAGCCAGGCTGAGATGTGGAGCTTACGCCCCCTGCTGGACACACTCTGCAGACTGCATGTGATGGGTGGGATATGCTTCTGTCAATGAAACGTGCCATCTACTTTGGGTTCTCTTTTTCATTGTTAGAAATGTTAGTGGAAATTAAGTTGTAAAAACTTCATTTTGCTTTTATTTGAAAAAATGAAAATGTCTGTTAAAGAAAATAGTTAAGACAGGGCTGGATTTAGACTTGATAAGGCCCTAAGCTATTTGAGACATGGGGCCCTTTATAAGTCCAGATATTCTATGTAAGTGCCAAATATGATTTGTTTTGGGGGCCCCCAAGAAGGTGGGGCCCTAAGCTATAGCTTGTGTAGCTTATACGTAAATCCTGCACTGATTTAAGATAATATTGTGATGCTTGTAACTTTACAGAAGAGCTGCAGCTTTTTTTTTTTCCATTTTATTTTAGATACCTGATAGTTTTGTCTGACCCTGTATTACTGTTTAAAGGGTAAACAGCTTTTCATAACAAATTGGTTTCTGGGCTTTAATTTCATTGACCTTCCTTATAACTTGTTTTCCTCATTGTTGCAGGGTACTACTGAATTTTAGAATCAGATTGGTCTTTTATGGTGGTGAAACTTGCAGAATACACTCAAAGCTTGAGATTTTGTTATAGTTTATGCAAGATCCATGACAAGGGATTTTTTTTTATTAAAGCTGTAGCCTTATTTAGTCTTATGTATGGCATGGTAGGGAATTTTAGAGGTCGTTAATGAGAATGGTGTCCCATCAAGATTCCTCCCCTATGTAGTAAATGGTTGTATACTTGAAGAGGAGGTTAGTTATGGATAACTTGACAGAATTTACAAATGTCTAAATAATCCTGGGGCCAATCTATGCTCTAACACTGGCTATCACAAGGACCTTTTAATACACATTTGAGGTGGTGGTGGTCCAGGAGATGTTCCTGCCCGGCTAGAGTGTAAGCTCCAAAAAAAATACAACAAACTATTGCAAATGTAATAAGAATGACTGCAAAACACTTTAGCCATATTTGTCTGTATTGGGTACCCGTGTTTAAAACAATTTTGAATCACAGTTTGTTGTTTTCACATATGGGGCATTGACTGTTAAAGAACATTTATTTATTTTGATTTATTTTTTTTAATGCAGTCTCCAGGGGCCTCATGTATAACGCCGTGCATAGAACTCGCACTATAACATGGCGTAAGCACAAAAGCCGAAATGTGCTTACGCACAGAAAAATCCAGATGCAGGAATCTGTGCGTACTCCAACTTCCACGTTCTTCCGCTACATAAATCCCGATCAGCGTGAAAACTAACGCTCGTGCACGCGCATTTTGTAACGCCCCCAAATCCTCCCAGAATTACGCCTATTTGAATATGCAAATCAATATAAATCGCCCTTAAGCGCAGCCTTCTGTGAAAAGACAATGGGAAAAGCACGAGGGGAAACATAAGAATTTCAGCGAATACCAAGTGGAGGCAAAGGAAAAACATACTATTTGTTCAAATAAACCGTGGTATAATCAACAAAATGAAGTTGATCGAGTGACGTAGTGTGTTGGAGAAACTTGAAAGCTCACATTCACAAAATCGCACAGTGCCGGAAATAAAAAAGAAGTCACATATCAAAGTTGCCGTGAAAAGAAGAGTTGTAGCCCACTGTCTGAGTGTCATATGAAAGTTTATTAGGGTACAGAGAAAAAAGGCCCACGGTGGGGAAAAAGCACGAAATGTCAACTTCAATCTCGACATTTCCACTTTAATCACGTAGTTTATTTTGTCATTTAGTAGAACATCATAAACTTCATCTTAAAATCGTTTAATTAACCAGTTTCTCAAATCACATCGTAATTAAAGTAGCACGTTAAGTGCTTTGTTTTGTATTTGATCTTCTACTCGTATGTGCTCTATGTGTGTGAATCACTACTTGCTTCTTAAACTGGCTCTCTTCCTCCAACTGGACACAGAATCCATTACATTCGTGATATTACAGCTCTCTGAATAACTAAAATACTGAGATGTATACGTGATGTCATTTTCATGATGATAGGAGTTAAAGCACGTGATTAAACATGTGTTTCACTTCGATGAAATAATTTATTGTCGAAATTTGTCGCTGCGTTTTTAGCTGTGTTGTTATTTTCTCTTTCTGTGTTATATTCAATATATATTGGCGTAGCTGTCACTGCAGTCAGTGCTTTTCTTTCCCCAAGTAACTGATCACCATACAATCAGCTCTGTAATAGACGTTAAGCCATCTGTAAGCTTAGCGCCGATTCTTCAAAACCGTTTAAAGAACATTGAAATATCTTCGTAGTACATGTTTAATTATTCTATCCTTCACGACACTCCCAGTGAAGAATATAGATTATTTAAATGAAGTTAAAGTTTTATGTGTATAATTTAACAAACATATTTTGCTGCATTTCACCTTAAAATGATATCGTCATCATATGTAAATACGCTTTTATAAAGTGGCTCAGGTTGTGAGATATTATAACTGTAGTGCAAGTTTACAGTGGGGTGATTGTACTTATAAGTACAAACCATTCTACAAGGAGCAATTGATTGAGTGCATTTAAAGTTCTTGGGATGAAACTGTTTCTGAACCGCGAGGTCTGTACAGGAAAGGCTTTAAAACGTTTTGCAGTGGCTGAGACAGCGTGTCCTTAAAGCTGTATACCGATAATTCTCTTTCCGATCAGCTGCTGCTGTGATTCACACTCAGATACAGTGATATAAATACTCTGAGTCGTGCAGTGAGAGTAATATGGAAAAAGATGATCCGCTGTGGCAACTCCTAACGGGAGGAGCTGAAAGAAGAAGAAGAAGAAGAGTGAGAGTAACAACGCTAAAGCAGTTATGGTATTTGGAATACTATGGCTGTTCCCTGAACCATTATATTGTTACGAGTTAATTACACTCAGATGCATTACACTAATAAACAATATGCGGTTAGTTTCTGTGTATTTATAAAGCCGCGTCATGAAAATAATGAGTAATCACACAAGAACAGTACCATTGCTTTGACGCTAGGTGCCGCCAGTTTGCAAAACCGAGCGGAGAACTTGCGTACGACAAGGCATGAGGTACCGTGGAAAAGTGCGTGGCTTTACGCCAAGTGTAGGTTTTATACATCGTGATTTGAACGTGGAAAAGTTCTTACGCACCATTTCTGTGCGTACGCACTGTTTATACACGAGGCCCCTGGTCTTGATTGTAAGGACCTGCATTCTATTATTTTCTCATGCCCTTGAGCTGGACAATCTGACTTGTCAGTATTCCATTACTGTTATGAACTATTATTATTATGTTACTTTCTGTGCAGCTGTTCCTTGACACAGTTTTTGAGTTACAGTGGCATTGATTTGTACTGTCGTTATTCCTCTGATGTTTAATAAAGAGTATTCTTTCTGTGCAGTTTGAATGCAGATTATTGTGCAGCTGCAAAATTATACATTTTGACAAAGCTTTAAAAGTGAAGTGTTAATAAAACGTTTACAGAATTTCATTTTTGCCAGGTATTATTCATTAAATGTCATGTTGATGTGAATTGTAAAGTGTAATATTTATACTTCTGTCTCCTTTTTGATACTGGCCTTGTAGTTAGATGAGCTAAACACCTAACTCCAACGTTAAATATAAGTAGAGTTTAAATTGTTTCAAAAGATAAGTCAACGATTAATTGTAATTTTTGTTCCTCCTTGTTGTTTCATGTATTTTCACTTTGCCTTCCTCACGTCCTTCATGCACATTGCTACTATCTGTACTGCTCTCTTGTCTGTCTCCTTTGTAGTGGTCCATCAGACAAACTGCTACAGATCCTCTTTAATATCCAATATCAGCACAGTTCTTTCATAATGCATTCATTCTTGGTGAATTCATTATCCGTGTTGAATGTTCTTCTGTAGTTTCTTAGACTAATCACTGTCTTCTCTTGACTGACTCTTTTGAACTCTCACAATCTTTTCAGTCCTTTAGGTCTCATTATCTCCATTGAGTTACGTCAGTACATTTGTCTGTCTCTGATGTCACACTTTCTGATCATTTCCTCATCTCTGCTGGTATCTTCCCATCACCTTCTTATTCTTTTGCTTTGCAGTCTCTTAACTCCCAAAGGGATTACTGCTAGCCTATCATTTTCCAGCCTCACATTATTTTGTCCATTCTCAACATCCTCACATTAACAGTGGATGGCACTGTCAATCTTTGCAACTCAACTCTGACACACTTCACACATCTTGTCCTCAGAAGTAGGAGTGTTTATGAACAATTGCTCTTCTCTGTGCTACAATAATGAACTTAGGAAGCATGACTTAGGGTTATCAGCTGAAGCAAAGTAGATGATGGCCTAGTTTCTCACTACACAGACAGACATAGTTTTCTTATCCCTGATGTTACAGTATGTTGCTTGCTAAGGTCAAGATAATTTACTTCTTTGAAGTGATCTGGAAGGTAGCAAGGTAATTTCAGTATACTCTTTCAAAGTATGAACAAAATTATTTACCCTGTCAAAAAGACAAGTTCCTCATCTGCTCTAACATATCATGATTGTAGTTTTTCTCATCAGGGTATGTTTATTATTCGTTGTCCCATCCTTTCCATTGCCATGGCTCGTTTCCATCCATCCCATATTAATGCTTTCTCTCATTTTCTCAAACATCTGTCCCTCCACCTTAAGTCACTGACCTTTTTCCAATTTACAAATTAACTACCTGCACCTTTAATTCTCAACCTACATCTTTTCTGTAGTGTTGTTGTGCTGGTGTTGCTCCCTCGATTATCACCACTGACAGTGTGACTTTACAATCCAGTTCAGTTTTCATAGTCTGTATGCCTGCAAGTGTTGCACCGGCAAAGAAACTAATGACGACCATTTTGAATCTTTTCAGTCAGGATTTTAGCTTCATCACTGAAATGAAGATGCTCTTGTCAGAACTGCTAATTATGAAACACTTTGTGGTCTATGGCCAGCTTGTCATCCTGGCCAATACCCCCAGGCCACCAGGTGGAGCTCTCCCTGCAGCATGGAGGTGCCCCGGATACCAGCAGGGAATGATGGACAATGGAGTTTTCCCCAAGAGCCCTGCTGGATACTACAGGGGCCAACAGAGGACGCTGCAGGGAAGCCCAGAGAGTCATATGTGTCCTATAACCTGGAAGTACGTCCTAAACAAAGCGACAGGGGAAATGACGTCCATAAAGAAGAAGACTTTTTTTTTTTTTGACCCGGACGTGATAGGAGGTCACATGGACTGAAGGATTGGGAACACTTCTGGGTCAGGCAATATAAAGGACCATGGGGAATTCCCAGACGGCGAGCTGAGCTGGGTGGAAAGGTGGCAATGAGTCTGGGAGTGCAGGTTTGGTTATTGTGATTATTGAGTAGTGTATTTATGAGTATTGTGGAGAGGAGGGTGCTTTGTGCACTACATAGTTCAAAAATAAATTATATGTGGACTTTTACCTGGTGTCTGACGTATAGTCTGAGGGTTCAAGAGGACGATAGCGCCCTCTATCTGTCACAGCTTGTTGGTTAGATATCTGCCACTCATAATTGCAAAATAAAACTGAACAAGAATAATCTATTATCCAGGCACATCTGTTCATTCATGACACATTCTACCACTGGCTGCTTTATTTGTCGTCTTGACCTTGTGTCACTCTGATATTGATAAGACCTAAATCTAGTTGAACAGCAAGCACATCATACATGGATGAACTGGCTGCTGCTCTCCTTCCCTTCTTGATCACTTGGCCTGAATATTGGCAGTCTGCCTCCAATTGAAAACACACAAAGCTCAATTCATTATACTTCTTGTGGTATCACCATGGTAACTTGCTTTTTGCAAAATGATTTAATTTTTCAGCAAGTTGTATTTGAAAGGACCCTGAATATTAAATCTCTGCTATAGTGAAGAAGAATGTTATCATACAGACAATACCAGGGTCCAACTTTACCCCAGTAGTAGTTTGCTAAAGTTTTATTGTGAATCTGTACACAAAAGCCACAATGCAAGCCTCCTAGGTTCATGTTAGTGGTGAACAAGAAGAAATGTCTACATGTTTAAGAAACCTTAGTTCAAAGCTGGTTCTAGTATTTTTGTACATGGAGCCCCACCACCCTCTTTGGTTTGAGAGGAATCATCATTTCCAGACATGTACATAGACACCTGAAGACTGGACTGGGAACAGCGACGTTTTTAGGACCTCAGATTCACAATTTGAGAATATCAAGTTATAGCAACGTCAGTTAACAAGACTGTCTCAGAATAATATGTTCTTGAGGGGTGCCATTTCATGAAATAAGTAGGAATTGGGCTGTATTAGTAGTCTTTTTATTTATTGCTTTTAACATTTATCTAAAGAATATAAAAAAAAACTTTAGTTATTGTTAAAACTAGAGTTTTGTTTCTGTAGTTTTCTGTTTATACCACATGTGCCTTTTGATGATGGTGGCATTCTGTATATAATTTTTTTAATTTATTTTTTAACTAACACATTACAATAAAATATACATGTTTAAATTAATAAAATAAATTGATAACTTAGCATGATAACAACGTTCAGTGAAATTGATCATCTTTAAATAGTAATCTCTACCCACAATTCCTATTTACCGAATGCCAGTGTATGCAAATAATGCAATGTACCTAGTCAAAAAATGTCTGCTTTATTGTGCCCAGAGCACATCTCATAAACACTAGCATAGGGAAGGGTGGGCCTTCGCAACCCAGCTAATCAGTTCATTGTATATGACATTTTTCGTTAAATTTTGTATTTGATTCAGTATTTGTTATTTTATCTTTCCTTCGGTTTCGAAGTGATATGTCAAATCCCATTGGTTTATTGAGTTTTCAGTAAATAAATAAATGGAGTGGTGTTATGGTGTATGTGTAACCTGATTGGTAGTAGTCATTAGACAGTTAACAGAACCTTAAGTTGCTAAATTGAGTATTTTTGACAAACACCAAGAGAGAGTTTCTTATTTTGAGGGATTATTTCCCATATGGCAAAACAAACGGAAATATCAAGGTTTTTCAGAAAGCCTTGTTTAGCTATATGGAATAAATATCCAGGATGCAGAATACACAGTGTTATTCCAACAAATTAACAGAAAAGTGGAAACAAGACAGCAAAAATGGTCATGCCTTTTGGAGGTGCTTGACAACTGCCCTGTGGACATTTTCACTAATGCTAATGCTTTGCTGCAAGTAATGTTTTTTTTCCCTCCGTAAATCAGTTCAAGACGTGTTTGAGATCATCATTGTCATCAGTTGGTTTCAGTAACTTGACCTTCTTGTCATTTGAACACAATCGTGTTGAAAATCGAGATGCGTCTCTCGTAAAACTTTACAGAATAGGTAGGGACTGATTTTGTATGTGTGTGTCAGCCGTAGCACAATAATGTGTGATTGCCTTGATAATTTTTGGTCAACTTTTGCATGGTCCTAGTAATTCAGTTATGTGAATGTACCACAGTATACCACTTTATATGAGTAAGACTAGAACACCCATTTTAACACAGGCCCACCCTAAAATATATTCCTGGCTACACCCCTGCTCACAAATGGTGGTGAGGAATAAAGTACGATATTTGCTCAGTTTTAACATATATCCATTTGGGAGATGATCATAGTTTGGGTTAAATCAGCTTTTAGCAATTATACAAGAGCTACAGTCCTGTTGCCATTTTAATCATTTAATGTTATTTCATCATGTCTGTCTCTTCTGTGCTGCAGTTTTAGGATTATTATTATTGACATCGTCATCATTGTTGTTGTTGGACTTTGTAGGTCATCAGACTTTAAGACCGAACATTGTTAGTATGCAAAAATAATATGGAACACTATAATTGCTTTGAGTCCGAGTGTTTGTAGGTCTGTATTGTTTAAAAAAAAGTGGTGTTGCCCAGGGCTGTTTCTGGGCAACAGATTATCCTGTGCATGATGTAGATGCTGCTGAGGTGCACAACATAAATATTTCTTTGTGTTCCGGTCTGGACAAACTTTTCTAAATCAAATTAGAGAAGGTTTCTGCTGTAGGTTGAAGACTCGGCCTAAAATTGTAAAATAAAAATAGGAATCTCTATGTTGGGCTGCAGTAATGCACCCTGACCACTAGACACTTACCTAGACCACCTATGCCCAGAAACAGCCCTGCCTTAGCTTATCAAAATTACGCCACAGTACTTACCCATCCTTCAGCAATGGTAGGCTGCACCACAGCTCACTGTCTGCACCCAATATATCACCACTAAATGGACTAACAACGATGTCTCCTCGTTCTCCTGCAGGACCTCGGTGAGACACAAACAATCTCTAACCCCTCAGGGACTGCTAGTTAAAGTGAGATAATAACACACTTTAGTTCATCTAAACCTACATTTGCTTACAGTGAATCCAGACGTATCAAGCACTAGGAATTAAAATGGATGAAAAGCGCACCACCTGTACGATTCAAATCATCCATCATCCAGTGCATTTACTTGTTCCCTAACCATCTGGTTATTCACAGAAAGCTGGTTTCTTCCCTATGTGGGGTTTGGTACAGTTTCTCCCTACTGTCCAAAGATGCATGCAGATTAGGTGAACTGGTGATGTTATATTGGCATGTGTGTGTTCACCCTGTGATGGATGGCTCCTCATTCAGGGTTTGTTCCTAGCCTTTCACCCTGTGCTTGCTGGGATAGGCTCCAGCACCTCCCTGTGAACCTGGCCTGGTTTAGGTGGGTAAGAAAATAACTTGACTTTATATCCACCCAGCAGCCTATCCATCAGTCTGTCTGTATACAGAGAGCTCTCTTCCAGGAAAACACATACTTCTCTTTATGAGCGATTCTATCAATTCAAAAACAGCATTTTCTCTAAATAATCCTGTTTCAATGGTAGACCCATCTAACAAAAATTTTGTAAGTCTTGTTATCATATGATGTATGAAGTATTATTTTAATCCCAGTACAGCTAAAATACATTGCAATGCTTTCATTACATCTCATGTGGATTATTACAATTTAGTTCCATCCTTATTCGCCATTTCTTTCCACTCATCAATAACATTTGGCTCAGGCAGTACCAGTAACACTTCTGAGCAAACCTAGATTGTGCCGTGTGTGCGTTTCAAAAGTCCAAAGCTGATACTTTCCAGAGTGCTTTCACAATATCTAAGAAGGTCGAACTATCCTGAATCCCTGATGTGTGCACAGATGTTGGGGACCACTCGTAGTTCCTTTTGTCAACTGAAGCGACCAACTTGTTAGGTCAGTTCAAACTCCACTTGTACACCAATAAGAGAACAGCTACGCAGTGTCATGTTTCAGCTAGGGTTCAAATGCTGTTAGGTTTATTTTGTTCATATTCTATGTTAATTGCATTGGTTATTTAGTTTCCTTGTGTCAATGTGTACAGGGTGCTCCAGATCTAATTATGCAAATCTAGATCGTCTGGGTGACCTTGATTATGCGGGAACAATTCCAGTTCAGCACGAAGACGATTCTTCATGTCGTCAGTTCGCACACTTCTCGATGGTCTAGGATTTTTTGGGTGATTTTTCTATGTAATAAACTTAATAAGTTTTATAGCGTAATGAAAATTACATACAGTAATTAGATCTGGACCACCCTATATTGTGTTATGTCCTAAGTGTTTTGTGGGAGGTCCCCCATGGGGTTAGGGGAGGGGGTCATATGCCAATAACTGCAAGGAATGGCCCTCCATCCTGTACATCAAGAGTGTCTCCCATAGTTTCTGGCGTATCATAATGAATGCTGTTGTGCTCATTGGATTACCTGGATTTCGGCACCAATGCTCAGTCTTTTGACCATTATTTGATATTTGTATTGGGACTGTGCTTGCCTTGAATTGCCTTGTCTTCAGGCAGTTCCTTTTTGTGCTCCATGGAGCTTCATGTGCTACAGAGCATTTTTGTTAAATATAGTTTATTTTATGAAAATTCTCTGAGGCCCTTTTTTTTTCTAGTCAGAGTTTTGATGGTAATCCCTTTCCAGTGAGTAATTCTGGAAGTATTCATGAGATTTATATGCTGTTGGGACTCCCAGTTCATGACAAGCAGTGAGTTCTACTGTGTATATTTAGATTATTTTGTAAATGACTAGGGGGCTCCGGCCCTGCTCACTTCGCTCGCCCATCCCCGGGTTTGGTTTACCAGATATACAGTACATTTAAAGGGATTGTTATTTTCATGGGAATTGTTTACATATGCATTATTTTCACTTTTACTTTAAAACTTTTGTAAAAACAATACTTGTCCTTTATTTCCAGCCCCGGGTGTTGGTAAATCTCTTTCTCACTGGACGTATAACGCTGCTTGTGTTGTGAAGGGGGGGTCAGCTGAACGCACGCTAAGGAGATGCCGAAGCTGCTGCTGCTGGCGAGCTGCATGTTTTGTTTGTTGTTCTGCTTTCGATCATTTAAAACCCTGTACAGCAGCTGTCCTTTTGCCACTTCATGTCTCTGCCGCTCATTTTTTGAGGGGGGTGGTATGAACACACGCTAAGGGGAAGTGGTCGGATCATCTGCTGGCTTGCTGCTGCTGGCGAGCTACATTTTCTGCTTGTTGTGCTTTGCATCAATTATTTCAAAGCCTGTACAGCAGCTGTCCTTTTGCCACTCACGTTGTGAAGGGGGTGGGGGGGGGTTGTTGGGTTGTGTCGCTGACCACACACTGAGGAGAAGCGATCGGATCATCTGCTGGCTTCCTGCTGCTGGTGAGCTGTATTTTCTGCTTGTTGTTGTTTTAAGATCTGGGAGCACATGAAGTGTGTCTGCCAAAAGCATTCCAACAACTGCTAGGTTTGATGCCCGTGAACTTGTTTTAAATGTTGTCTCACTGCCTTGTCTCGCAGGACGTTAAAGTGTCTCTCGGGACGTCAAATTGTCTTCCAAGAAGATCACATTTCATCTCCCTAGTCTCCCTTCCAGGAATTTTTTTTAGTAATAAAGAGACTAGATTTTTGACCTTGCACTCCATTTTTGACTTCATTTGCTGGATTTGTGATTTGGACTTGTTTAGCTTGGATTGCCTTTACCTTTTCAGGCATTCTCTGCTGTGCCTTTTGTGTTCTTTGGAGCTTCTCTGCTTGACAGAGCTTTTTTTGAAAATAAATATTTTATTTACAAAGATTGTATGTTGCCATTTGTGTGACTAGCAGGGTTTTTGATGGTATTTCCTCCTCTAGTGGGTATTTTAAGTATTTTTGGTAGCTTTTGAGCTTGGGACCTCTCTAGGCTGTAACACACAGGAGGGAAACATTTTATGAAAATACAAATCATTCTCTTTATTAGTTACTATAGGCACATGGCGGTGCACAAAATTAAGATATTATGCATTGTAAATTCCAGCACAGCAGTACTTACTCAGCCCTATCTTGACCCAAAACCTTTTTTTCATAGTTTTTTACCACTGACAGTTCATGCTAAAGAGGATTAAAACCATGCAAGGGGAAAATGAAATGAAAAATGAAAAGCATTTATTGATTATAAAATAATTATAATCAGATTATAAACTGATTATAAAATAACAGCTAATTAATAATAATAATAATAATAATATACAGTTAATAATTAAGAATGACTGCCCTTCTGTCAACACTGACTTTGACAACTGCAGTTAGATGTGAGCTTACCCAAATTATAGCCAGACCATCCTAGGGCTGTAGCCCAGGGCCTTGATACCTTATGGGCCCCTAAAAAATGTTTTTCTCTGATCTGTTTCCTGAAAATTTGCCATGCGGGTGGCTTAGGCAAACATTTTTTTTCCCAGATGCTTTGTGAGGTTAGCGTGACTTATGTTGCACATTCCTGGGTGGTTCTTTGATATATTGCCATGGCAACAACTGATATCATCACTCCAAAATAACAAACAAATACGGTTTTGCAGCTAGACTATAAATATTTTCTACTTTTACATTTCACCATAAATTGAAAAAACAATGCTATTTTTAGATTCCTTGAAGGTCAATATACATCTATTTAGATGCATATTTGTTGATAATTTATCCAGGAAAACCTACAAAATTTAACAAAGACTGCTATTCTTCTATATACCTGTATATAAAAGTCAGTGTGTGTATGTGTGTATGTTCCAGCATCACTTCCAAACGGCTGGAGAGATTTTCATGAAACATGGTACACATGTTTCTCATTGGCCGACTAAAAATACCATAGTGTGAAATTAACACTAACCCACCCCCTTCTGGGTAGAGTGGGGGGGATCTTGCGGTATGTTATCATCCAGTTGACACTCGGAATGACCACCAGAGGGTGAACTGGAGGTGACTGCCAGCATTCTTTATGTTTGAGCACCGCCTCGCCCCTGTTGCTTTTGAAATTAAATAGTGTGGCCCGGTTCCGAGTGTCAACTGGATGATAACATACATACAGGACCACAAGACAAGCACATTAGTGAGTCTTCATTGTTTGTTAATTTATTTTATAAATTTGTATATATTACCGTATATACTCGCAGATACATTCACCCACGGATAAGTCAGAACTTGATTTTACAGTATAATTTCAGGTATTTTATAATGTCGGCCGTATAAGTCGAATGCAGAAAACTCACATTATTGGTCCAAGAGATTATGATACGATAACGCGCACCTGACACAGTAACCACAGAGCACACTGCCTTTTTTTCTATGTGGGTGCGGCAATGCGCTGTATTAGCGTGTGCTCCTAACAACAACAACATTTATTTATATAGCACATTTTCATACAAACAGTAGCTCAAAGTGCTTTACATAATAAATAATAGAAAAATAAAAGACACAATAAGAAAACAAAATAAGTCAACATTAATTAACATAGAATAAGAGTAAGGTCAATGGCCAGGGGGGACAGAAAAAAAAAAAACTCCAGACGGCTGGAGAAAAAATAAAATCTGTAGGGATTCCAGACCATGAGACCGCCCAGTCCCCTCTGGGCATTCTACCTAACATAAATGAAACAGTCCTCTTTGGATTTAGGGTTCTCACGGAAGGACTTGATGATGATGATGGTCACGTAGACTTCTGCCTTTTAATCCATCCATCATTGTTGGAGCATCATGAAGCTTTGAGTAGGTGGAGGTGGCGCAGGCCACCACCACAAAGAAAACGGGAAAAAAGAAACAGAAGAGAGAGTAGTGGTCAGTACAGATTTTAGAGCTACCATGAATAGTTTTTATGATGAATTGAACATACAGAGTATCAGGATTAAGTTAAATTGAAGTTATAGAAAGGCCATGTTAAAGTAATGTGTTTTCAGCAGTGTTTTAAAGTGCTCTACTGTATCAGCCTGGCGAATTCCTATTGGCAGGCTATTCCAGATTTTAGGTGCATAACAGCAGAAGGCCGCCTCACCACTTCTTTTAAGTTTTGTTCTTGGAATTCTAAGGAGACACTCATTTGAGGATCTGAGGTTACGATTTGGAATATAAGGTGTCAGACATTCCGATATATAAGATGGGGCGAGATTATTTAAGGCTTTATAAACCATAAGCAGAATTTTAAAGTCAATTCTGAATGACACAGGTAACCAGTGTAGTGACATCAAAACTGGAGAAATGTGTTCGGATTTTCTTTTCCTAGTTAGGATTCTAGCAGCTGCATTCTGCACTAGTTGCAAACGATTTATGTCTTTTTTGGGTAGTCCTGAGAGGAGTGCGTTACAGTAATCTAGTCGACTGAAAACAAACGTGAACTAATTTCTCAGCATCTTTCAGTGATATAAGAGGTCTAACTTTACTATGTTTCTTAAGTGAAAAATGCTGTCCTAATGATCTGATTAATATGTGATTTAAAATTCAGATTACAGTCAACAATTACCCTAAGCTTTTTACCTCCGTCTTGACTTTTAATCCTAATGTATCCAGTTTATTTCTAATAGCCTCATTGTATCCATTATTGCTGATCACTAAGATTTCAGTTTTCTCTTTATTTAACTTGAGAAAGTTACTATTCATCCATTCTGAGATACAGTCAGACATTGTGTTAGTGAATCAAGAGAATCGGGTCATCAGGTGCTATTGATAAGTACAGCTGTGTGTCATCAGCATAGCTGTGGTAGCTCACGTTGTGCCCTGAGATAATCTGACCTAACGGAAGCATGTAGATTGAGAATAACAGCGGACCCAGGATAGAGCCTTGTGGAACACCATATGGATATCATGTGTCTTGAGTTGTAATTCCCACAACTAACAAAAATTTTCTCCCTGTCAGGTAGGATTCAAACCAATTTAAGACACTGCCAGAGAGGCCCACCCATTGACTAAGGCGATTTCTAAGAATATTGTGATCAATGGTGTCAAATGCAGCACTCAGATCTAAGAGGATGAGAACAGATAAATGGCCTCTGTCTGCATTTACCCGCAAGTCATTTACTACTTTAACGAGTGCAGTTTCTGTGCTGTGATTTGTTCTAAAACCCGACTGAAATTTATCAAGAATAGCATGTTTATTGAGGTGGTCATTTAACTGCATAATGACTGCCTTCTCTAGAACTTTACTTAAGAAAGGCAGGTTAGAGATGGGTCTAAAATTTTCAAGAGCGAGGGTCAAGATTATGTTTCTTAAGTAGGGGTTTAACTACAGCAGTCTTAAGACAGTCTGGGAAGACCCCAGTATCTAGTGACGAATTTACTATGTCAGAACATTATCAATTAGCACCTGATACTTCTTTGAAAAACCTTGTTGGTATTGGGTCAAGGACGAGGTGGAGGGTTTTAATTGAGATATTATTTTTGTAAATCAGGTAAATCTATCCTAGTGAAAGAGTTTAATTTGTTTATAACAGGATGCTGGGGTTTAGGAGGATCCTTAGTGTTGGAGGGATATACTATGTTATTTCTAATATCATTAATTTTTGATTGAAAATACAGCACAGCCTCACAGGTTTCACTGGAAGTACTTAGGAGGCATTCCTTTGAGTTACCTGGGTTTAGTAGGCGATCAATTGTAGAAAATAAGACTCTGGGATTACTAGCATTGTTATTTATAATCTTAGAGAAATAGCAGCACCTCTCAAGACGGACAGTGTTATTGTATTCTGTTATTTTGACTTTTAATATTTCATAGTGGATAGTAAGTTTAGTCTTCCTCCATTTACGCTCAGCTCTACGGCATGTTCTCTTTAAATCAGACACTCTTTGGGTCTTCCATGGTATAACAATGCTAGAAGATTTTTTCACTGTCTTTTCAGGTGCAACTATGTCAACAGCAGCTCTCACTTTAGTATTAAATCTTTCCACCTTACTATTTACATTATCCTCGCTATTATAGCTGGCACTATAAACGGACTGATTGCTTAGAATGTTTGTAAGTTTTAAAGCTGCTGCTGAGTCAAAGAAGCGTTTTTAACAATATGCTTCTCATGGGTGTTTTTTATCATTATTTCTATATTAAAAGTAGAAGAAAATGGTCTGATAGACCAATATCAATGATCTGTTTTATATCAACTTTCAGTCCTTTAGTAATCACTAAGTCTAATGTATGACCTGCTTTATGTGTAGGCTGATTTATGAGTTGTCTCAAATCAAAAGAATCCAGGAGGTTCATAAATTCTTTTACTTTTAGATCACACTGATTATCTATATGAAAATTAAAGTCGCCAACTATTAGGAGTGTGTCATAGTTAGTAATTAAAATTGACATTAAGTCAGAGAATTCCTCAAAAAACGCGTTAAATTTTGGAGGTCTATACACGGATAATACTAGAACCTGAGAATCTCCATGAATAACAACGGCGAGATACTCAAGGGACTTGAACTTACATCTTTACATTTTAACCGGCTCGAGTAAATGTTTGCCAACCCCCCCTTTTTCCCTGGCGGTCTGCACGAGTAAAACTGTAATCCGGAGGCGCAGATTCGATTAAAACAGCCGCGCCGTCTGAGTTAAGCCACGTTTCACTTAGTGCAATAAAATCTATTTTTTTATCACTAATAAGATCGTTGATAAAAAAACGTTTTGTTGGTTAAAGCTCTAACATTTAATAGTGCCATATTTAATGTTTCGGAGGTGCAGAGATGAATACTATGTGCTTATTGATATTTGGAATAGGAACTAAATTATTTTATTAGCCGCTCTGTGTGTATTTTTTGTTTAATCTGTGATCTGTTTTTATAGTTTTAATACATTGTTCCTCTAAAATAGTAATTTTAATTAGATTATTGGAGTTTATGCCATATTTCCTAGATTTTCTACGTGCATTGAGATTGCTTATTACAGTATTAATGTTGTGCACTTTAACGGAAGATTCTATTAAACACTTATCATGTCCTAGCACAACAGTATCATTTCGGAAGGGGTTAAGAGCAGAGATAGATAGTCAACCTCTCTCTCTCTCTCTATTGTGCCTACGTGACCACACAGTAATACCTGAACTATTCCGAAGCAATGTTTGCAATAAGTTGTGTTTTTTGTATCTCACACCCTCATACACCTTTATCGTAAGAGCATCCCTTATCTACGATGGATCGTTCAATCAGAAGAAAATATGAAGCTGGTTTTAAATTAAACGTTGTTAAAGTAGCCAAAGAAATTGGTAACTGCCCTGCTGCAACAAAATTTAATGCGTCTGAGAAACTGATGTGAGATTGGAGGAGGCAAGAAGAAGAATAAAAAAAATAATGTGTCACATTTTTGACAGGGCGTATAAGTCGGGGTCTGATTTTATGATCGATTTTGTGTTTCAAGACCTGACTTATATGTGAGTATATACAGTATATTTTTCTCAAATAATTAAAAAAAAAAACACTTTATTTTCCTCCCGTGCAATGCTGGGTATGTCAGCGAGTCAATATGAAAAATGCTATAGTATATTGTGCTGTGCTATTGGGATTTTGTTTTCTGTGCTGTACTTGTTTGAAACTGATGTCATATATATATATATAGTGGTAGATAGGGGGCACTCTCGCTCCCTTGAACCCCTGTCCACGACTCCAAACACCAGGTAAAAGTCCAATTGTTGACTTTATTTTGTTGCCACAGTGCACAAAGCACACTCTCCACCACAATACTCATATAATAACAATAACTACAATAATAAACACAATAAACCAATCCTCCAGCTCCCAGACGCGTTGCCACGCTTCCGCACACCTCAGCTTGTTGTCTGGGAGCTCCCACAGTCCTTTTATACTCCCTGACCTGGAAGTGTTCCTAGCCAACAGTCCACAAGTCCATATTCCTTCTGGGTCAGGGTAAATAGTACTTTTTTTCAACCCGGAAGCCCGTCGCTCATTCTATGACGAACTTCTGGGTCATAGGGCACAAAGAATTCTTCAGTCCTCCCTGCAGCTCCCTCTCGTGGCCCCCATGGCATCCAGCAGGGTGGTGCATAAAAACTCCATTGTCCATGATGCCCTGCTGGTCTTCTGGGGACCTCCATGCTGCTCCACCTGGCGGCTTGGGGGTATTGGCCGGGTTAAACGACCGGCCATCCTCCACTATATATCCTCCATATATATATATATATATATATATATATATATATATATATATATATATACACTCACCTAAAGGATTATTAGGAACACCTGTTCAATTTCTCATTAATGCAATTATCTAATCAACCAATCACATGGCAGTTGCTTCTATGCATTTAGGGGTGTGGTCCTGGTCAAGACAATCTCCTGAACTCCAAATTGAATGTCAGAATGGGAAAGAAAGGTGATTTAAGCAATTTTGAGCGTGGCATGGTTGTTGGTGCCAGACGGGCCGGTCTGAGTATTTCACAATCTGCTCAGTTACTGAGATTTTCACGCAGAACCATTTCTAGGGTTTACAAAGAATGGTGTGAAAAGGGAAAAACATCCAGTATGCGGCAGTCCTGTGGGTGAAAATGCCTTATTGATGCTAGAGGTCAGAGGAGAATGGGCCGACTGATTCAAGCTGATAGAAGAGCAACTTTGACTGAAATAACCACTCGTTACAACCGAGGTATGCAGCAAAGCATTTGTGAAGCCACAACACGCACAACCTTGAGGCGGATGGGCTACAACAGCAGAAGACCCCACGGTACCACTCATCTCCACTACAAATAGGAAAAAGAGGCTACAATTTGCACGAGCTCACCAAAATTGGACAGTTGAAGACTGGAAAAATGTTGCCTGGTCTGATGAGTCTCGATTTCTGTTGAGACATTCAAATGGTAGAGTCAGAATTTGGCGTAAACAGAATGAGAACATGGATCCATCATGCCTTGTTACCACTGTGCAGGCTGGTGGTGGTGGTGTAATGGTGTGGGGGATGTTTTCTTGGCACACTTTAGGCCCCTTAGTACCAATTGGGCATTGTTTAAATGCCACGGGCTACCTGAGCATTGTTTCTGACCATGTCCATCCCTTCATGACCACCATGTACCCATCCTCTGATGGCTACTTCCAGCAGGATAATGCACCATGTCACAAAGCTCGAATAATTTCAAATTGGTTTCTTGAACATGACAATGAGTTCACTGTACTAAAATGGCCCCCACAGCCACCAGATCTCAACCCAATAGAGCATCTTTGGGATGTGGTGGAACGGGAGCTTCGTGCCCTGGATGTGCATCCTACAAATCTCCATCAACTGCAAGATGCTATCCTATCAATATGGGCCAACATTTCTAAAGAATGTTTTCAGCACCTTGTTGAATCAATGCCACGTAGAATTAAGGCAGTTCTGAAGGCGAAAGGGGGTCAAACACCGTGTTAGTATGGTGTTCCTAATAATCCTTTAGGTGAGTGTATATATATATATATATATATATATACAGTAATCCCTCCTCGATCACGGGAGTTGCGTTCCAGACCCCCCAGCGATAGGTGAAAATCCGCGAAGTAGAAACCATATGTTTGTATGGTTATTTTTATATATTTTAAGCCCTTATAAACTCTCCCACCCTGTTAACATTATTAGAGCCCTCTATACATGAAATAACACCCTTTAGTCAAATGTTTAAACTGTGCTCCATGACAAGACAGAGATGACAGTTCTTTCTCACAATTAAAAGAATGCAAACATATCTTATCTTCAAAGGAGCCATCAGGAGCAGAGAATGTCAGAGAGAGTGCTCGCTAAGAAAAGCAAACAATCAAAAAATCAATACGTGCTTTTAAGTATACAGAAGCACCGCGATAAAGCGGAATTTTGTAGAGGAGCCTCCGTGTCCTCTGTGCAAACAGCCCCTCTGCTCACACCCCCTCCGTCAGGTAGAGAGAGTGAGAAAGATAGAGAGAAGCAAACAATCTCAAGCACCGCGCGGGAAGCATATCTTATATCATTGAGGAGTTTTAGTTAATATGTAATACATGCTCTGATTGGGTAGCTTCTAAGCCATCCGCCAATAGCTTCCCTTGTATGAAATCAACTGGGCAAACAAACTGAGGAAGCATGTACCATAAATTAAAAGACCCATTGTCTGCAAAAGCGCGAACCAGCGAAAAATCTGTGATATATATTTAGATGTGCTTACATTTAAAATCCAGCGATAGTGAAGAAAGTGAATAGCGAGGATTACTGTACCTGTATATATATATATATATATATATATATATATATATATATATATATATATATATATATATATATATATATATATATATATATATACATACACAGTATATATATAAATTATTTCTGAGTATATAAAGTCAAAGTATGAATATGCAATCAAGTATATATTTGAATATATTCAGACTTTTGGCTTTATATATGAAGACATTACATTATACAGTAATCCCTCGCTATATCGCGCTTTGACTTTCGCAGTTTCGCTCTATCGCGGATTTTATATGAAAGCATAACTAAATATATAACGCGGAGTTTTCGCTGCTTCGCAGGTTCCGTGGACAATGTGTCTTTTTACTTCCTGTACATGCTTCCTCAGTTGGTTTGCCCAGTTGATTTCATACAAGGGACGCTATTGGCGGATGACTGAGAAGCTAACCAATCAGAGCACGCAGTTAAGTTCTCCTGACTGAGAAGCTAACCAATCAGAGCATGCAGTTAAGTTCCTGCGTGCTGAATGCAGTGTTAACCAGGAAGTCTCGTCTCGCTCATTCAGCATCAACGTGTTTCGCTGTGTAAAGAGTTGTGCTCTTTTGTGTTTATCTTTGTGCATAGTCAAGCCCTTCATTATGGCTCCAAAACGATCTGCTACTGCTTCAGGGGCCGTGCCCAAGCGGAAACGGAAGATGTTAACGATTGCCGAAAAGGTAAACGTTTTGGATTTGTTGAAGGCTACGATTCTTTTTATTTAAAAAGTAGGAAAGGAATATAAGATCTACGGCCGCAGTGTCCTTTTAACCAGGGTGCAAAACGAGTTGTAAGTGGATGTAATAAGACAGTAGTCTGGATGGAATCTGCTTTAGGGATTTGGATTGAAGACTGCCAGAAGAAGAACAACGGCAGTGCTACACAATCGCCCGAAGTGGCTCCTTTAAGGGCTGTAACGCTCTCCTTTGTTGAGCAGTAAAATTAAACTCATTGTTATCGGACAAGTCATCGTGTCATTGTTGGTGAGTAACCATAATTAATTTTCTACTTACAGTACTTAGTACATGTACGTACGTTTAGTGTCACTGTACACACATTTACTGTATACTATTTTTGTTGCATTGTACATATTTATTGCTGGTGGCATGTCTATCGTAATGGCTGTAACATATGTGATATCGGAGACACTCGATATCTTTAAAATAATATTTAGGTTTTACTGTATATAAACAGTGTGTTTATATACATAATTTCAATGAATCTTACCTAATATCTAAGAGAATACAAAGGGATTATGCTGTATAACTCTGCGGGGAATATTTACAAACAGTGTGGGAGAGTTTATAAGGGCTTAAAATATATAAAAATAACCATAGAAACATATGGTTCCTACTTCGCGGATTTTCACCTATCGCGGGGGGGGGTCTGGAACGCAACCCCCGCGATCGAGGAGGGATTACTGTATATTCAGGAATGACTTTATATAGTCAAACTTCAACTTTATATATTCAGGAGTCACTTTATACATTTAGACTTTAGATTTTGAACTTGAGAAAATTCAATATATTTGCCTGTTTGGCACCCATAATTGCACATGTAGACGAATAGATTTTTTTGTTAGTTTGTGGCTGTTATGGTGTATAAAATCTGTACATTTTGGTTTCCATTATATTTTGTTCAAGACAAGACAACAGATGAACTAAGACAAATTAAAGCAGGTTTTCCTCCCTTACACCTTACTTTTATAACACTTGTTCATAGCTTCGTGCTAATTTGGTTTTATAGCCTGGGAAAGGATGCTCAGCTGATACCTCAGGCTATTGATTACTTTATGGATGGACATCTGGAACAACAATTTGCTTTATAGCCTGGGACAGGAAGAACTACTGATACCTCAGAGCACATCAAAGGTTTTGTTGTGTGGGAAAACGGACATTGAATTAATTCATCAATCATTTGGACAGCCAGCCAATCAGGTGCATGTGTTGTGAAACCAAGGCTTGACATTTCATAATAAATATGCCTTGGTTTGGAAAGCAAGAAGAGAGAAGCAAAGGGAGAAGAAGAGAGAAGAAGAGAAGAAGAAGAGGAACGGATGAAGACGGCCCTGGTCGTCAGAAAGGCATCATGAACATCGATTGCTAAATCAAACACCTCCCTGGGACATTCATCCTTGTCATCTGTAACTTTTTCGTAAGCTTTTTCTAAAGACTATATATATTCAGACTTTCCTATCACTACCTATTTTCTAGTATTCTTTGTTCTTGTGGTATTATTATTGTTCTTGTAATAAATACCATGCTGCTTTTAACTTTCAATGCTTTGTCTTAATGTCTAGAGTGATTGAAGTAATAAGTTAGATTTCTTTGAGCACCTGGTGACAGCCGGATTTTTGCCATTATTTCTGTGCTGCAAGGTTTATATGGCTGAGAGTGAGAGCGCTATACTCAATAGAAGGAACAAATACGAGAAAGAAGGTATTCTTGGCTGATGAATGGCCTATAGTCAAGAGTGCCGAGTCTTCTTATGTTTAAATGTATTCTTGTAGACCAAAAGTAATATTTAGGTCTGAGATATCACTAAAACATCGTATTGTTGTTTGTGCCGAAAATAAGTAAGTCTCTTGAAGTGCTGAATGACAGGCTGTTATTCCTATAGCACTTGTGTGGTTTAAAGTGCTATGGGTTAATCAGCGTGTGTGTGTCATTCATGGAGCACTGTTGTGGTTAGGGTCTGTGTGTGTGTTTATCTATGTGTGTTTGTGTTCATCTTAAAGTGCAACAGTAGACCAACCCGATAACGAACTTGACGAGAACCCTTACCCTTGAGGAATCAGGTAAAAGGGCAAGTGGAGGGAAATACCACGATAATACAGTGGCCATTTGTTATATTTTGTTATTTTATTTGACAGTATTGTTCTGTCTGTGTCTTGTATTGTTTGAGACAAGGTGTTGCAGTGGTTAGCAGATTGTACAGATCAGAGAATTCATAAACAGTAACGGCATTTCATCTACTCTAGAGCTTTTACTGTTTCTTAGAGAAAGAAAAAAAAACTTGTAAGACATCTCTACAACCCCCCCACCCCGATGCAGACACTGTCTGTCACAATTGCAAGTGAAAGAGACTTTTCTCCAAATTCCAAACTCAGATCCACAGTGGAAGAAAAAACACTGAATTAGTTGACTCTGATGTCATATGATAGCGATCTGGTTTGGAAACTGGACTTTAGTGATGATCCAGTAAAGTACAATTTTGTAAACCAAGCATTTATCTGTGTTAACATATGGAATGGCCTATGTCTTATTTTAATGTTCCTGCTTTTGTAGGTGTTCACAAAACAATAGGGTTCAATGGTTGACTTTCAAATCTTAGTTTGTGATGGCTAAATGTTCCTCTGTCCTGTACATTCAGGGGTTTTGCTAGGCTGTGACTGTTGAGTGTTCATTCTTGTTCATTTAAGTGGTCTAATATCAGCTGACATGTGGACTGCATTAACACGCGCATGCAAATTTACACCCCATGGGAGTGTCTAAGGGCATCCTAACCACATGCCTGAAAATTGCTAGGGGTAGCTGGCTTGACATGTTCCCACTGTGACCTTTAACAGAGAAAGTGGATTGAAAGTGAAGTAAAGTGAATTGGTAAACTAATTCGAAACCGACTTTCAGTATACACAATGCTTATAAAAAGTTTTTATGTTTTATTTTTACACAACATTGAATCACAGTAGCTTTGATTTGGTTTTTGACACTGATCAACAGGAAAAAAAAAAGACAGATGTTTGCAAAGTGATCTAAATTAATCGCAAATATAAACTACTAAATCATTGATTGCCCACTTTAATATGACACTCCTAAATCATAACTGGTGCAGCTAATTGGTTTGAGAAGTCACATAATTAGTTCAATTGAAATCTGTAGCCAGGGGGTGTAAGAGCCATTTGCTAAGAGTTAGCGAAGTTAGTGGATGGACGCTATTGCATTAATCTGCCTTTTAAAGATGAGAAACTTAATATGCATTGCAGAGCAGTGTGCCATTGGCATCAAGAGAAATCTTAAAAAGAGCCTGGCATTCCATGAGGATTACAAAATTTTCATGAAAGACATTTTAGAAAAGGGATATGCCGTTAAGGTACCCTCAGCACAATTGTCACTCAAAGAAGAAAGAGTGTGGTACATCTCTCACCATGGAGTATATCATCGGAAGAAAAATAAAATTATAGTGGTGTTTGACTGTACAGCCACTTACCAAGGGTAATGAACAGTTGCTGAAAGGTCCTGACTTAACTAACACCCTCAATGGAGTTCCTACAACATTCAGAGAGCAGCCAATTTCACTAATGGCGGATATCAAATCAATGTTCTACCAAGTAAAAGTTCCAGATGAAGAGTCTGATGATCTTCATTCTGTGTGGTTGACTGAAGGTAATCTAAACAATGGACTTGAGCAGGGTGTCCATGGATGGGTTTCAGAGGGTCCATGAGGGTCAGATAAAAAATAAATTTATATTCACTATATAGCCCAATACTGTTGATTTAGAGTAGATGTAGTAGTAGTAGTAATGGTAGTAGAAAACATAGTAGTAGTAGATCTGTTTTAATTTGCACAAGAGGATTGTATTTCATAATTATAATGAGTGGCCATTACTTTTTATGTAAAAAGGAGTGTTTTTCTTAGATTGTTTACTTAAAAGTTTAATAATACTTTCAAATCTCGATTAATAAAGCACATTAATTTCACTGCATGCAACGTTGTGTTCATGTGAATATTTCTAAGGAAGGGGGTCCATAGCTTTCATCAGATTCTTAAAGGGGTCTGTGACTCAAAATAAGTTAAGAATCACTGGACTAGAGGAATACAAAATAACAGTACATCTTTTTGGTGCTACTTCTTCACCCAGTTTTGCTTCTTATGCTTTACGAACAACAGCTGAGGATGCAAGAAGCACAGCTTCTGAGGAAGCCATTAACACTGTGCTTCACAATTTCTAGGTTGATGACTATTTAAAGTCAATTGCTACAGAAGAATAAGACATAAGAATGGCCAAAGATCTTCAAGTGGTGCGTCTCAAAGGAAGATTTCACCTTACCAAATGGGTGAGTAATAGACGAGCAGTCTTATTGTCCATACCTATAGAAGACGGGGCTATTGAACAAAAGGACTTAGACTTAAGCCATGATTTGTTACCAATTGAGAGAGCCTTCAGTGTTCAATGGTGCACACAGATTGACAGTTTCAAGTCCCAGGTAAAGCTGCAAGACAGGCCTGCTACAAGACATGGTATTCTGTCAGTGGTCAGTTCAATATATGATCCACTCGCATTTTGTAGCACCAGTTATGTTGCCTGTTAAACGTATTGTAAGGGAACTGCGCAAAAAGAGAAATATGGATGGGATGAAGAAGTGAAAGTTAAGGGTGCCCAGCAATGGAAAAAATACATGGACGATTTGTATCAATTTGTGCATTACAATGTAAGCAGGTGCATTAAACCGACTTGGTTTGCTCACATAATGTCTGCACAATTGCATCACTTTGGAAATGTTTCTGAAGATAGATACAGCACTGCTTCTTATCTTCTCCTAACTGACAAAGAACATAAGAGGCATTGTCCATTTTTAATGGGTAAGTCAAGAGTGGCACCACTGAAACCTATCACTACACCAAGATTAGAATTAACAGGAGCTGTGGTAGCAGTCAAAATAGATAACATGCTAAAACACAAACTGCAAATTCCCCTGCAAGAGTCAACCTTATGGACTGACAGTGCCACTGTGTTAAGGTACATTGCAAATTAAAGTGCTCGCTACAAAACCATTGCTGCCAACAGAGTTACAGTGATAAGGGAGCCCTCACTGCCCTCGCGATGGAGATATGTCACATCTGCTCTAAATCCAGCAGACCAGGCACCAAGACGATCGACCTTAGAAAGCTTCATCAATAGTAAGACATGGATTCAAGGCCCAAACGCCCTGTTAAAGCCAGAACATGAATGGCCAAAAAGGCCTGATGAAGGGGACTTGCTTATTAATGAAGATCCAGAAATCAAAATCTGTGTAGCAAATTCAACAAGTGTAGGAAAAAAAAAAAAGAAACAGTAAAAGAACTTACAGACTACTATTCAGAATGGCTACGTCTGAAGAAAGCAGTAGTGTGGTTTCTTAAATTCAAGAAAGTGCTACTGCATCTGATAGATAAATGAAAGGCACTCCAATATATAGTCAGCCAATCTGAACACAGCCCAGAAAGACAAAAAACACTAACCACAGAACATATGAAGGAATACAAATCAACAATGAAGATAAACCCACCTTCTTTAGAAGACATATCTAAAGCAGAAAAGGAGCTTATCTGTCACAGTCAATTACAAGTTCATCCAGAAGAGATTAAAGCCTTATACAAAAATCACCATGTAAAGAAAAGTAGTCAGATTTACAAACTTGATCCGGTCAGAAATCTAAACGTTAGAGCCAGACTCAGCTATGCTAGAAGAGGCTAAGCATTCACAAGTTGCCGCCTTTGTTTTGCAACACATCCATAAAGAAAATGGACATTGTGGACATAACTACATGCTAGCACAGTTGCGTCAGAAATTTTGGATTCCTCGAGCCAATTCAGCTATCAGAAAAGTTATTTCAAAGTGTATAACCTGCAGAAGATACAATGCCAAAATAAGTGAGCAAAAAAAGCAGATTTGCCAGAAGATCATCTACTCCTGGACCAGCCCACTCTTTACCAACGTTGGAATCGATTATTTTGGACCTTTTCAAGTAAAAAAAGGATGAAGCTTAGTCAATTAGTCAGGTATGGAGTAATTTTCACTTGCATTAACAACTAGAGCTGTACATATAGATTCTTGTATCAATGCCATATGTCGATTTATTTGCAGTAGAGGGTAAGTTAAAATTATGCATTCAGATAATGAAACAAAATTTATCGGAGCAGGAGAACTGCGAGAAGCAACTAAAAATCTTGACGAAGAAAAAATCTGAAGAAGAAAGAAATCAAGTAGATTTTTAATCCACCATTGGCCTCCCATCAAGGCAGTGTGTGGGAAAGACAAATTAGAAGCATAAGAAAAATTCTAAACTCAGAACTTAACCAACATACACTAGACAATGAAAGTTTCGAAACAGTGATGTGTGAAGCTGAATCCATCATCAACAACAGACCCATTACAAAGGTGTCAGATGATCCAAATGACTTGCTGTTACTCAAGACTCAACCCAGCACACCCCCAGGACTTTCTTCTAAAAATGACCAGTATAACCAAAGACGCCGGAAACAAAGTACCTTGTTGATTTGTTTTGGAAAAGATTAACTAAAGAGTATTTACCAATACTTTAAGAACGTCAAAAATGGCTTTCACCAAGAAGAAACTTTGAACCAGGTGACATTGTTCTCATTGTAGATGAAACGGCACCTCGTAACTCCTGGGCCACGGGTTGAGTCATCAAGACAATGCCGGATGCTAAAGGGGCAGTCAGAAGAGTTTGTGTGCAGACCAAAACCAGCACACCGAACAGATCTGTGAACAAATCGTGTCTACTACAAGAAACAGCAATTAGTTGAAAGGATTAATTTTAAAATATGCATGCTTGAATTGTGTTTGTGCTTTTACATTTGAGTTTAAGTTTACATTTAAGCCTAGGATTAAGTTTTAAGTTTCCTAAGTTTAGTTTTATTTTTCATTGACTAGTTAAGGCTCTTACTAACTAATGTTAAAGTAGTTGATTTTTGCCCTTAGCATAAACAAGTAGGGGCTGGAAGTGTAAGAGCCATTTGCTAGTTATTTAAATTATATTAAACGTTTGCCTATATATTAGATCATAGTCTATGAGAGGTTCTTATAATCCACCAAGCTGAACTGAATTGGTATATTCTAACTATTTATTTTCCCTAGATTAGTCTCAGTTAGTGACCTGCCATGCTGTAGGTAAGCCATAGAAGGCACACAGTTTTAAACCGTGCCTTAACGTGCACAGTTGTATGTTTAGAACGTACTGAATGTGAAGTAAAGCCTAGTGAAATAATTCATCCTTAAGTATAGAAACAACTGAAATTTAAAAAGAAGAAACATGTTTCCTTTTTTTGCCTTTTATTCTAGGCATGTAAGAACTTTTCTCTATTCTTCTGTGGACTGTTTGCTTGAATTTTCAATAAACCTTTTTAAAACAAACCTTTCTGGACTGAGAGATTTCTTATGGCACGCGTCTGACCCATGCTTGATCCTGCCTTAATTACCAGCAGCTACAGGGTGGGGGGCATCAGCTGATTGTAGTGTAAATCCATCTGTATCTGGGAGGTCCAACTTGTGGTGAGTCAGTATTGTGTTCTAACCTACATAATGAAGACAGAAGAACTTCATGCAACTCCATGAAAAGGTAAATGAAAAGCAAAAATCAGAGAATGGATGCAGGAAAATAATCAAGTCACTGAGTAACCCTTGAAGTTGTGAAATGGAAATAGTATGGCACAGCCGTAAATCTGCTAGAGCAGACTGTCCACAAGAACTGAGTGATTGTGCAAGAATGAGTCTAGTGAGGGAGGCCACTAAGAAACCTATGAAAACTCTGAAGGGGTTACAAGCTACAGTGGAAGAGATTTGAGGAGACTGTGCTTACAACAAATGTTGTCTGGGTGCTTTACCATTCATAGCTTTATGTGAGACTGGCAAAGACAACGCCACTGTTTAATTAAAAAAACACACACACACACACACGACATCTCAGCTAGAGTTTGCCATAAGGTACATGGGAGACTCTGAAGTCAACTGGAAAAATGTACTTTGGTGTAATGAGACCAAAACTGAGGTTTTTGACCTCAGGCTAAGCGTCATGTTTGGTGTAAGCTGAGCTCATGCATCATTTGTGAATTTCCCCTTGGGATTAATAAAGTATCTATCTATCTATCTATCATTGAAAAGTCACCATCCCACCATGATACATAGTGGAGGCTGCATCCTGCTATGGGGACGCCTCTCTAAAGCAGACCTGTTAGGGTGCAAGGTGAAGTAAATGCAGCAAAAGACCAGGAAATCCTGAGGGTGGTCTACAGGAAACCTACGTCTTGGGAGAAGAAGTGTTTTACTGGCAGGTTTGAGCAGTTTTGTCAAGATGAATGGACAACAAAACTGCTGTGTAATGATGTGCAAACGTGACAGGGAGACTTATCCACACAGATTCAAGGCTGTCATGGCTGCTAAAGGTGCATGTGATTAATTATTTTGTGTTTTATATTTGTAATTAGTTTAGACCACTTTGCAGAGATCTGCTTTCACTTTTAACATTAAAGAGCCTTTTTTCTGTTGAACAATGTCAAACTACGAAATGAAATCCTTTATGATTCAATGTTGTATAATAATAAACTGTGAAGATTTCCAAAGGGCTTGAATACTTTTTATAGGCATTGTATAGGGTGGTCCAGATCTAATTATGCAATTTTCATTACACTGTAACATATTAAGTTTATTACATAGAAAATCACCCGAAAAATCCCAGACCATCTAGAAGAGTGTGAACTGACGACATGAAGAATCGCCATCGCGCCAAACTGGAATCGTCCCCGCATAAATCAAAGTCATCCAGATGATCTGGATCTGCATAATTAGATCTGGACCACCCTGTATACTTTTTTTTTCAGGTTCTTTTACATGTGCTGTGTTTTAGTCCTGTAATTGTTAGGATGTGATGTTACTGGTGGCAAATGAAAAGTTTTGCAAGGAAAGCTTTCTTTTTGTGTGAGCATGAAAAATTAAACTGTTAAAGTTTTGAGCATTGTAAACTTGAACCTGGACACAGACAGACACGGACTCAGAATGTCCCACAAATACACACGTTTTATTACCATTCTGCACAACACAATTAACACAACCAATAAAGCTCAGTCCTTATCTCTTCACTCTTCTCTCTCTTTTCTTCAGCCACCTCCATTCCTCACTCTCTAGCTCTGTCTTCTTCCATCTGACTCCGGCTCCCCGAGTGGAGTGAGCTGACCTCCTTTATATTACACCCGGCAATGCTCCAGGTGCTTCCTGATTAACATCCGGCAGCTCTTCCGGGAGTGGTGGAAGTGCTGCATGCCAAGGCTCCAGAGCTGTCCTGGCGCCCCCTGGTGGTGGCCACAGACCCCCACGGGGTTGAGCTTCTAAGCTCCAAGGGCCTCATGCGTAACACCGTGCGTAGAATTCGCACAGACAAATCCAGATGCAGGAATCTGTGCGTTCGCCAACTTCTGCATTCTTTCTACATAAATCCTGGTCAGCGTGAAAAGTAACGTACATGCACGCGCCTGCTGTCCCCAGAATTACGCCTCTTTGAATATGCAAATCAATATAAATAGCCCTTAAGCTCAGCATTCTGTGAAAAGACAATGGGAAAAGCAAGAGGGAAAATGGAAGAATTTCAGTGAATACCAAGTGGAGGCAAAGGAAAAACATACTATTTGTTGGTTTAAACAGTGGTATAAACAACAAGAGGAAGCTGATCAAGTGACCTAGTGTGTCGGAGAAACTCGAAAGCTCAAGTTCACAAAGTCGCACAGTGCCCGAAATGAAAAAGAAGCTGTCAAATATCAAAGTCGCCGTGAAAAGGCGAGTTGTAGCCCACCATCTGAGTGTCATATGAAAGCTTATTAAGGTACAGAGAAAAAAAAGGCACACAGTGGGAAAAAGCACGAAATGTCAACTTCAATCTCGAAATTTCCACTTTAATCACGTAGTTTATTTTGTCATTAAAGTAGAACTTCATAAACGTCATCTTAAAATCGTTTAATTAACCAGTTTCTCATCGTAATTAAAGTAGCACGTTAAATGCTTTGTTTTGTATGCGTTCTTCTATGTGCTCTATGTGTGTGAATCACTATGTGCTTCTTAAACCAGCGTTCTCTTCATCTGACAGGACACAGAATCCATTACATTTGTGATATTACAGCTCTCTGAATAACTAAAATACTGAGATGTATATGTGATATCATTTTCATGATGATAGAAGTTAAAGCATGTTATTAAAAATGGAAACACGGTGGCGCAGCGATTGTGCGCGACCTTCGATGAAATAATTTATTGCAGCAGTACTCAGGGGGCGGCCCTGGGAAGAGAAAGAATCGGTGGCCCCTTCGCCCGCCAATGTCAATATGGTATCTTATGAATGGCGGATGGCCACGTCCTTTGTGGACACTGCATAGCCGCCTCGTGCTCATGACACAAGAGTTTAACTTTTGCCGAAATTTGCCGCTGCGTTTTTAACTGTGTAGTTATTTTCTCTTTCTGTTTTATATTCAATATACGTTGGCTTGGCGGCCCTGTACAGGTGCACAGTTTGCACATGCCTAGGGCCGCCCCTGCAGTATTGTCTCTTTCAAACGTGCTAATCTCCAATTCTTGTCCTTCCTTTTCTTTTTTCAAGTATCCGATCGCCACACAATCAGCTCTGTAATGGACGTTAAGCCATCTGTAAGCTTATAACGCTGATTCTTCAAAACTTTTAAGGAACATTGAAATATGTTCATAGTACATGCTTAATTATTCTATCTTTCACGCCAGTCCCAGTGAAGCATACAGCGCGAATGGAGCGCCAGATCCTTGCTAGCGTAGCAACACTGTGTCCTTTAATTATTAACAATATAGATTATATAAATGAAGTAAAGTTTTATCTGTATAATATAATAAACATATTTTGCTGCATTTCATCTTAAAAATGATATTGTCATCATATGTAAATACACTCTTTATAAAGTGGCACAGGTTGTGCAATATTAGTGCAAGTTTACAGTGAGGTAATTGTACTTATAAGTACAAACAGTTCTACAAGGAGCAGTTGATGGACTGATTGAGTGCGTTTAGAACTCTTGGGATGAAACTCTTTCTGAACTGCGAGGTCCTTACAGGAAAGGTTTGAAGCGTTTGCAGTGTGAGAAACAGTTCAAATAGGAAGCATGGCTGAGGCAGCGTGTGCTTGATGCTGTATACCGATAATTCTCTTTCCGATCAGCTGCTCCGAGTGGTGCAGTGAGAGTAATATGGAAGAAGATTGTCCGCTGTGGCAACCCCTAACGGGAGCAGCTGAAAGAAGAAGAAGAAGGTGCAGTGAGAGTAACAATGCTAAATCAGCTATGGTATTTAGAATACTGTAGTTTGACCATTCCGTGGACCAGTATATTGTTACTGGTTAATTACAATCAGATGCATTAAACTAATAAACAATATGCGGTAAATTTCAGTGTATTTATAAAGCCGCGTCAGGAAAAGAAAGGATAACCACACAGGAACAGTAGCACTGCTTTGACGCTGGGGGCCGCCAGCGGAGAACTTGTGTACGACAGGGTATGAGGTACTGTGGAAATGTGCGTAGCTTTACGCCAAGTTTAGGTTTTATACATCGCGATTTGAACGTGGAAACGTTTTACGCAACATTTCTGGGCGTACCCACCGTTTATACATGAGGCGCCTGTTCCGTGGCCCCAATGTAAACAGGGGGCTGCCCTCTCATGTCCCGGGGGAGGTACTGTTGGTGATATGTCCATTCCCGTGGTCTTCTCCTCAAAAGGGCATCCCTTCATAGCATGTACAAAACAGCATAACTACAATGTTCAATCGTATATCATTATTTTGTACTTAGTATTAACTGGTACTGTTCCACTGAAGCTTATTTGGAAAGATGAGCCGGCCAGGGTGACCTGTGCGCATTACCTTGTTATCCTGTAATTAGCCCCACATTTGGGTTGTACATCATGCTAGTGTGCGTTCGGTTCAGGTCTTGTGTCTTGTACTTCTGATTTTTCTTGTTTCCCACTTCTCTAAATTCAAGGGACTTAAGATAGACTGCACCAGCATTTTACATAGGGAAAATAAATGAATCAGCATGTGAAAAATGAATGCACCATACTCAGTGCTCACCGAGTTATTTAATACTATGACTTGAAAGCAAATTCTGCAAATTTTATGACTGGATTTAGCAAAACTGGTAAATGATGGATAGATTAATGTTTCAGACAATCTTGCAATATTAAATAATTATTCTGGAGCCTGATATCAGCCACTTACAAATAAAATACATATTATTATTTGTGGCCAAAATACATGCTCGATTGGTGCAGACAAATACAAACCACAAATTCTGATTCAAATCAATGACTCAAATGTTTAAGCCAAAACCTTAATTTGCCGACAAAACATGTCTGTCTGATGTGCTGCATTCCTTATGATGGACAGTAAAGGACAAATGAAAATTAGTGAGTATGCCCTGGTGTATTAGCATGGTCTGCTGTAGGAAGCACATTTTATTTGGCAGTCATACCAATACTTTGACAGGTGAAATTGGGTTTTCAGAAAAGTACTGCTCTGGTTCCAATACAAGAATCATTGTGAAAATGCTCTTGATTCTCTCCTTCATATAACACCATAGGGAAAAATATTTTTTTAGGTATCAAAAGATGTTAGTTGCCATACAAGCAGTAATTAGAAAGGGGGATGCAGATTGACAAGTATTCTTTCGAACACAAAACGAGAAAAATAAGTGCGGCAACAAAAAAATCATAATCCAGTTAAACAGCCAGTCTGTGGGCAGGCACAGCTAGCACGCAGTTCATCAATTCGAAAACAGCATTTCAAATTTCGGAAAAACTATGAAAGCATCACGTCTCGCGAATTGCGGCTCTGTAGGTACGATGCATCCTCTAGCATGGCTTAAAGATGCTTCCGTGTAAGTGGACTCTTATTTTGATACATCGACGCGCATGAAGTACCGGAAGTCACTGTTTTCGGTTGTTAGTCGTTGCTAGCTTCATGCGTAGCACGCGTTTTGTCGGTGTTGATACCTTGGAGTCTGGGTGACATAAACCGGTGAGTACCTCGGAAGCTCGGTGAGTGAGAGCACAGAAAGACTTTCCGACACGTTCGAGTCACAGTCACTCCATTTCGTGGATATTTTGAAAAGCGGGACTCCTGCAAACGGAATCTACTAACGCAAATACTCTTGTCTACCCGGCATATCAGAAAATGTGCAAAAACACGAGCAGGTCTTGTTAAGCAAAGGGCTGCATGTGTCACAGAGAACGGGAGAGTGTCATATTGTATATTTAGCAACGTGCTTGTTTTGAGTTTGAAAAAAGGCCCGATGGAATGACCCGGTTCCACATAACGTGCGTCTCTTACTGTCTTGCTTGAGTTTACATTTTTAACGCACCGCACAAGAAAACAAGCACAGTCAAATAAATGAAAAGAGGTGGCAAGCGCACGCAATGTCAAATTGAATTCGTGGAGAAATACAGTACCATGTAATAAATTTACTGTCCAGTCTAGTCTTCTGTACCTCATACCCGTACGCCGTAGACCTAAAGAGCGAGAGACAGATGAAGTTATGAGAACAGAGGCACTGGTCAAATTTTATGACATTACCTGGCATATTTTATAGCCTGTTTCTGAACAGACAGTCATAAGAGAAATTACTGTTAGATAAATATATAATACTTGCAAGTACATATTTGTATATGAATATATTGCGTATATACATACCTGTCAAAAGCTTCAGAAAACCCCAGTTTTTCCAGGTTTTATTTAAACTTAAGCGTTTCTAGTCTAGTGAGTAACCTGAAATGACATCAATGTAAGCGGTAGACTTCCAAAGGTTTAAAAAAAATAACTTCTTGCCTAAAGTAAAAACAAATGCGTTTTTAACAATTATACACAAGAGTCTCTCCAGGCAACAAGTAATGGGTTAACAACGTACAGCGTTTTTACAGAAAAGAATATGAATTAAGCCTTTAAAGTTAATGTAAACAATTGTTACAGTTGTCCAAACAGAAACAAACTGTACTCACTGACACCTTCGGCTTTCTTTGCAATTTTTCCAAAGGAATGGCCTACACTTTAAGTGTTGTAATGCTTTTCCTGGCTGTCTTCATTTGTTAATTGCCCTTTTCTTGCAATTATGACTGCAATATACAGTGCAGTTATTGTCCAAATAATGCTTCAGAGGTTGTAGCAATACATTTTGTTCTAACATTGCTTTTATACAGATGGATTGTTTGTGAGTAATAAATAAGAGGTGGGACATCAGTAGGAATTGTTTGCATCAGATTTCAAGGCTTAATTAATTTCCATTGCTGCAGATAAGCTGAATGTTGTTAATTCATTATAGGTTACCTGGAAAAGGCATTTTTGTTTAACTCTGAAAATTACATTATTTTTAAAAACCAAAAAAATTTTTAAACTCCTGGTAGTTTACTGGTTGCTCTGTACCACTCAACTTAAACTTTGTTTCAATAACAACTGAAGAAATGGTGTGTTCTAAAATGTTTGACTCTATCTATCTATCTATCTATCTATCTATCTATTCTATTCTATCTATACTATACGATTATACTGTATCTGTGTGTGTGAAATGTCTGTATTGAGTACTGGGTAGTACCAGCCCATTTCAAGCATCGACTTTACCTTGCCTCCTGATGTTCAACTAATCCTGGCTGAATGAGGCTTTGCACTATGCAAGATGTGAATAAAATCCGTCCATCCAGTGTTTGTATGAATCAGGCTAAAAAATGCTCGTGTGAACTGGACCAATAAAGCCCAGATAAGTTACTTCCCATATGCATAAGAGAGAAAGTTAATGCACTGCTAGAACTTTCTCATAAAGATGTATCCCTGTTTCCTGCATCCATAGACCTTTTATTACATACATTAATGATCTTTCTGATCTTGAGATGGAGCTGGTTAAGTTATATCATTGTAATAAGTTGAAGAAATTACATGAAGGGATGGGCAAGCAGAGTAAAAAAGAACAGCAGATTAAATTTGGAAACAAACTGGATAATAAACAGAATTGGTGAACTTGAGGCCTTAATGACCATCTAGTTATAGAGCACATTTAAAACAACATTACTATTGCTGTAGCCAAAGTGCTTTACAACAAAATATACAATAAACATAAATAACATTACAGCACAATACAAACTAGCAGTAAATTGAAACAAACAAGTGATTATGAGGAAGGAACTGTCAGTACAGTAATCCCTCCTCGATATCGGGTTGCGTTCCAGACCCCCCCGCGATAGGTGAAAATCAGAAGTAGAAACCATATGTTTCTATGGTTATTTTTATATATTTTAAGCCCTTATAAACTCTCCCACACTGTTTATAAATATTCCCCGCAGAGTTATACAGCATAATCCCTTTGTATTCTCTTAGATATTAGGTAAGATTCATTGAAATTATGTATATAAACACACTGTTTATATACAGTAAAACCTAAATATTTTAAAGATATTGAGTGTCTCCGATGTCACATGTTACAGCCATTACGATAGACAGGCCACCAGCAATAAATACGTACAATGCAAGAAAAATAGTATACAGTAAATGTGTGTGTACAGTGACACTAAACGTACGTACATGTACTAAGTACTGTAAGTAGAAAAGTAATTATGGTTACTCACCAACAATGACACGATGACTTGTCCGATAACAATGAGTTTAATTTTACTGCACAACAAAGGAGAGCGTTACAGCCCTTAAAGGAGCCACTTCAGGCGATTGTGTAGCACTGCCGTCGTTCTTCTTCTGGCAGTCTTCAATCCAAATCCCTAAAGCAGATTCCATCCAGACTACTGCCTTATTACATCCACTTACAACTTGTTTTGCACCCTGGTTAAAAGGACACTGCGGCCGTAGATCTTATATTCCTTTCCTACTTTTAAAAAAAAAGAATCGTAGCCTTCAACAAATCCAAAACGTTTACCTTTTCGGCAATCGTTAGCATCTTCCGTTTGCGCTTGGGCACGGCCCCTGAAGCAGTAGCAGATCATTTTGGAGCCATAATGAAGGGCTTGACTATGCACAAAGATAAACACAAAAGAGCACAACTCTTTACACAGCGAAACACGTTGATACTGAATGAGCGAGACGAGACTTCCTGGTTAACACTGCATTCAGCATGCAGGAACTTAACTGCGTGCTCTGATTGGTTAGCTTCTCAGTCATCCGCCAATAGCGTCCCTTGTATGAAATCAACTGGGCAAACCAACTGAAGAAGCTTGTACAGGAAGTAAAAAGACACATTGTCCGCAGAACCCGCGAAGCAGCGAAAAATCCGCGTATATATTTAGTTATGCTTTCATATAAAATCCGCGATAGAGCGAAACCGCAGAGTCAAAGCGCGATATAGCGAGGGATTACTGTATCACTAAAGGTCACAGAAAGTGAGAGAACAGAAATGCATCTTCCATTTAGTTTTTAATAGTTTAATTGAGTGTGACTCCATAATGTAATTAGGTAAAGAATTCCACAGACTTGGTGCAGCTGCTGCAAAAGCCTTGTCCCACATAGTTTTACACAAGACAACTGACTGGTAGATCTAAGCTCTGTGGATGGCTGGTGTATAACACACAATTCAGATGAATAGGCAGGAGCATACCCATGTATTGATTTAAAAACCAGCAGGAAAATTTTAAAATCAATTCTGAAACTAACAGGCAACCAGTGTAAAGAAGCTAAAATTGGAGATCATCATCTTCTTTCGGCTGGTCCCATTAGGGGTCACCACAGCGGATCAGGAGATGCAGAATCAAAACTTTCTTTCCCTGACCAAAAGCGGGCAGCAGCATTCTAGACCAGCTGCAGGCTGCATGTCAGGGATTTGCGGATCCCAGAATACAACAAGTTACATTTATCAAGCCCGGAAATGATAAAAGCTTGAGTAACTTTCTCAACATGCCTAGGAGATAAAAAGGGCTTAACCTTTGCTAATAGACAAAGCTGGAAGAAGCAACTCCTGACCATAGAATTGATCTGGTTCTCAAAAGAGAGGCTACTATCAAAAATAACCCCAAGATTCCGAACATGAGGTTTACAAAAGTCACTGCAAGAACCAAGGAGTTCAAAACCAATTTGAGCTTTGGCAACAGTACCAGCTATCAGCACTTCCGTTTTATTTTGAATTAAGATAAAGAAAATTGTCTGCCATCTAGGATCTAGGTTAAGGAGGACAAGGACTGCTGCCACACCTGAGTCAGTAATAACAGGGAGGTCATTTAAATACTTTCAGAAGGGCTGTCTGAACACCAAGATAACACCTAAAGCCGGATTGGTAGATCTCAAATATATTATTGGAGTTAACCAACCAATTGCTTATAAGTAATTTTTTCTGATATTTTAGCCAAAAATGGCACTTTGGAAGTTGGGTGAAAATTAGCTATCACTCCAGGACCTAATTCTGATTTTTAAAGACTGGGTTGCACTACTGTACAGGATGTTTAAAAAATGAGGGCACATTCACCTCACTAATGGAACCATTTATAATATCCAACAATGCTGAATCCAAGATATCAAAAGCTTCCAGTAAGAGCTGTGGTGGAATAGTATCAAGAGGACAAAAAGTGCATTAAGTGTGTCAGTAGAGTACCTTTTAGCTGTCAAAAGTGAAACAACATCAAAGGATTCTAAAACAATGCCATGATTAACAATAGGAAGTATATACTGTATCCAGTTTCAGCAGATATTGTATCTTTTTGCTAATAATAAATAAGAATGTTATCAAAATGTGGAGTGTTTAGCTAGCAACAATTGGCAACAGAAAAAAGTACTTACCCCGTGGTAAGTGCAACAAAATGTTTCAAGATAGAAACGCCCTCAAACCTGCAATCCTCTAGTTTACAAGACTAAAATAAGTAAGATGTTTGATATTTTTTAAATATTTGAGAAAAGGGTAACTGTCAATTATGTGTTGTAGGCATGTTTGTGAGAATCCTGTTATGAGGTATTGAGTGTGCTTGACGTGGGAGAAAAATTGAAATGATTTCAGGACAAAGCTAAAACCTAGCAAAATGTGAAAAAAAAGTAAAGGGGTCTAAATATTTTCTCAATTCCCACTGTATTTGCAAGTGTTTGTTTATATTGTATTTATATTTACATTGTGTGTTATGTCAATATTTGTTTATTATGATTGACCCTTAAGCAACAATATGACCTGTAGATAGAAACTCTACGAGTCTATTGGTGCAAGTGCAGTTGGTCCTGTATCGTTTACCAAAAAAAATTAGTTTTCGCATGAATGCAGTTTCTTTTGTTTTTTCATTTGTATTAAGTTACTAGCAAAATACTCGCGCTTCACAGCGGAGAAGTAGTGTGTTAAAGAAGTAATGAAAAAGAAAAGGAAACATTTTGAAAATAACGTAACATGATTGTCAATGTAATTGTTTTGTCACTGTTGTGAGTGATGAGTGTTGCTGTCATATATATATATATATATATATATATATATATATATATATATATACATATATATATATATATATATATACACACACACATATATACATACATATATATATATACATATATACACATTCATCCACATATATATACATATCTACATACACACATATATATATACACACACAAACACACATATATATATATATATATATATGTATGTATATATGTATATATATCTATATATATATATACTAATAAAAGGCAAAGCCCTCACTCACTCACTCACTCACTCACTCACTCACTCACTCACTCACTCACTCACTCACTCATCACTAATTCTCCAACTTCCCGTGTAGGTAGAAGGCTGAAATTTGGCAGGCTCATTCCTTACAGCTTACTTACAAAAGTTGGGCAGGTTTCATTGCGAAATTCTACGCCTAATGGTCATAACTGGAAGGTATTTTTCTCCATTAACTGTAATGGAGTTGAGTTGGCAATGATGTGGGGGGCGGAGTTTCGTGTGACATCATCACGCCTCTCACGTAATCACGTGAACTGACTGTCAACGCAGTGCGTAGAAAACCAGGAAGACCACCAAAAAGCGCTTAAGAAAACATGCATTATATAATTGAGAAGGCAGCGAAACAATAAGAAGCGAGCGAGTGACATATACTACCATATTCATGACTGCTGCTACCTCGAAAGAAAGCAAGGTGTAAACCTAAACTTTAAATTAAGTTCATAGACAGGCTACGCTGGCGTTTCACATGCCCACAGGTAATGCGGGATACAAGTTTAATGAGAGGACGAGGATATAAGCGAGAGTTTTGATCACTTTATAACTAAGTTAAAATTGTAGGTGAAGGGGTGTGCTTATGCAAATTCCGAGACTGTGTTTGTGGGGATTGACAGTTAAGGCGGGTGGGGGAGTCACGTCATCATCTCCCCTCCCATTCATCTCATTTGGCTCTGAGCTGAGCTCTGCAGCTAACGCCGTCTTCCGAAGCAACTTGGTCAGACTGCCACCAAATACAGAAAAATCCACAAGTTAATACACACGCTGTCTCTATAGAGTTTCTCCACACTGAATCCTCCAGGCACTACTTACAAAAGGTTACATTGACAATCGTGTTACGTTATTTTTAAAATCTTTCCTTTTCTTAGCACAAGCACAGCTGAAAAGCTTGATGCATGTGCTCCATAACGCTAAAAATAATGCATTTAATCACACTTTGCATTACAAGCACAGGGAGCTTTTGTCAATGCATGATTTCCTGGTACACGGATTACATTGATCAGCATCCCGATTCATTTTACCCTCGCACCACCTTAGTTTGAGAAGAAGTATGAAAAAATATGAGGTTAACACAGAAAAACATCACCAATTCAAGCTTTATGAATAATCGCCCATCAATAATTGTTTTGGTAAAGCCATCCTCCTTCCATTTTATAATTTTTCCGCCACTAGCCGTGATTAAATGAACGGTAAATAAAGTAAGAGCAAAGCGAGGGTGACTTATTTAGGCAGGCATATATATGACAGCAACACTCATGACAATGTCAATCATGTTACGTTATTATTAAAATGTTTCCTTTTCTTTTTCATTACTTCTTTAACACACTACTTCTCCGCTGCGAGGGGCGGGTATTTTGATATATATATAATATATGAATGACCTCCAAAGAGCGCTGAGACTTTTGATATCATGAACGTGTCTGCAAAAACTGTGGTCTCCTGCCCTGCAAAAGTCGAGCAGCCAGCGCTGCATAGCTGTGCCGCCTTTGAGACGCTGACTGCGCTTCTGCCTTAAGTCAAAGTGAGCACTTTTAATTTTTTTCATCCTCCCCTGCGCTATAGCCCAGACAAGTGCAAACACGGGACCCCTTTTCTACACCACGGCAAAATAATATTAAGGCGATTCACACTTTCTTTTGCACGTATACGATTATCAGGTTCTCACCCCGGATTATGAAGACACGCACGAGTAGAGGACTGACAGTGCCATCACAGCCGATTAATGGCGAGGACGTCTCACCAGTCTACACAAGACCCACCGCGACTGTCGTCAAAAGGCGATCATAACGTCAGCGAACACATCTCTCTATACTATATAAAAGAAAAAGGCAACTTTCCTTTCTTTACAACTTTTTTCCTTTTATCCCAAACTAAAGCCTTTCTCTTAACACTGCAGAGGACACAAAACTAATTTTCTTTAAATGCCGGTAAGGCACATTACCAGAGGCACAAATTTGAACGTTCACATAGAAAATGTAATTTCTATACCACAGCCGTCGTGTAGCGCCTTTCAAAAGGGATCTACTACCGAGAGATGATCCATATACATTTTAGCTGCTGTTAGTTACTTACCTGTTGTGTTACACAGTCTTTAAAATGTAGTTTACCCGCAACCACTCCAGTAGTGCTCAATGTACCTGTACTTCTTAAAACGTTAATGTTTTACTGTTTAATAACTTATAGACTATATTTTATTATTTCTCCCTTGCACTCAGTGACCAAAGCTATACACACACATACTGTATATAAAAGCTATACACACAAGTATATGTATGTGTATATATATGTATGTATGTGTGTATATACACACACACACACACCCCTATCTACATTATATATATATATATATATATATATATATACACACACACACACATACATACATACATACGTACGTACGTACATACATACATACATACATACACACATATATATATAATTTGTGTGTGTGTATGTATGTATGTGTGTGTATATCTGATGTAGATAGGTATGTGTATATATATATAGATATGTATATAGATATGTAGATATGAAGATATGTATGTGTATATATATGTGTGTATGTATGTATGTATGTATGTGTGTGTATATATATATATATATATATGACAGCAGCAATCCAAGCTGTGAGAAAACAGTAAAAAGGAGGCGTGTCAGACGTCGTGGTACATTTTCTGATGCAGCTAGACGAAAAAAACTTTGTGACGCTGCCGCCAAATACACAAAACAATTACTTTGACAATCATGTTATATTATTTTTAAAACGTTTCCTTTTCTTTTTCATAACTTCTTTAACACACTACTTCTCCGCTGCCAAGCTGGTATGTATATATATATATATATATATATATATATATATATATATATATATATATATATATATATATATAGATATATATAGATATATATATATAGATATAGATATATAGATATATATATAGATAGAGAGATGAGAACAACACTCATATCAATGACAAAACAATTACATTAACAATCATGTCACGTTATTTTTAAAATTTTTCCTTTTCTTTTTCGTACCTTCTTTAACACACTACTTCTCCGCTGCGAAGCGCGGGTATTCTGCTAGTATATATATATATATATACACATATATATACACATACATACATACTCTTTGGGGTGCGAGCAACTGTTGCTGGGGGTGCCACAATCCATAAAGGAAGAAAAATGAAAAACATTATTTGTACAAAATCTTAATTTATTTATCCATTCCTAAATAATTAAATGGGCAGGCTATTTCGTATCCGTGCAATATGCTGTTTGTTAAAACGGATGACTCCCCCTCTTACGTGCAAGTCTGCGTGGATATTATGAACTATTGTATCTGTTCAAGTTCTATTTAAATTTTAAATAGAAGGAAATTTTATTTAGTCGACAGAAATATCTTTGGTAGGAATGTAAGCTAAATGTAGGCATCATTGCATACATTTTTCTTCACCATATAAATGTAAAGAGTAAATTCGCCTTACATTCCAACCAAAGATATTTGTGTCGACTAAATAGAACTTGAAAAGATATATTTTTTCGAATGTGATCGTGCAATTCAGATCGAGTTGACGCGCACCGACGCATCGAGCCCGCGTGCTATTGTGGTTTCGCCTGTGTGCCTCAATAAGTCACCCTCCTCTCGCTCTTACTTTTTTACCGTTCATCTAATGATTACACTGAGTATGGCTTTACCAAAACAATCATTGATGGCGAATAAAGTATTCATTATTAATAAAGCTTCAATTGGTGATCTGTCTTTCTGCGTTAACCGCATATTTTTTCATATGTCTCAAACCAAGGGGATGCGAGGGTAAAATAAATCTGGAAGTGCGCGTACATACTCAGTGCACCCCTTCTCGGGAATCGAACCTCGGACGATGGCGCTAGAGGTGAAGCCTCTGCCATTGCGCCACGGCGTGTGGTTTGTTTATTTGAGTGTATGTAGATCGGGGTGTGCATATATATATATATATATATATATATATATATACACCAAGCCGCAGCGGAGAAGTAGTGTGTTAAAGAAGTTATGAAAAAGAAAAGGGAACATTTTAAAAATAACATAACATGATTGTCAATATACAGTAATTGTTTTGTGAGTGTTATGAGTGTTGCTGTCATCAAGGATTTGATTATTATTTCTTTCAATCAGGTTCGTATTTGTAGGATGTGTTGTGTTCAAGTTACATTCCGTGTTTATCAATCGTTGTAAAGATAACAGGTTTCATTCATCGATTCGTTTCTTACTGCATCAATAAACAGCTCGTCTTCCTCTTTATCTGAGACGTGACACACTGCATGCACGGGTTTTTTTTTACACTGTCTTCCTTTAGCGGGACATTGACTTTTTCCACCCCACGGCTGTATTTAATGTTAGCTAAGACCCGGCACTTAAAAATTTCTCTCACAGTTTCGCTCAGTTTGTGCCAAACACCACCCTGACCATCTCATCTTCCTCTGCATAAGCACAGTCCTTCACCCATGAATATTTAGCAGCAGTGTTTCTATTGGATTGCTGCTGACGGACGGCCTTATATGGGCAGGCACTAAATTACGTGGGAGGTGTAACTCCGCCTCCCACGGGCATCGAGCAGCAGTCTATTATACAGTAGTATATGGACGAAAAAATAGGTTCCAGTTATGACCATTACGCGTAGAATCTCAAAATGAAATCTGCCAAACTTTTGTAAGTAAGCTGTAAGGAATGAGCCTGCCAAATTTCAGCCTTCTACCTACATGGGAAGTTGGAGAATTAGTGATGAGTGAGTGAGGGCTTTGCCTTTTATTAGTATAGATAATTTATATGTGCAGAAAACACTATCTTAAATACACTACCTGGGATGATTACTTTATTAATTTAATTAATGCATTAAAAAATTGATAACATCTTGAGAAACTACAATCTTTTAGAGCTTTGTTTAAACACACATGATTAAAAACATGCAATATATTTCATACCATGTGTCTCTGAACTGGATAATCAGGTTAGAAAATGAATGGATATTATTAATTTAGTGGTTTAAATATTTATTTGTTCATAATATTCTTGAAAATGCTTGTGGGAATCTGACTCCTGCCTTGAAATTGCAGTCAGAAGTGGAAAAATTGAAGACTTGTTGAATTTCAAGATGAAAAGATGTGATTAATCAGTGTTAGTTTTCATCAATGAGGGTGCATTTTTATTTAGTTTTTGTTACATATTCATCACAGAAAAAATGTTGTTTACAAGTAATTTTCATCTTAGTTTTTATCAACAAAATTAAGACAAATATTTTTAAAATCCTAGTTGACAAAAAGTAAACGAAAAACAAAAATGTTGCAAACAGACAACTAGTCAGTGAGCAATGCAATGCCTTTTGCACATCTCTTTCAAACATGACATGGTCCGCCAACAAATAACGAATATGAATGCAGCGGTATAATTTAAAAAAAAAAAAAAACCCAAAAACTTGTTTGCATGCTTGTAAGTGGACTCTACTGTGTACTCTAGTGTATTGGACTCTAGTGTAGTTGACCACTAGTTAGGGTGCCATTAGGAAATCATTACGCCAGCCAGAATAGTGCTCCACTCCACCCCTAAAATGTGAAGAAAGTGGTAGAAGCACTTGTGTCATATATTAGAATATAGCATGTTAGTGATTGTAATTCAGTCTCACAGTTATGATTAATTGACTAGAGGTAGCTTTTGTAATTCTGGATTTGCAATCAGGCTAAGCAGTAACAAAGTCTGATCACTCATGTGACACACTTTGGAAACACCACAGCAAGGACACTTTTGTAAGAGTTCTGAAATACAGGATTAATGTAAAACATGGACTCCTCTGTTACATGCTACTCTTTAATGAGTTTTTAACAAGCTAATGATGTAAAAATAAATCTTTCAATAACAAATGGTACAAACCTAACAGTGGGATTCTCTGACAAACCAGATTTTAAAAGTATTTTGTTTACAAAAACAGCTTTTAAGGATTTGTTTAAATGTAAATTTTTACCAACGTTAGTTTGGAATTCACTAGTATAACAGTGTTTGAAGTGTTGTTTTAATCAGTGGTTTTCAGTTGCTGGATTAAAAAAAAAATAAAAACTATCACAAGAAAAAATTTAAAATGTGCAAATGGTCTGATAAATCCAATAGTCCATGATGATAATGTTCTTTCTAAATCCTGTGCTGAAATTAAATGTGTGCTGCTTGGTCCAGCCATTTTTGGTAAAATCTCATAGCAGCATAACTAAGTCATGGTGAAGGCCAGAAAACTGTGATGACAGACCAGAGCTGCCATTATCTGACCAAGTTCTTCTGGATTTAAATCCTTTCTACACATACTCCTCATTTCATGTTCAATAATCAATACGTGCTGGTTTGCTCATTAGTGTACAAGTTAGTATAATAGTTTAGAGGTACAGTATATTCTGTGCATATTCATATGTTAAACAAGATATCCATCTGCTTTTGACTGTTTGACTACTTTACTTTTAGTCAACTAAAAATGATTTACTTTTTCTTGACTAAAATGTATTTTTTGTCAACTAAAGCTGGACTAAAACTAACAATAATTAAATGACTAAATTGTGACAAAGGCTGAACTGCAATTTAGTCAGAAGACTAAGACTAAAATTACATTAAAATTTATTGTCAAAATTAACAGTTGACACTAATGCCAAACCATACATCAGTCCATTTTCCTATCAAAGTAATCCACATCAAACTCTGGAGCTATACTATGGCATCAGTGGCTGAAAGGCAGGCACTAGTTCATTGCAGAACGTGCTTATACCAAAATGGAGTCACCAGTCAGTGTTGCCCATGGGTCTTTAGAGAAACTTTAGAAAATGACATGTAAAGTGACAATTAGTAATAAAAATATTAAATAATACATGATAAATAATATTACATTAATATTAAATAAAGGCTTAGTCACTCTATCTTGGTGACCATATGTCCATTACAGAAAGACTTGGACACCCATAGTGCCAAGCTTTAATGATAAATGTGGTATAAATGAAAATAAAACCTCCTTCAGCCTGCTCCATATGTGCCAGTAACGAAGTTCCAGAATCTTGTTACGTTAATGAATTTCAGTAAAGAAATGTCTAATCCATTTTTGGCTCCTTGAAAATAGTTTTTGTAAAAAACAAGATCATGAACGTACAGCTGAATTTAGACTCTTACAGACAACATTGATATGCATATTTAGTGTTTGTTGTTTGTCTCTGTGCACATAGATGCACAGCAGTTCTTTGAATGCTCAGGCTGTGCAATTTACTGTCATGCAGTAAAGATGTTTTTGAATTTAAATCAAACAATGGAATGTGAGTGAAATTTAATGATAAATGAGTTGTGAAATGTTTGTTGTGTATTGAAATGTTATTTAAGCATGTAGTTACATGCTACCTCAAAAATGTAAAGCCAAGCGCACACCGAGTCTACTCAGTTACTTTATGAAGGTAATAGAAATCAGTGGCTTTGAACTATTGCATGTTAGGAGTAGACTGAAATATTTGGGGATTGATAATTGGGATTTGCATGTGTCAGGACAGCCCGTTTATGTTTTAAATAAAAATTGATGATAAAACTTCGTACTTACCTTCCTCGGTCCAAAAGTGTTGTAGTTAAGTTAAATGTTTGCTGTCATTATCCCTGTTTTCAGGATATTCTTCCATGACAAGAGTTCAGGGAGATGACGCTTGCATATGGTGGCATTTCAGTCCAATGCAGAGTCTTTGAAAAACATTGTTTAAAGGAAACGCAATCCTGGAGCCACTGTTGAACACATAGACTATGTAGTTATGCTTTGAAATTAAGTAAAGTGTTTAGGTCAGGGTTGTCAAAATTTTTTTCTCTGGGGCCACAGAGAAATATATGGAGGTCCGAGCCACCCACTAGAGGTGAGCTACAGTATATTGCCTCACTTCCTGTGTATTAAGATAGCAAAATCAATCAAATATACGAGAAATTATGCTTCATAAATGAATATGCTTAAAGAAAAAAAACGCATCACAGCTCTCCATTAATGGGTTTTCATTTAGTCAGTCAGTCATTTTCCAACCCGCTATATCCTAACACAGGGTCACGGGGTGGTCTGCTGGAACCAATCCCAGCCAGCACAGGGCGCAAGAAAGGAACAAATCCTGGGCAGGGAGCCAGTCCACCACAGGGCACACACAGTAAGCACACACTAGCGACAATTTAGGATATCCAATACACCTAACTTGCATGTCTTTGGACTGTGGGAGGAAACTGGAGTACCCGGAGGAAACCCACGCAGACACGGGGAGAACATGCAAACCCCACGCAGGGAGGACCCAGGAAGCAAACCCAGGTCTCCTTACTGCATGGCAGCAGCACTGCCACTGCGCCACTGTGTGACCAGTTTTCATTTATTGTATTTCAGAGTGCTTTTATCGCATGTAATTGAGTAAAAATCCAAAGTACAAGCTTTATCTGACACGTGATGTTTTAAGTTAGCTGACAAATCTTCAATTTGCCACACAACTGAGTTTCTGGACAAGCGAATGTTGTTGAATTCCTGCATTTTCTCTGGACACATTATTCCTGCAACTTTAGTGAGGCACTGTTTTATGAAGTCACCATCTGAGAAAGGTTTCCCGTGACGGGCAGTGAGTTGGGTTACTTCGTAACTGGCTAATGTGGCATTTTCTTGTGTTTTGTTAGCACGGAAAATATCCTGTTATTGAGTTAGCAGACTAGCTGCCATTTGCTTGACTTTCTGTTCTCGCTCAGCACCAGTGTAGGTCAGATGTTTGGTTTCTTAGTGTCGACACCCATTATACTCTTTCATCACTGCAATACAGTATTTTCTATTGCAAATCAAATAGACACACTTGCCCTTGACTTCTAGGAAGAAATATTCATTTTCCCACCTTATCTGAAATTTTCTGCACTCACTTGCTATTGTGCCTTTCTTTGGTTCTGACATTTTTGGTCACCCATAGTAAAATTGTTCTTTGGTTGTGCTTGTTTGTGAAGACGCTGCCTTGATCAAGACAGTAACTCCGCCTTGTGTTAAACCTAAGAAGTACACTACAGTTAAGAAGAAGTTTCATGTGAGGGCCATATTCCACTATATTTTTAGAATTTGCTGCGGGCCAATTAAAAATGGACCACAGGCCACAGTTGGCCCACGGGCCATAGTTTGGACACCCCTGGTTTAGGTCAAAGAATTTTAGGATACGTTACTAATACATATATGGCTAAATCATTTTTACACATCCATGGTTTACAAGTTTTATTCATAAAAGCCTGTACATTAAAAATAAATAAATAAATAAAACATTTACATGAGCAGCAAAATTATTACAATATTCACTTGACATCTATTTTGCTCTTGACTACATTGTATGGTATTTTTAATATTCCTTACTCTTATGTGACCTTTTAGGAATTTAAATTCATGAAAATGCCATCCAACACCACAACTGATCAGTCCCTCCTTGCCACAGAGATGGATGCAGAAGATTTCTACAGTCAAATTCTACTTCAGGTGCAAAGCATTTGTTACTTTCTCTTCATGTCATAAAGAGTTTGGTGAATGTAAACTAACATGACATTTCATAATTCAAATTTTGAACAAGGGCTTAAGCTTTGGTTGTAAATTATATTATCAGTAGTTTCAAAAACAACATAAACATCCCTGTCATATAAATTAACTGAATTTATAAGGGTAATAAGGCTAAATTAGAAGTTTAATGGAATATAACTTGGGCAATACAAGTTATTATTCTAAATACTGAAGATAGTTTTGCACTTTGCGTTCAAGACCACTTTTATGGCTGTGCCTTGATCAGCAGCCAAACATACCATAATGAGTGCATTTGTCTGTTCAAAAACTGGCACCTTTCCAAAGCTTTCTTTTCAGAAATCCTGCAGCTGTCAGTTAGCGGCAAAGTTCTAAACAGACAGTCTGGAGTGAAGCTCTCTTGAAAACAAAACATAGTTTTTCAAGCTATAACATTTGTGCCTTTAATTATCTTGTAGCAAGAGAAATAAATAACGTAATTAAATAAACAGTTTAAAAAGATATGTTTATACTAAACTTAAACACTCTGGCCTACAGGCAGTGTTTTTTTGGTTAATTAAACCCATATAAGTTCTACAGTAATTTCTATGCTTGGCACCTTATACAGTAATTGTATTCTGACTAACTGGCTTGTCATTTAGTACACTGATTCAACATTTTTTAATTTTTAAAGCAGAAGGGAATAAAAGCAAGAAGTGTGGCTTAATGCAGTGTCCAGATTTGGATTTTTGTTTTTCTGGCCCCAAAACTGAAGTGAAGATTCTATTTCCATATTTTCACGATTAAAATACCTTTGTTTTATATTTCTACTGTAACATACTGATTTGAAACCCACAACCTTTAAATAGATATTTGGTACTGAGTCCGTCTTGTATGAAAAATTAAATATACTGTACTGTGTTTTTGCTATCTTTAACTGAATGGCTGTGTTTTGTTTTGTCAGACAGGCAGCTCAAGAGATGCAGAGTCAGGCAGCAACTGCAGACCCTGGATCAAAACAGATCAGACCAGAGCCGGGTAGGTGTCCATACTAGTCTTCTATCTAATCAGTGACTGGCAGAAATAGGAGAATTTGGTTATTTTTCTGACTTATGTTGATGTGGGTTTTTCAAAGTTTTCCCAGTAAGGGAAGACAGCATTAATCAAAGTTAGTATATAACCGAATAGGCTTCTTCTTGGCGAACATTACAAAGATATAGTGAATATGGTTCAAGATTTGGTTGAGGTTTTTTAGAGTACGACAGAGTAATCAGTTGTTTTAATTTTAGAATATTTTGGACCGCTTTATTCTTTTCCTTTTTGTAATCAGACTACAGAGATTTTGTTCATTCACTCTTACTGTCATTCCTGTTTCTTTTGTTATTTTAGGTTTGTGTGTGAAGACAAAGTGCAGTGATGGTGGGAAGGTGTTTGTCAATGTGTGTCAGTCTTCACAGGTTCCTGCTCCTCCTCCCTTGTCCGAGGCTGAACTTATCCAGCTGCTCGAATCAGATGATCCATCCAGCTTTAGGGTTCCCATGAGTCTCGGAGAACCACATGCAGAAGTTGACAACAGTAACTAATCTTCAGGATGATTTAAACCATTTCTGTTGTTTAACTTGAGTTTGAAATACACATTTTTTTTTTGAAGGTTCACAAGGCTGCACTGCATATGATGTTGTGATAAATTCTGACTTTTTTCAGAAAGCAAAGGTAATGTCTTAAAATATTATTTTTTTTTATATAACACTCAAGCTCTACTTTAAATTTGTCACTTTTACATGCTTCCTGTTGTTGATCATCATGTGGCAGAGCTTTCTTTATCCATCAAAATTATATTTGTTTTGTTGATTTCACCAGTCTTTAAACAAAAATATGTAAAGGCTTTATTTTTATGATTATTGCAAATTATAAAGTATATAAAAAAGAGATCATTTTTTGGTATTTTTATTTGCAAGAGGAATCCTCTGATAATTTAATTTAGCTTACCACTTTCCTCTGCTATTGAAACTGACCACAATTATTTTTCACTATATTCTTAAGATCTTAAACTCAATGTATTATTGTTTTATTTTTGTGACATGAAAATCTATTCAATCCAGTTTTTAATTATCTAAATTTTGATCAGTTATACTTTCTCAAAGCAGTCAAATATTAATTCAGACAGCTGGTTTATTTTGATGAGAGGACAGCTTAACACAGTCTAAGATGATAGTATGAGTACTGCCAAAAATAATTGATATGAAACACTGCTTCAAATCTTTGAAAGTTCAGTTGTATTTATTTGCGATTTGGTGGACTACAGAAACAATAAGTAGTGTAATAGATTTTTTTAAGCAAGGGGGAGGTGAATAAATGAGAAGCCTGTTGGAAAGACACAAGCAGTCATGGCACGATATAACATCCTGAGCTGCATTTTTTATTTTCATTTAAAATTCTGTTCGAACTAAACAGTTTCATGTTGGCCTTAACAGTTTGCTTTTGAGGAATCATACTGAAAATTATCTTGAATGGGATGTTCATCCTGTTTTTTATATATGGACTCACTATTAATGTTTACCTTAGTTGGTGTCGATACCCTGTTTTTTTTTTATCCCATCTTTTATGTAAAACATTTCAATAACCGTAATTTATCCCCTGTTCCTCGTAGGCACACAATCAGTATTAACATTCTCTTTTTAAACAGACAGATTTTTTCCTGTGGCTATAAGTAGCACTCGGTACTTTTCAAATTAGTTATATTTATTTAATGACTTTTTTAAATTTAGGAAGTAACACAATTTCACTGTAAATTTGGAATGATCTATTTTGTTGGATTACCCTCAAATTCCTTTCTTGAAGTCCCCGTAATACAGAATGCTGCTTAGTCTCACCTGCTGTGAGAATGAAATGAAATGGCTAAAAAAATAATGCTAAACATAAGGTTTTTGAAAAAGTAAGGCTAATTTTCAATACAGTATTATTAACTCAGTAAATCAGTTAGATATTTAAAGCAAAGTACAAATTAAGAAAAATCTGAGCAACAGATGAAAAAGTAGTTTTGAGTATGAAAATAGAGAAACTGGTAAACATTATTGTCAAAAATAGTGGATCTGTATGATCAGAGGGAGCTGTTTTTTGGTTTCTGTACACCTTTACTCTTTTAATTTATTTTTTGTAGTGTAATAAACTTTTCCTTGAGTTTATCATTGCTGTGTGCTTGGAAGGTCTGGAAATCAAATACAACATACTTCTATCAAGAGGTGAGTATTGTAATTTAAAGTATAAAGCAGTTAGAACATTAGAACACTCTAAACGAGAACGGGCCATTCAGCCCAACAAAGCTTGCCAGTCCTATCCACTTATTTCTTCCAAGAAAACATCAAGTCGAGTTTTGAAAGTCCCTAACATCTTACTGTCTACCACAATACTTGGTAGCTTATTCCAAGTGTCTATCATTCTTTGTGTAAAGAAAAACTTCCTAATGTTTGTGCGAAATTTATCCTTAACAAGTTTCCAGCTGTATTCCCGTGTTCTTGATGAACTCATTTTAAAATAACAGTCTGGATCCACTGTACTAATTCCCTTCATAATTTTAAACACTTCAATCATGTCACCTCTTAATCTTCTTTTGCTTAAACTGTATAGGCTCAGCTCTTTTAATTTGTCCCCATAATTCAACCCCTGTAGCCCTGGAATCAGCCTAGTTGCTCTTCTCTGGACCTTTTCTAGCGCTGCTATGTCCTTTTTGTAGCCTGGCGACCAAAACTGCACACAGTACTCAAGATGAGGCCTCACCAGTGCATTATAAAGGTTGAGAATAACCTCCTTGGACTTGTACTCCACACATCATACTATATATCCTAACATTTTGTTAGCCTTCTTAATGGCTTCTGAACACTGTCGGGAAGTCGATAGCTTAGAGTACACTATGACTCCTAAATCCTTCTCATAAGGTGTACTCTCTATTTTCCGACCGCCTATTGTGTATTCAAACCTAACATTTTTACTTCCTATGTGTAATACTTTACACTGACATTAAATTTCATCTGCCACAAATCTGCCCAGTTCTGTATGCCATCCAAGTCCTTCTGTAATGATATAACGGATTCCAAATTATCTGCTAATCCACCTATCTTGGTATCATCTGCAAACTTAACCAGCTTGTTGCTTATATTCCTATCTAAATCGTTATATATATATATATATATATATATATATATATATATATATATATATATATATATATTAAAAATAGCAGAGACCCTAGCACTCACCCCTGTGGAACGCCACTCTTAACATAGGCCAGTTCTGATGAGGTTCCTTGCACCATCACCCTCTGCTTCCTGTGTCTGAGCCAATTCTGCACCCATCTAAAAACATCACCCTGAAATCCCACTTGTTTTAATTTGATGCCCAACCTCTCTTGTGGCACCTTATCAAATGCTTTCTGAAAGTCCAGATAAATAATATCATAAGCTCCAATTTGATTGTATCCTTTTGTTGCCTCCTCATAGAATTCCAGCATGTTTGTAAAACATGACCTCCCTCTTCCGAGCCCATGCTGACTGTTCTGTAAAACTCCTGACCTTGCCAGGTGTTGCTCAGTCTTATCTATACTAATAAAAGGCAAAGCCCTCACTGACTCACTCATCACTAATTCTCCAACTTCCCATGTAGGTAGAAGGCTGACATTTGGCAGGCTCATTCCTTACAGGTTACTTATACTGTAAAAGTTAAGCAGGTTTCATTTTGAAATTCTACACGTAACGGTCATAACTGAATCCTACTTATGTACATATATACGTCCATGGAGTTGTGTCCCCCATCCTCATGCCTCCCACGTAGTTGGCTGCCTGCCAATATTGTATCCCCCATCCCCACGCCTCCCACATAATTGGCTGCTTGCCCATATAAGGTCGTCCATTGCTCCAGTCTGTTCATTCCCTTTCTTGCTTCGCCACAGTATTCATGTCTCCTTGCTGATAACTGCAGCCTTTTTATTTAATCCACGGGTTCTCCATTATTTTATTGTGCTGATAACTACAGCCTTTTTATTTAATCCACAGCTTCTCTGCTGTTTTATTGTTCGTTTATTATGCTTATAGTTATTGTGTAGGTATTTTAGACTTAGTTTACATTGTTCGTGTATCCATTTCTTTTACCGTTCCAACCGTACCCCCATTAACATGTCTATCAAGGTGATCACCATCGATCAAAGAACTGTCACTTACGTGGTTTCCATGCCCGGAGATGCTGCCTGCCTTTTCGATTCTCTGTTTTACATATTGCACAGCCATATCAGGCTCACTTTTGTTATCCGGAGGAACATTGTGTCTTATGCATTGAATGACAGGGACAGGTTCAAGGTGTGGACTGATGACGGTACAGGAGATAATTATACTACACAGGAGCACTATAAAAGAGTGAAATGCTTAAGCCCTTCACCTATGCTTCTGCATGTGAGTTGATGGCTGCCGCTGAATTGCTCGGTTGTCGCTTTCAAGTGTACCGAAATGGCCAAATATTTTACACCTTTGGAGAACTGCCATTGCCTCTTAAACATCTTAGATTCACTGGTGACGATTTGAGTAGTGGACACTTTGATGTTTATGAATGTTTCAACTCTCAAAAGCTAGATTCGAAGTTATCGATGAAACCGGTTGTATGCTTACAACGCTTGACATATGCCGAATGTCACTTCAACACAAGTCCTGCAAATATTAACGTAATTGAAACAAACCATGAAACTCAAACCGATTATGACAGCAGCAATCCAAACTGTGAGAAAACAGTAAAAAGGAGGTGTGTCAGACGTCGTGGTACATTTTCTGATGCAGGTAGACGGAAACATCTTTGTGACGCTTCCGCCAAATACTCGCAGTAAAATCAACAAGTTAATAGACATGCTGTCCCTAAATACTTGCGGGCAAATCCACAAGTTCATAGACACACTGCCACTAAATACTCGCAGGCAAATCCACAAGTTCATAGACACGCTGCCGCTAAATACTCACAGCCAATTCCACAAGTTCAAAGACACGCTGCCGCAAAATATTCGCAGGCAAATCCACAACTTAATACTGGGAATGCCTGTTAAACATCTTAGACTCACGAGTACCGATTTGGGTAGTGAACACTTCGATGAATGAAACCTGTTATCTTTACAACGGTTGGCAAACACGGAATGTAGCTTGAACACAACACGTCCTCCAAATACGAACCTGATTGAAAGAAATAATGATAATCAAATCCTTGATGACAGCAACACTCATAAAAGTGACAAAACAATTACATTGACAATCATGTTACGTTATTCTTAAAATGTTTCCTTTTCTTTTTCATAACTTTTTTAACACACTATTTCTCCGCTGCGAAGCGCAGGTATTTTGCTAGTCCTTAATTCCTTCCATTAATTTTCCTGTAATGCATGTTAAGCTTACTGGCCTATAGTTGCTTGGATCTGCCCTGTCACCCTTTTTATATAATGGGATGATATTTGCCATTTTCCACTCCTTCGAAATCTCTCCAGTGCGCAGTGACTTCCTAAAAATATGTGTCAAGGGTTTATATATGTACTCACTAGCCTCCTTAAGAACACGAGGATAAATATCTGGTCCTGGGGTCTTCTTTCGCCTTATCTGCTATATTCCTCTCCAACTGTCTTTTAGCCTCCCTGATATCCTTCTTAATGGTTGTCCTCATGTTCTCATACGCTCTATGATTCACTTTGCAGTCATTAGTCTTATATGCCTTATAAAGCAGTTTTTTCCTGTGCAACATCTTTTTTAAATCTTTATTAATCCACTGTGGAGTTTTTTTTTAATTTAGTTTCCTATTATATACGAAAGTTGCTTTGTGAGTTGCCCTTACAAATTGTTTTACGTTTCAAAAATATATTTTCGTTTTGTTTTTGTTTACTCCTTTCTCAACAACAGCTATAGTGTACATACTGTGAATAGAGGTCTGTACTAACATTAAAAGCATGTCCACCCCCCTCTCTCAGCTGCACAATTGTAATTATTTTCTATGTCGCTTCACTAATTTGTAGCTTTATGCTAGTCCGTCTTAATTCTGTTAACTAGGTTTTTATCTAATGTTAAAGATATTATTATGATGCATCTGTTCCACTTCTATAAAATCACAGCAGTGTATGGACATTTTTTAAAATGTGTTTTTTAATCAGATACTCTTCAGTCATAATGGTTTATTTTCTGGATGCTTCTCACTGATGATGTGAGGCCATTCACTGATTTAAGCTGAACAACCTTGGCTTTTACTTCCCTACTATTCAGGAAGGAGATTTGATCCACTAGAGGATGTCTTCTTAAATCCATGTTTTTGGGCTTATTTGGTGTATCGATTTCTTTGCAAATGATCTCTTAATTGGGGGATAATGTGTAGTTACAATAGAATTTATTTACTTAAAGTTTTAAGTTAATTGAGTCTTCAGTGAAATACACAATGTTTTTGTAATATTGATTTCTATAACCACAGGGAATGCTGATTTGTGAAATAGCCAGAAATCTAAAATGACAGACCTGTCACTTTATTGTCATACATGTTAAGTCTATTTGCACAAATATTTGACTTGTTGCTTCTTGTGTAAAAATCCATACTTCTCCATGGGTTCCCTGGTGAGATGCAGGAAAACAGAATTAGGATTTAAAGAATGTATGAATATTAATGGCAGATGATTTTATTATTAAGTGAAATATGCAAAATAAAGTTAGGGTTGGGGGTGTCAAATGATAGAGAAGACTAATTTGTGAAAAATCCAGATGTACCAGATGAAAATATCTTGGTTCCCTTGTGATAAAATTGAAGATTTTTAAAGTTTTCTCAGCCTGTGGTACCTGGAGTTAAAGGGTGGTATGCAAAGGAACACAAAAGTCTGGAACAGCAAGTCTGAATGACGGCAGAGAGTGAAAAACGGAAGTTGTCACTGTTGCAGTTATAGATAAAGACACACTTGTGCAAAAAATAAAAAACTTGTTAACACTTTTCTCTCTTTATGGAGTTAGTTAAGAACCGAAACTGGTTTGTACTTGTTTTGACAGCATGCAGATATGACTAATCAGTTGTCAGTTGCAGTCATTTTTTAGTTGTACTGTCGCACATTTGAAAGAGGTAGTTGAAACAGTGGCAAGATTATTTGTGGTTTAATACAACACCATCTGTAGTCCCGATAATTGAACATATGCTTTACATTCATCCTCTTGATTGTAATGAATATGGCTACAGTTGTGCATACAACCTTCTATCCATTTTATAACCACTTTCTCAAGTTCAGGATCATTGGGAGCAGGTTGCAGGTAATGTTGGCACACGTATCCATCTAAAAAGGTGATGAAGTGACCCACTCCCAGTAGGGAGGGTTTCAATACATCCACATTGCCCAGACATTTGTGTGGCTGACCTTAGGGCTGCTAAAACATAATACTTAATTGACGGCAACAAATTGCCAACCATTATAAATTTGTGGTGTTTGGTTTTGAAATCAAACTTATGTTAGTAGAAAAATTAAATTTTCCATTTTCAGATTGTATGGGAGCAAATTGGACAAAGTCAAGTGAATGCGTCACCACCTTCAGTTATTGGTTGTTATGTCTGTCCAATTCAAATTGTTCAGTCAATGGACAAACTGTAAGTGAATACATTTAGTATGTGTACATGGTAAAGGTGAATCTGTCCACAATGATCATATAATTGTTTATAATCACTATGCCGAAAACCCCAAAGCCAATAAGATTGCTCCCATTTCTTATTTCTGGGGAAAACTCTGAACTTTATATTTCTGTGAGTTAAAAGTATAGAAACACTATACTTTTATCATTTTTATTCCAGATTAAACTGCAATATTATTCATACAAAAAGTTCACTAAAAATAGTTTTACGTATGAAAGACTAAAAGACACACACATGCAAAAACAACATCTAATACAGTATCTTGTAAAACTCCCAGATACAATATTTGGGAGGTAAAGAAATATCACCTTTACTGTTACATAATAATAGTTCAGCACTTAATAATTAGGCCAAAACAATTGTGTTGCTTAAGAACATTTCAGTTCCTAGGATGGTATTCTAAGGAAAAAAAGGTTTAGAACCCTTGTTTTAAACAATATTTCATTTTCTTTTTTTATGTGCAGAATGGAAACTGTTGAAAAATCGCAAGTTTCTGGGCAACATCTCGGAGCAGCATATACGAACCAAATCTAAGCCAGTCATTCAGGAAATTGGCTCTGAGTAAAGTTTACTGTTCATGGTTACTGAAACTTTGAAGTGCATTTTAATGTCATTCCATATTTAATTTTTAAATGATTTGTAATTTATCTCATCTTTGATGTTGTTTTTAATTGTATTCATGTTTTTGTGAAGAGCTTGATTATGGTGGTACAACATTTTCTTTTTTTTTTTTTTTATGAGAGTGTGCTTTACTGAATAGGACTGTCTTCTGAACCAATAATTTAGATTTAAGTATCTATTATTAGAAATGTAAACTCATTTGAATATATTTTGAGTTGCATATTTTTCATATGATCTTCTGTGACAAAAATGATAAGGAGACCAATAACGTGCTTTTTAGTACATTTATTAAGGTTCCATTATTTATCATGATGTGGCATAATTATTACTTAAACAAAATGTACTTAGCACAATTGGGTTCACAATACTGATGAAAGTTTCATCTTAATGAATTATCTGGGAATATTTTAACATGCCTCCATTTTATGGAACATATTTTATTATGAAAAGAATAAACTTAACTACTGTAAAAATCAAGATGGCAGAGGTAGGACTAAGTTCTACATATGCAAGTCTCAAGCTTAAAGTCAAGTCTGAAATTAATATAATTACATTCAAGTCATAGTTGAGACGACTTTAGTAAAAAAAAGAAAAAGTGCTTACACTTACAATCAGTCTAATTATGATAAAATAAAAAAAATCTTTCTAAACAAAGAAAAGATGTTCTCATAAAAAACAGTTCTTAAAGAGTACTACTCTGGTTTATAGAATAATTGTTTTACTTTGAAGTATTGTGCTTATATACTATTGATTTTTCCAGTTTCCATGTGCAGTTTATCTCTTCCACATAGTATTTAAAGAAAATACAGTTTTAAAAGCTATGACAGCTCAGAGTATCTGTGCACTTGCAATACCTATTATATCCTCATTAGGGTCCTGGGAAAGCTAGAGCCTATTGCAGCAAGCAAAAGATACATGTCAGGAATAATCTGTGGACTGGGCACCAGCCTGTTACAAGGCAAACACACAGACACTAAAGCCAATGTAGTATTACCAGTCCACCAGACCTGCAAGTCTTTGGACTGTTGGAGGAAAGCCAAACACAACATGTAAGCTCCATATAGGAAGGACCTGGGACATGAACTGTAGGCTCGCTCCTTAAGGCGAGGCAGAAATGCTACCATTTGACTACTGTGTTGCCCACTTCAGAGTATGTTTACATAGTCCGCTCTCATTTTACATAATTTTACATATTTATTAATCAACTAAAGATTTCAGCAATCCCCCATTATTTAGAACATATTGTGCTTACAGAAAGTTACATTTTCTCACATATTTGTGAACGATGTGGCCACATTAGCAGCCCTTCATGACTGAACGCCTGCTCAAGTGGTTGATGGCAGTACTAGTATTCTCACTAATGCTTTGAACCATGAGGGAGAGCCAGTTAGACTGTTCTCTCCATTGGAGATATCAAAGTAGTGATTCATCTGCACTGCAACATTCAACTTTTTTTTTTGTGCCTATATGTTACATAATGTCATAGCTTTTGGTTTATAGAATACTTGTTTCTGTTCTTAGATCATCGTAAAATTTGACCTTTTAAAAAGTGTCTTCACCAAAACCAGCAAACATTCACATGCAGTCATTAAAAAATCTAACTTGAGTTGTTTACACATATTTGTAATAAAAAAACATTGACTTACAGTTACAATATATTAATAGTTCAAATTTGTTAATTCACACAACTAGATGTACTGTGACAAATGCAATACTGCATACATTAAACAACATAGTGATAGATAGCAATACCTGTGGTTTGGGTGAGCTCAGAATGGAACATCAAGAAATTCAATTGGTGTTGCATCAAATCCAGGCTATTCATTGATCACAATTAGTTTTTTCTGTAGCTACAGCTGAAGCAAGGCATTCTATGTGATGGGCCAAAGACATGAACAAACAAAAAAGTCAATGAAAAATGTACTATAATAAAATAAATGTCAAATGAAGATGTCAACACAAAAAACATATTGTGATTACAAAAATGTAAACAATGACATGCAAATTAAACCAAAAATAAAGCAAAGTAACAATTTATTTGCTGAGAGCCAGTTGGTAATTGTCCATACTGTATGTAAAACACAATAACCCTGATAAATCAAACATTCCTGGGATGTTCCAATCTTACCACATATTAATTATTCTTACTTTGGCAGACACTCTTTAATACATATTCAGACATGTTCTAAAGTCAGATATAAATGTGACAGGCCTACTACTTGAGAAATGAATGCAAAGTTTTCTTCACACAACTTAAAATTCGCTAGGCTGTTTCAGGTTTTGATTGTCTTACAAGTATGTGGCCTGTTTTGCACTATTTTAATAATTTATTTATATAGCTCTTCTCCTATGCTCAAATGTTGTGCTTGTACATGTTCCCTTACCAACCCACGGATTCAGAATACTGTATTTGAATCCTGTGCCCTGCAATTTTTAGTTGATTTTTGATTCCAGGGTGATCCACTGTTGGTGTGAATGGTGTGTGAGTGGGTCCTGTCATGAATGGTAAACTGTCCATAACTGTTTTGTTATGTTAATGATAACTCACCATTTATGTTAATTATTTTTAGGTCACCTCAGATCTCAGATGGAAATAGGTGAGATGTATATATTTTAGTTGGGCAAGTAATGAATTATTTGCTTATGGTGTGGTGGAGGGGTTGAAGTGTGGAGATAGAGATGTCTGATGGCATGAAGTGTTGTATAAAAGGGCTACACCACCAATGTAGCCTTTTAATGTATCAGCATTAATAGGTCATATGCATGAAATTTCTGCCTGTCTGCTGTGAACTAAATTTTCCTTCTACAACTAAGCAGCTTAGGATGATACACAGACATACAAAATAAAACTTCTTAGTGCTTCCTTTTTTCTTTGTTGTGATAGGTCATCACAATTGCTGCTCTTGATACTGTTCTGCTTTTCTCTCTGTAGTTTAGGAGAGAAACCTCACTTAACCCTCACTGTAGAGCCATGTATTGGAGACCCACAGCATCTCATTGCAGAAATAAAACTTCCAAAAGTGGTAAGGAAGCCTTGCATCTATCTTGAATTTCTTTCTGTGTCTCCATTATTATCTCTGCGAATACAAGTACAATACACACAACAGTTTATTATTAGAATGTGCAGTATTTTTACATTTTCAAAAGTAAGCAGCGGGTGTCCCAAAATTCATGCAAGATTTGAATTTGGCGCCATTTGTACGGTAAAGTGTTGCCAACGAAAAAAAAAGTGTGACAACTCACAGTTCAGGGTTAGTAGAAATGGAGCGCTACACGAAAGAAAAACGCGTTTTCATTGTTAAGCAATATTTTAAAAATAATGAAGATTTGGCAGCTACAGTTTGCAATTTTCGTACAAAATATGGTCGGAATAGTGATTTAACTTAATCAAGTTTTTCAAACAAAATCATCTTCAGCGATGAGGCTCATCTTCATCATGATGGCTTTGTTAATCGTCAAAATTGTCGTATTTAGGGTTCAGAAAATCCATGAGTGATTGTTGAGAAACAAATGCATCCACAAAGTGTCACTGTTTGGTGCGGATTCTGGGCTGGAGGCATCATCAGACCATTCTTCTTCAAAAATGCGGCTGGTCAAGCAATAACAGTTAATGGTGCTCACTATCGCGACATCATAATCCAGCTTTTTGTGCCTAAATTGCAAGATATGGATGTGGTTTCAACAAGACGGTGCCACATGCCATACAGCCCGAGACACAATTCAATTACTGTATGAGTCATTTCCTGGTCATGTAATTTCCGGTTTTGGTGATCAGAATTGGCCGCCCAGATCATGCGATTTAACGCCGTTGGGGTTTTTTGAAGTCCAAGGTTTATGGCATCAAGCCCACGACCACCCACGCCTTGAAGGAGGAAATTTAGAGCTGTATCAATGAAATTCAGCCACATTTATGCAAAACGGTCATGGAAAATTTTGACAAAAGAGTGCGTATGTGCCAGCAAAGCCATGGAGGCCATTTACCCGATATGCAATTCCGTACATAACCCTATACTGTATACTTTATGAATCAATTAAAAATGTACAATTTTTAATTAAAAACCTTTGTTCTCTATCAAAATTACTTCTTGCGTTAATTTTGGGACACCCTTTATTTCTTAGTATCATGATAAATACTGTGTCCAATTTGTTGTATTGATCATTCTTACTACGTGGATTTTAGGTTTGTCTTCTTTGTAAAATACAAGATATTTATCCCTAGGGGAAATTTGGCTTTTTACAGAAGCACGTTAAATTATTAAATAAATAGGTAAATGCACACAGACAATGGTCTGAACACACCCCAGAGTGACTATTATGAAAGAAAACTTCTGAGTTGGCAGCCCCAGTACCAGTGAGACATTATGCAGACACACTTCTGTTGAATAATTTGTTGGCTAAAAGTCAGAGAAAGGATGTGCAGCCTTGTTCATAATAACACTCCATTTTATTTTAATTATCTTCTTTGTTACTACCTCCAGGGGGGCAAGAGTGCTGCCCAGAACTGAGCCTGCCCTTTTAATTACAGTAGCTTCTTAATTTGGTGGACATCTCCTAAAGTGATGCTCCTGGCTCAGCACACTGCAACATTATAAATTGCACTGGTCATCTCAGAATTGTAGAAAATGTGAAGGACATCATTACCCACATTAAAACAATGCAGTCTCCTAAGAAAAAAGAGCCTCATCTGCTCTTTTTTATATAATTCCTCTGTGTTACGAGACCAGTCCAAAGTTTCATTAATGTGGAACCCAAGTACTTGTAAGAGTGCACCACCTTTATTCCTCTTCCCAAATAGTTACTGGACATAGTTCTTTCTGCATCAAAAAGCAAAGTTCTCCATCTAACTCCTATACTTGTATTGATACACCCCATACGTACAGAATCAGCTGAGAATTTCTGTAGGTGACATGACCTGGTGTGTTGCATTTGTAGTCTAAAACATACGGGAGTGAAGAGAAAATGAGACAGGTCTCCTCCTTGTGGTGCTCCAGTGTTGCTCATATCTGTATCGGAGACCAAGATTTCCTTCTTTTTTTAGTACAGATTTTGTGATGCTAGGATAAAATAGCTTCTCTTTTATATACTCCATTACTGGAAAATGCACTTTAGATAGCAGAAGCAATCTGAATCTACTTGTATTTTCTACGTTAAATGTTTCAGTACTCTATTACAAGACTTTAAATTTAAAAAAAAAAAGCAATTGTTAACATTATGGTGCAGAATAACACATTACATCTACATCCAAACAAATTTAGAGTGTCCACTTAATACTGTACTAATCAAGATGTACCAGCATATGAAGAAGTAACAGAAAAAAAACAATAATGGAAATAAAACAATAAAGGCAAGGTGGGTCTTAATCCACTGTAATAATTCTAGTATAGGTGGACTTGGGTGGGGACTAGTTGAAATCTAAGTAATTAACATAGACCTCTGCATTAATGTTTACAGTGCAGTATCTATTAAAATGTATTTTGTAATGTATGTAATAATAAAATGTATTGCATTTGTCATTCCAACAATGGCAAATCACAAACATTAGCACTGCTTTTTTGAATCCCATTCCAAATAGCAACAGAGACATAGCAACTGGACAGATACACAGAAACTTGTCCTTTTATTAAGGTGAATTCTAGAATGAGAGAAAAGGTCAGAGTTACATAAAAAATTGGTTTAATTCAGGTAGCATTATTTTCTGTGAATTGTTCACCTATGAGCTTCCAACATGAAGGGCACTTGTGTGACATTTCCAACCAGGTAACTTGTATTTCCTATTAGTCACCGAGCACACAAACCCGGTTGTAGCTGCTTGCTTTTTCCCAAAATTACCAAAGTTCAGCAGCTTCAACTCAAAAAATGGGATTCAACAAAAGCCTGATGTGCAGAAATGATTTCACAGGCAAAATATCTTCATTTTTAAAAGTTTAATTAAGTTTCAAAGTAAAATAGTTCACACAAAAAAAAGGAAAATTAAAATAACAAAAAAGGAAAAATTAATGTTAAGAAAAGTTAAATTCTAAACTTAATCTTGTTACATCTCAAATCATTACTATTTACTTAACATTTCTGAACCATTTCAAAATGGTCAGAAAACTGTATGCTTATCCCATCTCTGAGTAGAAAATGGGTCTTTCAAGTCCCTCTTTAATTGAAATCTGTTCTTACCACAACTAAGCTTATTATCACACTGTTACTCAATTATAGTAAGAAGGTTGTATCTCTTATTAACTTACTAGCAAAATACTCGCGCTTCGCAGCGAGAAGGATTGTGTTGAAGAAGTAATGAAAAAGAACAGGAAACATTTTGAAAATAACGTCACATGATTGTCAATGTAATTGTTTTGTCACTGTCATGAGTGTTGCTGTCATATATATACAGTGGGATGCAAAAGTTTGGGCAACCTTGTTAATAGTCATTATTTTCCTGTATAAATCGTTGGTTGTTACGATAAAAAATGTCAGTTAAATATATCATATAGGAGACACACACAGTGATATTTGAGAAGTGAAATGAAGTTTATTGGATTTACAGAAAGTGTGCAATAATTGTTCAAACAAAATCAGGCAGGTGCATAAATTTGGGCACCACAAAAAAGAAATGAAATCAATATTTAGTAGATCTGCCTTGTGCAGAAATTACAGCCTCTAAACCCTTCCTGTAGGTTCCAATGAGAGTCTGGATTGTGGTTGAAGGTATTTTGGACCATTCCTCTTTACAAAACATCTCTAGTTCATTCAGGTTTGATGACTGAGATGACCATTCCAGAACATTGTACTTGTTCCTCTGCATGAATGCCTTAGTGGATTTTGAGCAGTGTTTCGGGTCATTGTCTTGTTGAAAGATCCAGCCCTGGCGCAGCTTCAGCTTTGTCACTGATACCTGGACATTGGTCTCCAGAATCTGCTGATACTGAGTGGAATCCATGCGTCCCTCAACTTTGACAAGATTCCCAGTCCCTGCACTGGCTACACAGCCCCACAGCATGATGGAACCACTACCATATTTTGCTGTAGGTAGCAGGTGTTTTTCTTGGAATGCTGTGTTCTTTTTCCCCCATGCATAATGCCCCTTGTTATGCCCAAATAACTCAATTTTAGTTTCATCAGTCCACAGCACCTTATTCCAAAATGAAGCTGGCTTGTCCAAATGTGCTTGAGCATACCTCAACCGGCTCTGTTTGTGCTGTGGGCGGAGAAAAGGCTTCCTCTGCATCACTCTCGCATACAGCATCTCCTTGTGTAAAGTGCACCGAATGGTTGAGCGATGCACAGTGACTCCATCTGCTGCAAGATGATGTTGTAGGTCTTTGGTGCTGGTCTGTGGGTTGACTCTGACTGTTCTCACCATTCGTCGCTTCTGTCTATCCGAAATCTATCCGAGCCTGTGGTCTTCCATTTCCTCAATATGTTCCTAACTGTGGGAACAGACAGCTTAAATCTCTGGGACAGCTTTCTGTATCCTTCCCCTAAACCATGATGGTGAACAATCTTTGTCTTCAGGTCATTTGAGAGTTGTTTTGTGACCCCCATGTTGCTACTCTTCAGAGAAAATTAAAGGAGGAGGAAACTTACAATTGACCCCTTAAATACTCTTTCTCATTATAGGATTCACCTGTGTATGTAGGTCAGGGGTCACTGAGCTTACCAAGCCAATTTGAGTTCCAATAATTAGTTCTAAAAGTTTTGGAATCAATAAAATGACAACGGTGCCCAAATTTATGCACCTGCCTGATTTTGTTTGAGCAATTATTGCACACTTTCTGTAAATCCAATAAACTTCATTTTATTTCTCAAATATCACTGTGTGTATCTCCTATATGATATATTTAACTGACATTTTTTATCGTAACAACCAACGATTTATACAAGAAAATAATGACTATTAACAAGGTTGCCCAAACTTTTGCATCCCACTGTATATATATATATATATATATATATATATATATATATATATATATATATATAGCAAAATACCCGTGCTTCACAGCGGCAAAATACTGCCTCAATATTTTTATTAAGAAAAAAGTAAACATTTTTAAACTGAGGGAAAATATACAAAAAATTATTTGTCAAGTATCTCTTTGTATACTACGTTGTGAGTTCGGCCCTCCGGTTGTAATATGACCAAGCTGTGCGCTGAGCATGCAACATATAGTTCTTTGATCGATGGTGGTCACCTCGATAGACATGTTAATAGGGGTACAGTTGGAAGAATAAAGGGAATGGGTACTTGATCAGTAAACAATGTATAAAATACCTACACAATAACTATAACAATCGTAATAAACGAACAATAAAACAGCGGAGAACCCGTGGATTAAATAAAAAGGCTGCTTCGTTGGCGATGCAAGGAAAAACGACGGCTGTATATGTAGTTCGTTTATAAAACAGCGGAGAAGCTGTGTAAAGGCTGCTTCACAAACAAACAGCGGAGCGCCTTATATGGGCAGGCAGTCAGGAAAGGAAAAGGAATCAAATAACTATAATCGTAATAAACGAACAAAACAACAGCAGAGAAGCCGCGGATTAAATAAACAAAATGGGTACCTGAACAGTAAACTTAGTGTAAAATAGCTACACAATAACTATAACAATCGTAACAAATGAACAATAAAACAGTGGAGAACCCGTGGATTAAATAAAAAGCCTGCTTCCTTGGCGAAGCAAGGAAAGGAATGAACACACCGCAGCGAAGAACGGCCTTATATGGGCAGGCAGTCAATTACATGGGAGGCGTGCTGATTTCCGCAGCGGCCGCACTTATGAATATGCTACGCACAGTCCTTCACCCGCGAATATTTACCTTATATGGGCAGGCACTCAATTACGTGGGAGGCATGATGATGCGAGACGCAACCGCCTCACACGACAACCATGCTGCCCGCTATGGCCGTATACAGTATATGAAAGTAGGTTCCAGTTATGACTGTTAGGCGTAGAATTTCGAAATGAAACCTGCCTAACTTTTGTAAGTAAGCTGTAAGGAATGAGCCTGCCAAATTTCAGCCTTCTACCTACACGGGAATTTGGAGGGTGAGTGAGTGAGTGAGTCAGTGAGGGCTTTGCCTTTTATTAGTATAGATAGGGGGAAAAGACTACCATAAGTTATGACTATGAAAGGAATTCATATTCTATTTAAATTAAGCAAACATTAATATGAGTTTAACTCAAACTTTAACTTTCTAAGAGTGGCTCTTACACCGGTAGATTACACAGTCATTTTGTTTGTTTAGAGCAGTAGGGTGTTGTACCGTGTTAGCCATTATGGATGCTGTGAGAAGGCAAGCAACATGACACCTTTTATTGGCTAACTGATCACATTACAATATGCAAACTTTTGAGGCAACTAATGCCTCTTCTTCAGGCAAGATGTTTGGAGTAAAGACAGTTTCTGTTTGTACCCTAAACCTTACACCCCACAAACTTTGTTTTGATTTTATGATTACTGAATGAAAAGCATTTCTTGCATGCTGTGATGCTTATGGATAATAAATTGTTAGTTGGTATCTTATTTGTCCCAAAGGAATATTTAGTTCAGTAGTTTTAAATAATAATAATACTATTAGACAGAAGTAATACAGTCTACTAAACTACTACTAAACACAGTCTACTGCTAGTATTTTACACTTGTCTGCTTTTTACATTACACAATTTAATATGATTTTTTTAAGAATTTATATTTTATTGTATGAAAGAACCTTTTATAACTGTTAGTTTTAACGTTATATCACTGCTCCTATTGTGCTGTTTTAGTATATTCTATAATGTGCATCTTATGACACTGTCTTGTTCTGTTTTTATTCTAGTCTTCCTCCCGCTCCCTTATTCTTGACCTGGGAGAGGACAGGATAGTATTGTCCGCTCAGCCATCTCTTTACCATATGGACTGCTATCTTCCATTCTTAATTGATCAGGAAAACAGTCAAGCTCAGTTTTACAAGACAAGTAAGGTAAGTAATACCTGTATCTCTCAAATGACTGACAAAGTTGTACGATGATTTAGAAAGCTTCCTTAAGAATTCCATTGGCAATTTAGCGATGTGTGAAATTAATTTAAATGAATTTTATTTACATTTTTTTAATACTATATTTTGAAGATTCCAAATAATTGGTTGCTGTTACAAGATTATTCCAGCCTCTGAGGATTATTTCTTGCATATATTTAATTTGAAATGTACTATTTTCAAGGTGTTTTTTTCTGAGGCCCACTGCAATTCTAACTTTTGTTTTTTATAGTTGCTCACAAATATATAATATATATATTTTTCTGGTATTCTTTTTCATAGAGACCCCCTTATCATGTGTTCTTGTGTTAGGCTTCTTAAGCCTGCATGATGATTACTTGATGGCAGAGTGGCCTAGTGCTGTCTGTCTCACGCCTCACTGTCTAGGATGAGGGTTATATACTCCCACTTTATCCTTCTGGGCTTTTCCTCTGGTTATTCCCGTTTATTCTCTTGCATCCCAGAGACCTGTAAGAATACTGTGGTGTGTGTAAGAGTTGTAAAGGACCAAAGTCCTTTACCTAATGCTAATGCCGAGAGAGATACGTGGGGCCTCATTTATAAAAGATTTGTGTGGATTTGAGTTTGAAAACGTGCTTATGCCAAGAATCAAGAAAATGCATACAGCAAAAAAAAAATCCGATTTTTAAAGCCTGGTCTACATACATGTCTGTTCAGTTTACCTTTATAAATCACAATTTTCATGTAAATGTGTATATGTGAACGCACTTTGAACTCCAGAAACAACCATATATGTACCATACTAATCAACCTTATGCAGATGCAGTCATGATAGTGCAGACCTTCATTGGCTGGTAGAACAATCTCCCTCCTGTCACATTGCGTGGCACTCTACAACAACAACATTTATTTATATAGCACATTTTCATAAAAAAAGTAGCTCAAAGTGCTTAACTCTACAACTAAGTGTGCCAAGAGCATGTGTGGCGTTGTAATTCCTCTCCTTTGTGCTCTGGGCACTGGAGAAGCATAAGGCACCAATGTCACATGTAATGACATGATTGCTGTTTGAATGAATAGTACAGGCCATATGAAAAATGAAGGTGTCAGTCATGTATAGTATCATCACATCTGCCAAAGCTACTTTGCCTCAGAAAAACTAATCATAGGTTGGCCCAGGTCACCGAGCTACAAAGTTTATCAGTGTCATCTTGACATCCCAAATGGCTTGTGCATTAATGGAATGTACCTGCTTATGGTTAACAAAATAAAGTTTCATTCTTGCTAGTTGCCCTTATTGCAATATGAGTGCAGTAAAGTGCATTGATAACGTTACACTGCTGCAAATTACCTTTTTATATTGATATATAAAATCCATTAAGTTTTATGTATGAACACCCACACCAAATGAAAACTGAGTGTAGCACCTTGTAGGTCAGTTAATGGCTTACAGCACAGCGGGTGTGACTGAGAATTTCCTGACCTGTTGGCCATTTCTCAGAGAAGTGACAACAGGTTGTTGGTACAAATTGACAAAAAACCAAGCAACTTCTTTAGTGCGAGTATGCAGAATTGACGGCCTTAAAGGGGAACTGAAATAGTCTGTATATCATTTCACTTTTAAGGTGTAATATGCTTATCACGTCAACACACATAACAGCAGTGGCGCGGTGATATGAAATTAAACTTGGGAGTCGTCTTATACTAGGAGCTGCTTTGGCTGTATTTTCCTACTTCAGTGTTTCTTAAATTATAAATTGCGATAGGTCGCTGCATGCATGACTGAAACAAACCCTCTGGATAAAGTGTGTTGAAAAATCTTCAAGGGTAACCCCCTCATTCTGAAGCTGTTACAAGTTGTGAAGACAAGCAGTAGGCAAAATTGGGTCAAGAAAAAAAGTTTTAAGAACCACTACCCTGCTTGATCCAGGGTATCATCATGTCCCAATTTCTCTGAAATGTTTTATATACAGTATCTCACAAAAGTGAGCACACCCCTCACATTTTTGTAAATATTGTATTATATATTTTTATGGGACAACACTGAAGACATGACACTTTGATACAATGTAAAGTAGTCAGTGTACAGCTTGTATAACAGTGTAAATTTGCTGTCCCCTCAAAATAACTTGACACGCAGCCATTGATGTCTAAACTGCTGGCAACAAAAGTGAGTACAACCCTAAGTGAAAAATGTCCAAAATGTACCTAAAGTGTCAAAATTTTGTGTGGCTACCATTATTTTCCAGCACTGCCTTAACTCTCTTGGGCATGGAGTTCACTAGAGCTTCACAGGTTGCCAATGGAATCCTCTTCCACACCTCCATGATGACATCACAGAGCTGGTGGATGTTGGAGACCTTGCACTCCTCCACCTTCTATTTGAGGATGCCCCACAGATGCTCAATAGGGTTTAGGTCTGTAGACATGCTTGGCCAGTCCAGCACCTTTACCCTCAGTTGGAGGTCGTCTTGGAGGTGTGTTTGGGGTCGTTATCATGTTGTAATACTGCCCTACGGCCCAGTTTCCGATGGGAGGGATCATACTCTGTTTCAGTATGTCACAGTACATGTTGGCATTCATGGTTCCCTCAATGAACTGTAGCTCCCCAGTGCCAGCAGCACTCATGCAGCCCCAAACCATGACACTCCCACCACCATGCTTGACTGTAGGCAAGACACACTTGTCTTTGTACTCCTCACCTGGTTGCCGCCACACATGCTTGACACCATCTGAACCAAATAAGTTTATCTTGGTCTCAACAAACCACAGGACATGGTTCCAGTAATCCATGTCCTTAGTCTGCTTGTCTTCAGCAAACTGTTTGCGGGCTTTCTTGTGCATCATCTTTAGAAGAGGCTTCCTTCTGGGACGACAGCCATGCAGACCAATTTGATGCAGTGTGCGGTGTATGGTCTGAGCACTGACAGGCTGACCCCCCACCCCATCAACCTCTGCAGTAATGCTTTCAGCACTCATAGGTCCATTTTCAAAAGACAACCTGTGGATATGATGCTGAGCACGTGCACTCCGCTTCTTTGGTCAACCATGGCGAGGCCTGTTCTGTTAAACTGCTGTATGGTCTTGGTCACCGTGTTGCAGCTCAATTTCAGGGTGTTGGCAATCTTCTTATAGCCTAGGCCATCTTTATGTAGAGCAACAATTCTTTTTATCAGATCCTCAGAGAGTTATTTGCCATGAGGTGCCATGTTGAACTTCCAGTGACCAGTATGAGAGAGTGTGAGATCGATAACACGAAATTTAACACACCTGAGACCTTGTAACACTGAGTCACATGACACTGGGGAGGGAAAACGGCTAAATGGGAACAATTTGGACATTTTTTTTACTTAGGGGTGTACTCACTTTTGTTGCCAGTGGTTAAGACATTAATGGCTGTGTGTTGTGTTATTTTGAGAGGACAGCAAATTTACACTGTTATACAAGCTGTACACTGACTACTTTACATTGTGTCAGAGTGTCATATCTTCAGTGTTGTCCCATGAAAAGATATAATAAAATATTCACAAAAATGTGAAGAGTGTACTCACTTTTGTGAGATACTGTAGATAGGTCGGAGTTGCTGCAAATATACACATGTTCTCGCGTCAAGTTTTCTTTTATAAATTCTGACATTTGCATGGAAAGTTACGTACACAGAATTCTGTCTCTCTTTGTGCGTACTCAAGTTTTATAAATCTGACCCCTGGTCCCCACTTAGTTTATCTGTAGCTGTGGTTTGAGGCAGAATGAGCTGATAAGTTTGCTAATTTGGAACAACTATAAAACACACTGAAGTTGACATAGGAAAGTATCCACTTGCTTTTTACTTGACTTTGAAGTTGTACCCTATTGTTGCAATATGCTGAAAGTAAATTCTGCCAACATAACTTTGGTTGGGTCAGTTTTACGCTTAATTATTTTGTAAATATTAAGTGCAAGTTACAGCAGAACAGCATGAAGGAGGCATGGAATGGAATAAGGACTATTTCTGGCTACAGGTGGACTGTAAAATCACCAGAGGAAGGGAACAACAACAGAGCTGATGAAGTGAACTGAACCAGTGCTTCAACAGGTTTGCTCATCCTTGTCATTTCAGCTCTCCTCCAACATTGCCAGCCTCTGTTTGCAAGCTGAGGAGGTTCTGGACTTCCAGCTGCAATCTCTACCCTGCAAGACCTCCAGTGATATCACTCCTGTGGTGTCCAGGTCTTGATCCTCTGAAGTTTGTGTGTCAGACACATATGGGTGTGGAGGATATTCTAATCTACATGTTCCACAGAGCCTACTGACACTTGGACAAAACCAGCATCACGGTCAGAATAAAGTTGCTTTTACCTGTTCCATTAACTCCTTGTAACAACAGACAGGAGTTTGAGAGGCTCAGGGACTGTGTCAGAAGTGATGGTGTGCCATACCGAGGCACATCAGGGAACTGTCCTGTCTCCCTTCTTGTTCATCCTCTACACATTAGCCCTACAGTATAACACCAGTGTTTGAAATACACAGAAATTCTCTGATGACTCCTCCATCTTAGACTGCATTGATAAATGAAGACAAGTCGGAGTATAGAAGGCTTTTGCAGGACTTTGCTTTGTGATACAGAGACAACCAAGTTCAGCTAAACATCAACAAGACAAAAAAGTTAATGCTGGACTTCTAGTGTACCATAGAGCATCTGAGGCCAGTCACTATTCAAGGGGAGTACATGGGAGTGGCACTGTGCAAGAAGAACCAGAGCAGACTGGACTTTCTGAGGAAACTCCTTTTTTTGATGTGTGTAGCAAGCTGCCTGGAGATTTTCCACCAGTCTGTTGTTGTCAGTGTATTGTTCTATGCTGAGGCCCCTGGGGAAGCAACTTGAGTTCAAAAGATTCACAATGCCTGAACAAACTTATCAGGAGAGCCTCCTCCACCACAGGGCTAACCCTGGACACATTGGAAGTTGTTGTGGAAAATAGAATGATGGCAAACCTTCTAGGAGGTACTCTATTGGAGCACTTTTAGCCACAGGCTTGTTCCTCCACTCTGTGCTAAGTAGTGCCTCTGGGGGTCTTTTCTGCCCACTGCTATTAGGCAATTCAGTGCTTCCTCCTGATGTCCAAACTAAATACTTATTTGTACTCTGTAATTTGCCATTTTTGCCCAATATACATTATTTATTTATCTGTTGATTGATTTTTAGCCCTGGGAGTCTCTATTTTTCTTTTATGTTTCTGCTGGATTAATAAGGTTTATTCAATTTCAGTTTTGTTTTGTAATTAACTGTACTAACAGCCAATTGTGAGTTAATCTTTATACATCATAACCTTGGCTTAAGACTGAGCTGGAGCCTAATCCTAAACTGTAATGCCAGCCCATTGCAGTCATTTACCAATTTGCTTTTTCAGGTTCTGAAAATAAAGATGCCTGTTGTGTCATCGGTGGAGTAACCAGAGCAGATGAGAATGCAGTTCCAGTTGGATATTAGGGTGAGAGTTCTGTCCATGAACCAAGAAGAGGGATGAACTTCAGCAGCATGTTTACTGTAAATCTACATATTTTTGCACAAATAAATGTACATATGGTTTTTACTTTATTTTAGTCTTTTTTTTTTTTTTTTTTAAAGATCTTACAATTGTTTTGTTATACATGTTTGGTTATTACTGTCAGGATTAAAATGCCTGTATTGGCCAGATTTTCTTTAGATGTCTATCAGCCTCAGCAGGATTCAGGATGCATCTTTGTGGCCCTACAGCGCAGCAGCTTCACAAAACTGTCAATCTTGTTTGAATCTCGACGGAAACAGGATAAGAGGAAGTGAAAGTTGAGTAAGTGAGACTTCTTGTCGCTGCCCATCTCCAGGCCAGGGCCTCCACTCCATGGCGAAATAAGGTCATTTGAGAAGCTGTGGAAGCCTGTAGGGTCGAGCTGTGAATGAAGAGGTACTAGTGAGTACTTGTGTGTACGCACCGAAATTGGCCCCCTCCCCCCATATTCTTATCTCCGGTGTAGTCTTTTGGCTAAGCCATATCCATGGATTATACTAGCTAAGTATCATTTCTTTTATCAAATATTCAGAGAGATACTACATACACTCCTCATTTTATAGTTTCAGCCTGGAACACACCCAGCAGCAGCCATACCTTAGAATAATGTGTGTCATTATTACAAAACTATTTTTTATGCATTTATTAATGGGAATAGACTAGACTTAATAAAATGAATGTCTACATAGAAAACTGAAAAGTGATTTGCTGCTTCTCCTGGAAGCTAATCAGGTTGCCACAGTCAGTCTCCACAGTGATGAGCGTACAGTGCTATCGTATCCCAGTCATACTAAACTTAAACATTTCAGAAAACATCTGCACCGTGAGGGGTTGGTTTACAGAATGCAGCTTTTCTGTTAGCTTTTTCTAAATAAAGATACTCTTTATTACACATAAGTGAGACCCCTGTGAAAGTATTTCTGGGTTGCCAGTTTAGGGACTGGAGCCGCTTTGGCAGTGAATCCCCTGTGTGTGTATGGTGAAAAATGAAGTTTGAAGGTGATGATAATGTAAATGTGGCAAATTGGCCATGTATTTAGTGACACATTACCTCTCATCACTTAGCTTGAGTGTACTTGTAATCTTGTCTGCTAGTGCTACATCCACTCACCTTGTTGAGGATCTTGTCTATCCCTCTTGCTAGGTTTTCTGTCTGCTGGGACAGCTCAGCCATCTTCCACAGTAGAGCGTCGTTGGCAGGGTGAGGCAGTTCCTGGGCCTCCTTGACTAAGTACAGCAGTGGGGTGCCCCAGGATTTCAGCAGCAATGCAACCATCGTGAGCAAGTCTTCTTGCTGGAGCATTAAAGATAGAGAAGAACTGTTTATATAACCCATTGAGAACATGGCAGGACTGACGTATGTGTAAATTGTTTTTGTGATTTCATGTTAAGGTAAATAGTTTCACATATTTTTACATTTAAAGAGCTCCACCCAAACCACCTGTAAAGTTATGAAACCTATACAGCAGAAACTTTTAAGACTCACGCTGAGTTGGAGGACTTGCTCTTTATCTTCAGGCGTGTTCAGTGAGGATGTGTGGCACAGAGACAGAGGGCGCATCATTACCAGTTTAAGGGCAGGGGCAAAGTGGTTATTCTAGTGAGAGAAAAGAATAGGTTTAGATACAAGTTCAGTTTCTAGATGACTTCTGCTGTACATCATCTGCCTGGGCTAACTGTGAGGACATTCTACTACTTAACATTAAGTCTGACTGGGTCCTGCTGGTAAAATATCCACGTTCAGCATACAGGCTTTTCTGCAGCATGTGTTTCAGTAAAAGTATTTTGCCCAAAGATCTACATCCATAATTCCATACTGAAAGCCTCTTAATTGAATTCCAGTTGAAGAGATGGAGCCAGTTACTGACAGAACTGAGTGCAATATATGATCAATGTTGTATTTATCTATATTAATGTGAATGGTACTACAGCTATGAAGGGATCATAAGATGAGCATAGCCCTGTCCCCATAATAGTGTGCTGCTCTAATTCTTACTTCTTTATTTATATAACAACACTGCTGTCCTCACCCCAACCATTTTTGGTTTCTGCCTTGTCCAGAATTGTGCCAGGATCAGTTCTGCCTAACCTTACTTCATACTGGAATTAAAGATTTCAGAAAGCAGAAGGATTAATGATGAATGTGAGTGCTTGCCAGGAGTTTCTTCTGGCCTTTCAAGGAACCTAAGCAACTGTACCAGTTTTGGGGCTGAAGAGAGGGGTCACTGTCCTCTGTGTGGGTTCTTGCCCCCTAGACTGTAGCGTCTAAGCAGCCATTTACGAGTACTTTACTTATGCCAGGAATAACCCTTGTGGTTTGGTTGTAATGCTTTTTGTGAGTTGTAGACACTTAATTCCTACCTTTTTCCCCAAAGCCTTTGTGTTAAGGCTTAGCTCTGCACAATCTGGCATGGAAAAAGTGGATCCACAAAGTTTAATTAAAATAGAATAAAAGTAGACCCTTAATTTTAGATATGTGTACCAGCTGGTTAACAGTATAGCTTCAGTGTGGACTTTTCATAGGTGGTCACTTATAAATGGGTCATGTTCAGGACCTTCACCTCCAGTTTAGTCATGGAAAGCTGGAATGTGAAGTAACAGGAATGTAAACTAAATGTAGCAGATGATCAGCATACAGTTGCTCTGTCTACAGTACTAGAAAGCAACTGGACTTTAAATGAATTTGTTTTTTTGTATTTGCTATTGGTTATTTTAGAAATTTTAAAGGAATGATTGTATTATGTATCAATAGTGGTCCAGTGTCCTGGCCAAGATTTGTTTCTGCCTTGTGACCTTGAATTGTTAATAAAAATATAATAAGTGGAAGTTTTACTTTGTTACTGTGTGAGCCCAGAGTCCAGTTTAATGATTCTACCGGACTGATTATCTGCTTTATTCAGAATGTGCTCCCTGTTTATAATTAAAGCTGTGCTGCCGTCACAGTCCCTTCATAAATTGGGTGCTACAGACTACAATGTTAGGATTTTCCTAGACACACTGTGGACTTTACTTTGCCCTTTAGTCGCTAGGTGGCCCCAGTGCAGCATCTATGAAGTCAATTGTATTTATAAAGCACCCATTCTTTATTAAGCCACTTAATCCAATACAGGATTGCAGGGAACACATCTTATCCTAGAAGCAGTGGGTGTGAGGCAGGAGTTGGTGTAGTGGTCAAGGCACTGGGCAAACTCCGAGGCTGCCACAATTCCTTTCCTGCCAAAATTATATCTACCTGTGTTTCAGGCATTAAAAATGTCTTCTAACAATCATAACCTATCCTGTACTTGCATTAAAGTGTTAGCCAAATGTACAATAATGAAATCAACCCTGGCTGTAGTGCTAGTCCATTGAAGGACATGCTCATGCGTGTATCAATATGGCATCAATTAAAAGAGTCATTGGGAAGAGACAGAACCCCCCCCAAACCCCCATTATAGTCACCTTGAAAGTACGCACACTGAAAGGCTACGGAGCTCAGGACTCTGGAGCTGTGAGGCAGTAGCTTTGCCCGCGGTGCCTATTTTGTTGCCCAATTAAGAGGCATGTTAATTATTACATTTTACTGCTGTGCTTTTATTACTCGGACTGTGCATTAAATCTTGCTGTTTTCATAAATGTGTAATTGAACCAGCGCCTTCTGTCTTTAATTTGAAATTTAATATTTCAAACTTGTTTTCTGATACAGTGAGTGTGTTAATTCAGCAGAAGACCTTGACGGTGTGTGATCAGACATGCCAGCCTTGTCTCCCCCAACAAGGCTGACTGGTGTAAAAATAGCACAGACATCATCACCGAGACTTATTTGTAACACAGCCTTGTTAATAAGGCGGATCACAGACTGGGCACTTCCAGAGTACGATGTGCCCACTGCCATTAGCGAGCTGGAAAGGAGCATTCAGACAGTCAGAAATACAGTATACCCTTCAAAGTTTTATGATGTTGTGTCTAACTCAGTTGTACCATACTGGACACAAGATAACTTATTGTCACCATTCCGGTTACTGGGCATGATGAGCAAAATATGTTCCAAAAAACTGTAATGGCCACTCCAAAGTGAGTGCTTCAAGTTTAAGTCTTTAATTACTGAGATAAAGCCTAGTGAGGTGCTGTAATCTTGTCTGGCCCATCATTCCCAGCACAATGCTTATCCTTTCTAACCCCAATGTCAGCTGTCCAGTTCACCCCAGACAGGTCATCATCAGCTTACCAGATCGTTGGAGGCGGCCGTGGAGAGGGCATGGAGGCGATGAGAGACTTTTGCAGCTCTGTCCAAAAGATCTGTCACAAGAATGGGCTGACAGCTGCCTGCTCCACACAGAGGCTGGGGTGAGGTGACCCAGTGAGGAGGCATAGAAGTGACCAACATGGTCATCAGCACTGAAAAATACAACAAAAGTACAACTTAAACAAAGTGATAGTATTTATGGGTTTAACAACTTCACCTTGACTGAGATCTCCATTCTTCTGGGTTGTCTTCAGAGGGTGTTTGAAAGATGATATTAAACTCAATGCATTAAGAAGTGGCTATGGAAAGTAATGTGAGAAACCTGAGCAAAATGGGACCGGCTTGAGCAGAAACCAGAGCAAGATACCATTGGTCCATCCAGGTTCACTTTAGAGGCCAGTGGTCCTAATCAGCATGTCTCTTGAATTTGCTTATTCTGATTCCTGGTCACATAATAGATACTGACTGCCTACAACATACCAGTCTGTCACACTTGTGCAGAACAAGTTTACTTGTGTGTTGTCAATCTACTTATTCCAATTCAGAATTTAGATAGAAAGTAACCTTGAACGGCCATTACAGGGAAAATAGAGTGGCCAGTCATGGTAACCTGCACCATTTTGGATTAGCAAGCGTGCCTCATTCAGAGAGCATGTTAACGCCACAAATACCATCTCGGCCAATAATCAAACATGACAAAAATCATTTATGGATAGAAAGCAGCTCACAGCCCACAATAGTACTGATAAAGGCAGCAGCAGAAAACAACACCAGCTCTGTACAGAGAAAATGATGAATACTAAAATGAATCACAATGGCAACCTCCATGTTACACATCAACTCAATCCTCATGTGGAGCTCTAGCAGATCCCACTGCAATAGCCTCTGCTAGATGCAGTCCATCGTCCATTAGCCTCACAAAGCCATGCAATGTCCAGCAGCTTCCAGAAAGCTGTGGAAGGAGCTCAAAGGCCATGGCTTACCTACCTGCATCTCTGAGGGTGGACATGAAAACCATCATGTCTGGACCCCTGTGACCCAAACAGACAAGGCAAGCAACTCACTTGTGAAGGATTTCCAGTCTGCACTCTGTGGCGCCATCTCATCTGAGTCTGTCTCTCCGGTAGTCCAGTCTGCACTCCCAGTCTAGTTTATATAGTTCCTTGCAGCTCATGCTTTAATGCAGGGTTCGGGTGGAGACGTAGACTCTGATACGCAGAGATGAATTTTCCTTCAGGAAATTGGACCGTGAGTGACGTCTTTTCAAAAATACTGAATAGGTACGAGTTGGCCGCTAGGTTGCTCTTACGTGTCGCCACAGACGTTTTAATGAATAATGTTTTTTATCCAAGTGTCTTTAATTAGGGAATCCTACATTATTCATCTTCAGGAGATGTTCTAAGCACCTGCTCTTTACCGGGAGTGTTGAAGGGGTCCGCTGCTGTTTCACTTTAGATTTTCTTTTGTTCTATTGACGTAGTTCGGGAAAGAATAGATCCATTCCCCAATGCACCTTTGCTAGGTGATCTTAATTGAGTTATTGGTGGGGTTGTGGGACGGGGACTAGAAAATGATTGGGGGTGTAATGACAGTGATGTGCCACTGTTGTCATTTAGGATGTTCATGGTGAACTCTACTTTGCCAATTGCCTTACAATAGCAGTATAACATGTAGTCAGTAAGATGAGCCCTGGTGAGCTGAGCTACGTTGTAAAGCAGGAATCTATAACCATGACTTCCCGAGTCCCGCTCCTTAAGTGTCAACTGACAGTAATGGTTGATAATACAAGGAAGTTAAAAGTGAAAGAAGCCCACAGAGCTGGAAATCGCTCCCCAAAGTGGTCCTAGTTCTTTCTAGAAGTTCAGGAGCCTGGGGGTGACAGGGTTTCTGTTTCGTTTGGGCCCTTCCTTGACATCATGCCACCATGCCTGGTCATTGCCAGCCTGCAGCTTTATATGAAGAAATTTAACTTATTGTAAGAGTCCATTCAAGCTGCCAGTACAATGTCATTACCAAGTTGCTGCATTTCTTGCATCCTTTAGCTTTCTAGACATTATTTGTATGTCTTCAGGGCCTTTGCTTAGCTACATGCATCAGCAGTTTGTTCCAAATTGTGAAAAGGACTGCTTCCAGGGTTCCTTATTAAAGACACTTCTGCTGAATTGCAGGTGGCCTTGACTTTGTGATCTGTTGCTTAACTGAAAGCAAACTGGGATGGATTAGTTTGAGAATTTTAAAGTCTTGGAATACTGAAGGTGTTCACGCTTGGATGGGATCCAATTCTGGATTTCCAGGTTCACAAAGGCTTCCATATAATCAGTTCATCAGAATTCTTTCCCTGCTTTAGTTTGAGAGCCTCTTTCGCTGGAAAATCTCACGTCAAAGTCCAACTTGCCCATTTAGCCGATGGAGGCACTTGGGTCCACATATGGTGCTGTGCTGAAGTCTGACACACTTTAGGTAGCTCACAAAAATGTTTATCTTAGAAAGTTGTTGTATGTCTTCTGAGTAAGCGTCTCCATAAAAAGCATCACATTTTAGAGTTCCAAACATTTCTTTTGCAAAAAGTGGAGCAATACAATAAGATATTTGAATGTCCTTAAAGAAACCAGCATAGTACTAGATCTTTATAGATGTACAGCCCAGAGCTTGATTAATCAAAAATAACTAAGTGGTGCTAATGATCAATGGCAGAATGTGCAGGTTGAAGCAAAGTGATTAACTGAAACTGATATAGTTGTGCAAGGGACCACCAGACTGAAAAGAAAAGGTAAAGGTAGATGGGACAGTTTAACCTGTAAATCGGCAAAAGGGAGCACAGCAACAAGACACAGGGTGGTCATCCTGCATCATCAAGGTATCTCTAAAATATCATGGCAGACTGCATTTCCAGATGTGCTGCCCAAGCTCATCTTTAGAAGCACAAATGGGCAAGGATCAAAACTAGAAATGTACTGGTCGGCCACAGACACAGTGTAACGAATGTAAAAAGCATCAAGCCCACTTCATTTGGAAATCAGAAGATGTCCAATGCTAATATTCACTCAGAACTGTCAGAAATCACTGCAATGCTGGTACGTACAGTACATCTCCAGTTCAGAGAAGAGATGGTCTTCATGGAAGGGTTGTGACCAAAAAGCCAATCCTCTGAGATAGCAATAAAGTCAAACAACTCACCTACATGTGAAAACACAAGGACTAGGGTGCAGAGAAGTGGCTGCAGGTGTTCTAGAGTGATGTGCCAAAATTGGACTTTTTTGGCACAAAATTAGTACAAAAAGGTTTGGAACAACTTACCACGCGAGTACTTTCAGAAACTGCAGGACGGTGGACCAAAGAGAATTGCTGTTGTTTTAAGGCAAATGGTCTTCATGCCAAATTGATTTCTTTATGTTTCTTCAATTTATTGCACTTTCTGGGAAGTTTATTGAATTAAAGAACAATGTTAATTATGAAAACATTCCCCCCTTTACAGCATTGTTGATTTTGTAAGTGATGCAGTTACACAATCCACAGTGAAGAATCAGGGGCTCTGCACTGAATTGAAGGTTATTTGAACTCTACTGCAAACTAATGTCAGCGCGAGTCCGGTCATCTTTTTCTTGCTTCTTTTAATGGCCACAGCCAGAATGGAATGCCTTATGTGAATGTGTAATATTCTGGTATCCTTTTCTTTTAGTGCAGCATGCAAACATATGATGATATTGACTGTTGTGAAATTTGTAGGTCACTTGTAGAACAGTCCTAGTTACGAAGTTAGCTACAAAGATGTTGTTTTTCCACAGAAGAGTTCATTTTTGCCTACTAATATTTGCATCAATTAAAATCGGACATTTGGCCAAATGAACTTTCCAAATTGAGCTTGACGAGTGATCAACCAGGGTCCACTGTGGCTCACAATCTTGTGTATTTCACCGCTCATACTGCACTACAACTTTCAGAATACTAAATTAGCCCTCTCGTTGTTCAGTTAATTCTAATTCAAGACCCTCAAAACTGAGCAACGGGACACGACTTAAAAACTCTCAATCAAGATGTAATTTAGGTGACGATTTTGAAGGGATGTGGTAAATAAGAATCTGTTTTTATTCCTCCAATATTTTCCCACTAGTGCCTATTTTGCCCTGACCATTAGTAAAGCACCGGGCCAGACTCTGAGATCTGGTGCTGTCAACTGAATTAGGTTTCTTCTCACATAGCCAGCTTTTGTAGCTTACACCCTGGTGAGAAGCAGCACTAAAGTTTATTTATGCCCCAAAGAAACCTAATAATGTATGTTTCACCGGGGAGAACTGCACTTACATGTGTTACCTTATGCCCCGCACAAACTGAAACAATATGTCAGTGCCCAAGAGTGAAACTGAGAATTGGCCTGTGTACGCCTCAGTCCTTCACTGGAAAGGCTTCTATGTTCAAGTGCCAAAAACAAGTTTCATTATTACAATATTTACTTAAAAATGATTTGTAGTTCAGTGTTTAAATTCATTTTTATAAAAGTCAGTAGTCATTAAGGTGACTAGGCTCCTCGCTTAGTTTGTAATATGTACAGGGTTCCTGTTTTTTTTTTTTTATTTCTTTTTTAATATGTTGTCACTTTTACTGGTGACTTCAGATTGTCCTGCTGTGAGTGAGTGCACCTTGAGATGGACTGATGTCCAGTTGGTTTCTACTTTGTGCCTAGTATGTTAACTTGGATGGATGTATGTTTTTTTTTATATATATTGGATAAATGAAATTATTTTTGTTCATTAACTGCTTGTTTTCCTTAAAACTTTCAGGAATGTAGGACTGTGTGCCAGAGAGTGGCAACGTGCTGTATGCAAATTTTCCAGTATTCTGTACACCTGACAATGAGGATACATATACTTTAAGTGGGCCATGGCTCCCCTGCACTGCATCTGCTATGCTTTGGGTTCACCAGTGTGTTGGTAGAAACAGTGTGATGCCACTGCCATTAAAACCCAGTACTTCACGTGCTAGGGCGGCACTGCAGTGTAGCAGTTAATGCTGCTGCTGCTTCATGGATCCAGCTTGTTGGGCCTGAAGTCCATCTCTGGTTGTTGGCTGTGTGAAGTTTGCATGTTCTGCCTGTGTCTGCATGAGTTTTCCTCCCACATTCCCAAAGACATGCAGGCCAAGTTAATCAGCATCTCTAAACTGACCGTCTGCAGGCCATGCGATGGACTGGTGCCCTTCCAGGGCAGGCTCCTGCCTTGTGTCCTGTGCTGCTGAGATGGGCTCTGCCCCACCACAACCCTCAATTGGTTTAAGTGACTATGACCACGTTATGTTATGTTACTTCAAGTGCCTGGAACACTTCATTTTGACAAGAGGTTAGAAAGTAAAGGATGAGAATGAATGCACCAGTCAGCATTGAGCTGAAAATCATACATCGTGGCGCAGTTGTGTCAAAACCAGCATTTTCTGTGAAATTTCAATTTGATAATAAAACTGGAAATTCTCCCTTTGATTTTAAAAATGAAGATCTTAAGATCTTATACCACACAACCAACTAGTGGACAAAGTGGGGTTTATATGTAGCTGCCTAGCAAATTGAGAAAAACTACATACATCCCAGTTTTATGTAAATCTTGTACTTTTTAATATAAGAAAAGATCCTCCTTTCTCTTAACACCTCTGTCTACACTGCCTTATTTTCCTCCCAGAATTGTCGCATCGCTCTCCGATTTACAAAAACATTTTGAGTAGTTCCTGGATTCCTTTTCCATTAGTATCAGGTTTTATTTTACTCTTGAGCCACACAGACACGGAGAACATGCAAACTCCACGCAGGGACCCGGGAAATGAACCTGGGTCTCCTAACTGCGAGGCAGCAGTGCTACTCACTGCGCCACCGTGCCACCCAATGGCTATTTAATGGCTGTGTTATTAGACTTTGTCCTTGTATTTCTGTACAATGCCTGCAATGTGGTGGAGAGGAGTTCATTGCAGGACTCACTGAACTGAGAGGTAGGAGTATATTTTTGTGGTCCCATTTCTATAGGAAGCTGTCAACTGCTCACAATGTGCTATGGCAGTGCCAAAGGAAGATAGCAATCCAAAGTGTTGGATTTTCATGTAGATGTCTTTTAAAAATGGATCATTATTTGTATGGGGGAAAAAAGGATTCTTCTCCATTGTTAAGTCTGTGCAAGGACTGTGGACATTGGGCCGCGCTCTTTGTTTCTAGTATTTTGCACCATTTGGTAACAATACATAAACATAAAATTCCTAAAACTGATTAAACCCATTTGTGGTCGCAGATGGCCAACACCTGTCCTGGTAGCACAAGGATGGAACCCGTTCTGTGCATCTTCCTATATAATACGCCACCGTGGCTGTTCATTTGTCCAGGATTTTAAATCACCTTTAGCTCACAAACCGTTTCACCTATTGACCTGAAATTTGGTACACATATACTACGTGATGTCTATTATCCACTTTCAGGGTAATGATTGACCTCCAGGGTTATTCCTATTTTTATTTTACTGTAGAATCGACTCTCAGTAGCAGCCAGCATGGCGGCTATGCGGTGCACGCATCCGAGAGCCTTTCTCATCCCTACCACCTTCGCCATCACTTCCTCTTCCTCTTCATATCTTAAATCATTTTTGAGGCAGATTGAAGACTTAAGTACCAGCTTATGGAAAAGTTACTAAGTAATTGCAACACAAACACTGACTTAATCAGTTTTAACGTAAAAAGACGCTGATGAAAGAAGAGAAGAAGCGGGCCACTACGGTGAAGAGAAGATGAGCTGCTCAGGAAGCAGCAAGCATATCAGCCTCTGAGCAATGAATGCTAAACATACAAAGAAAGAAAGAGTATGAAAACTATGAATGCTCAAGTCAAGTGTATTCACTGCAGGTTATCGTGCAGTACACCGTTACTGGTTTACAATAATTGATGCAGGATGTGATAAAAGTATGGACATGTTTCTTAGCATTAGAAAAGAAGAAGAATGAGCAAACATGGGATATGTTAGGGAGGTGAAAGAAAGAAAGTTTCTTAATGTGGTTTATGTGGGTGGAATAAGAAAGGGAGGAATCAAAAATGACACCAAGATTCCTTGCATCAGAAGGTGGTCTGATGAAATCAACGTCAAGAGTGTCTGAGAAGAGGCTCATTTTCTTAAGTTGTGCCTTAGTGCCAATGTGCAGGAGTTCAGTTTTGTGGCAATTTAATTTTTAAAGAGTTCCACTCCATCCAGCTTTTAATTTCACTGAGGCAAGTTGTGAGCTGAGAAAGTCCTGATGAAGTTTCACTTTTAACATTGAAATAAAGATAAGTATCATCTGCATAAAAGTGATAACCCAGTCCATAGCTACAAATGATATGGGGAAGCATAGAGACAGAGAAGAGCAGAGGGTCGAGGACAGAGCAACAAGGGAGTCCTTGTGTGACCAGCGCTGAGCTTGATCTGCTGTTGCCAAGACTAACAAACCCTTGCCTGTCAGTTAGATAGGACTTAAACCACAGGAGGGCAATGCCAGAGATGCCCAGCATGTTCTCCATTCTGGACAGTAAAATGTCATGTCTGACAGCGTCAAATGCTGCACTAGGATCTAACTGAATTAATGCCGCTTTGTCCAGTCTGCTGCCATATGCAAATGATTAGTTACCCGAAGCAGAGTAGTTTTACCGCTGTGCTGTGCCCTGAAACCAGACTGAAGGGGTTCTATCAAATTATTAGAAGTTAAGTAATTAGTGAGTTGGATGGCTACAACATGCTCAAGAATTTTTGACAGAAAAGGTAAGTGAGAAAATAGGCTGAAAATTGTTAAGATTGTCAGCATCTAAACCAGGCATTTTTTTTAACAAACACTGGCATTACAGAAGCAATTTTAAAAGTGACTGGCACAAATCCAGTGTCAAAGGATGTATTTATTATTATTTTAACAGTCAGGATTATTGCATGAAGGCAGGATTTAAGAAGTGTGATGGGGTCCTGAACACAAGTAGTCGGCCTCATCTTACAAAGCTGGTCGTTTACAAATGCAGATGTAACTGGTTAATATTTAGAAAAAAAGCTGAATGGAGTGGGAAGACAGGTAAAGATATAAATGGATGCTGGATTTATGTTAGTTTAATTATTTAAATCTTTAATTTTTTGCAGAGATTTGGAGGATTTTCTCCCTAGACTTCGGTAGAGAAGGTAATAGGCCAGGTCGAATAGTTTATTAACTACAGAGAACAAAACTCTTGGGTTATCATGACCACTTTCTATTATTCTGAACATAATGGGTGTTCTTAGCTGCTGTTAGTGCATCCCTGTAAGCCCTTTAATAGTCAGAGAAAGCCTGGGCAAGCATAGTGAAGCCAGTCTTACATCACATTCTCTCAATGCTTTCATAGACCATAATTCTGAATTATACCATGGAGCTAAACTCTTAAAGGAAATTTCCTTATGTTTTAATGGAGTGCTGAATGAAGGGCTGAGTTATAGTGGTCAACAAGAATAGAATAGGTAAAGACAGAAAAAGATCACAGATAGAACTAGCAGTTTTTCTGATTTGATATTCTGATTTACAGTCCTGAATCTTAAAATGACAGGCCACTAATTCTGCATAATGTGAAATATCAGGTTAGGTTGGGGAGCATACAGTGTGTTGCTGCACCCACCACATGACGAAACAGCTCAGGATCTGAAACCCTAACACAGGCAGAAACGCGGTCCAGACCCAGCCTCAAGAAATGACTATCTGCTACAAGCCATGTGTTACATGGGTGTCCCCTTGACTTGGTCCAGCTGCTTGGGTCCCGAGCAATGAGAATCCTGTGACCCAGATCACTCTCGGGGAATTGCACCACATGGCCGTAGTGCGGTAACTGACACTTCCTCACAATGCAGGTAATGTGCCTCATTTGGGGCTCTCTGAGCAACTGCTCGTTTGACAAAGTCAGACCCAAAGATTCTTTGAAGAAACACAGCACTGTAGGAGTCCAACCTTGCAAAGATATCGGGAGCGCCACACACCCCTTTCCAGCGACCTCATGAATCACTCCCCCCCACCATGCTCTCCCAATTGGTCTACTGACTAAACAGGAAGATTTACCAGAGACAAGAATGTTGCTGCCAAGGTAAGTAAACCTCTCAATGAGGTCAAAATTCCCTCTGCATACAGACACACTGCTGACGGCTGTGCCCAAGAGGTCATTAAAGGCCTGGATCTTAGTTTTTATCCAGGACACTTGCAAGCCCAGACAATTAGACTCCTTACCATCAGTCCCTCAGCAGCCCTGATTAAATCTTCCATTGACTCTGCGAAGACCATAGCATCATCGGCAAAGTCAAAATCAATTAATCTTTCTTCACCAACAGATGCCCCACAGCCGCTGGACCCCACAACCCTGCCCAACACCCAGTCCATGCAAGCACTGACCAGAATAGGAGCAAGAACACATCCCTGATGAACCCCAGAATCAACTTGGAAAAACGCAGAGGTTCTGCCTCCACTCTGCACAGCACTCACAGTACCAGTTTACAGGCCAGCCAGGACATCCAGTAACTTTGTGGGGATCCTGTGAAGTCTCAGGATATCCCACAGGGAAGCTCAATCAGTTGAGTTGATTTACAAAAATTGATAAAGGATGCAAAGAAACTCTGCCGATATTTGTGTCTGCACTCAATAAAAGCCTCGGTTCCAGTCAATGGTAGGTAGGTATAGGTGGGTAGGTATAAAAGCAGACTGCTCTGGTCGCTGGTAGGTAAGCAAATGACTCCAGATCCTATAGAGGATGACCCTAGCAAGGACCTTACCCAGCACTGACAGCAGTGTTATCCCCTTGTAGCAATCCAGGCAATCATCCTTGTCTATCCAGATAGGGATGACAAGTCCGGTTTTCCAGTCAGTTGGCTTGATGCCTGTCTCCCAAATGGAATGCTAGGAGGACAGCCTTACCACCAGCCTGGAGAAGTTCACCCCAGATACCACAATTTCCGGCAGCCTTCCCTAACCTCAGCTGGTTCACCAACTGTGCAACCTCAGTTTGACTGGGTAGTTCCATAGCTAACTGGAGGATCAACCTGAAGAACCATGGACCAGAGGTGTCCAACATCCTAGCCGAAGGATCAGCTTTAAACAAATGTGAAATGTGGTGAGGTAAAGTATTTTCTTCAACAATAATGTCAAACTTCATTGAGTATTTGCAAATGAGTTGCTGCCACTTTTGAATTATTCTACTATTTCCACCTTTCCATAGCTAAATCATCACCATTGACAGTTTTTTTTTTTATTAGTTTATTATTTTTATGTTCAGGTGAAAGTGAAACTTCCAACTATGGCATGGAAAAAAATGAGAGAGTAGAGCACCAAGCCCTAGGATGACAATGTTAAAAGGGCTTACTTCATGGTTAAAAAAAAAAAAAATGGAAATAAGTCTTAAGCTGTACTGGTAGCTGCTTTGAAGCTATTCTCCTCTTGCCAGCTCTGTAACTTTTCATATGGACTATGGAAGAATAGTAAAAATAGAGACCTATAAGTCTTATTGCAAATTTGTCAATATTTTACCTGCAGAGAAAAAGAAAATGACCCCCCAATTAATTGAACATCATCCATTTTGCACCTAAAATATGGTGGGTTTCTGGTGATAAATATTTTCTGAGACAAAGTGTACGTGTTAGGTTAGTATGCGACTCTAAATTTGTCACCACATTCTTTCTATAGGGGCACCATCGAGTGCATGCTGACTAGATGCATCATTGTTGGGTTTGGGAACTGCGGTGTCTCTGACTGCAAAGTCCTACAACAAATGGTGCACTCAGCAGAAAAAAAAATCATTGAGACCACCCTGTCCCTCTTTAAAGACATCTTAATAAAGTATTTTATCCACAAAGCCTCTACTATTGTATAGGACCACTCCTTCTCTCTCTTTGGGTGGGTCTTTTTGCCGTACTTTAGTCTGCCAGAAGGTACTGAATCATCCAAACCAGTTCTGCAAGGTTTAATAAAAAATAGGTATAACTTTAAATTAGGTGTCCCTAATTATGCTGTACTTACCAAAAAGGAAAAAGAATTAATTCTTACTGCTATAATACACATAAAAATCCTCTTCGTTCAGTATATGGCATAAACAGGTTGTAATTTCTGGATGGATTGAAAAAGCAAAGCCCAGGAAATAACGGCTGGCTTGATTAAGGTAGGAGAAAAAATGGCTTGAAACAAAAACCTACAGACATTGGGGCGCTTGGACTAAACCACTGCTTTATATTTCAGTTTTCTTGTTCTTTCTGTCACTCCAGCCCTCCATTCCAGGTTTTAATGCTCCAACTGTTCAATGTGAAGCCCTCAACCCAAGTTGAAACCTGGCTAACTTGTTTGGAGTGATGCAGTTTGGTCCCATACCAGGCTGCATGGGTGGATGAGAGTGCTGTTGCTTTGGTTGCCAGTCTTGTACCACAAAAAAAGTACAAAGCAAGACCTTCTCAAGCCCACTTAATCTTAACTTGGCAGAACTTTCATATCTGACCATGACTTTTGGTTATAGAATGAGGGCAAAGTTTGGTTATCTGTTTCAGTAGGAAGTAGTTAAGACCTTTTGAAAAAAAAAAAAAAAGATGACAATGATGGTGGATGTCCTTTTATGTATGCCGTACGCTATGCACTTATCTCCAGACTTGTGCACCTTTTGAAATTTGCATCCAGTATTCAAATCACTTCATCATGCAGACTCCACACAGGCAGAATCTGAGGAAAATATGAGCTCAGAATCTTTGTGGCAGCACTGCTAACCATTGTTCAACAGACCAGACCTGCATTAATCTGCTTTAAATAAAATTACATTTGAAGTGAAACAGTAACCTGTGAGGCTCTTTAGACCAAGGTCCTGTGTTATCATGCATTTTCCCATAACCTTCATCTTGTGTGAAGAACTGTGGTGGTTGAGGTGTGTTGATGCTTAAAGTAGACCCAGAAGGAAACTTATCACAACGTAAAATGTGACAACCACCAGACCCATCACTACTAACCTTGAGGAGTTGTACACAAACTGGCTCCAACACTGCTGGCCAGAACAATTAGGAGAACAAGAGGTGTAATGGAAGACAAGAAGCAGGACCTGTGGCCAACTCATGATCTCACAGGCAGAGCCAGGTGTCTAACCTGAAAACGTCATTCGTTCTAGGAAGACAATCATATTCGGTTCTTTGCGAAGCTTTTGAACAGACACAAAGACATTCTGAGAAAACCCAATCATCTCCCTGGGACTCATTCAAGCGTGCAGCAGCTGTCTGCCCAGCCCTTCTAGTGCCCTCCTCCCTCCTGTCTACCATGATATTTTGCATGGGTGTAGCAGGATGTGATGAATTAGCATTTCATTTAGCATGTCCCATCTCAGTGTCTGCACAATGCCTAAACGTCATGAGAATGAAAGAGGCTTGTGCTATTTAAGAAAAGTTTCTGAAACATCAGCCTCTCTTTTTCCATGTGTGTGCTGGAGACATCCTTCAAATTTTTGTTATGCTCTTTGGTGACTCTTCTTACTGTGGACTTTTGACAGGTGGGAAATTATAACCTTTCATATATCAAGCTTTCAGGTTGATTTTGCCTGTGATTCTTACATGTTTCATTTTTAAACCTCAATATTCTGATACTGCATTAATTTGGAAATGTGTAATAACTGTAACTTAACCTCCATTTATACTTTATCTAATAAAATACTGGAAGACTTAAATAAAGTAAAACAAGTATTGTTGATCAATCTTCACTTACCTCTTCACCCTCTAGCAGGTTACACTTGAAACACACAGTCTCACAGCTCCCACAGCTAGGGTTCTTTCTGTATGGGGGTCTGCATGCTGTCTGTGTTAATCTGTGGGTTTCCTGCACAGACTGTGACTGTTACTCTTCACTGACCCCCACGGACATCCCCTGTCTCTTCTTATTCAATGTAGCACAAGGCACAGATCCTAGTTTGAAAAGGCAAGGGACATAATGAGACTAGATGCAGGTCTGACACAGAAGATGAAGTTCTGAACTATGAACAGAGCAGTCAATCTGAGGTACTGTTGGTTCCTGCCGGGTACTGCTGGAATAGACAACAACCTCCGAGGATCCTGAACTGAAGTAAGTTGATCTGAGAATATTGTGCTATTGATTCAGCAGTTATATTTTTAATATACTATTTTGATTTTTGATTTTTTTTTCTTTTGGTAAAATAAAATTAAAGTGAGGAAAATGAAGAGTGAACAAAGTGACAAAGCAGTGCAGGAGATCAGCATATGCTATTGAATGCGTACAGACAGAGTCCTTGAGATTAGCTGGGCTCTCCCAGCCTTCTTAATGCAGCTGCTCTTATCTCAAATTTCAACTGATGAGACGAGACTAGGCTTTGATTCAAAGTGACTTTCTCACCATCGGCTTAAAAAGCATTTGTGTTTTTAAATATACATTAAATAAAGAAAATCCAGAGGAACTGTAACTGACTTCTCTGTGTATTTAATAGGCACACTTGGCTCACTTTAGGTCCCAAACATTTTTTAAATATATTCACTTCAGTTTTGTATTGGCATAGTGGTGAGGGGACTCCAATATCAGGATGATATCAAGAAAGCCAAACTATATAAATATAAGACGACAAACATAAAGATGAACAGAACAAATGCAATTTAACAAATTAAAACAAAAGATAATGAAACCTCTGCACCCTTTTTATCAACAGTTACTAAGCCCAACTACCTACACTGTTAAAAATAAAGGTGCCAAAGTGATTCTTTAGTATAATGTCATAAAGAAACCGTTTTGGGTATCCAGGAGAACCACCTACAGTACATGAACATTCCAGAAAGAATCTTTATTTATTCAGATCTGAGGTTCCACAAATAACCTTGAATAAATGGTAACAGATTTGTGACCGATGGGCTCCTCATTTTAAAAGGGCCCTTGCTGCATACAGTTACACAGGCTAAGCTCTGGTTTTCTTGATCTCTTAGTATCCCGATAGGTAGCCTATTAGATATTAAATATTTCTGTTTTGTTCACATATTATGAACCTTTTAAAAGGCCAAATAACCAACTTCAGATTCCTAGAACTTTTCTCAGAATAAAATGGTTCTTTGTCATGCAGTGGTTTTACAAGGAACCACACAGCCCAGTAAAGTGCAATTTTAGAACCAATATTTTTAAAAGTCTAGCTAGCTTGTTTGCCCAGAGGAGCACTGTTACCTTACATGTTACCTTTCACTTGTCTTTGTCTTTCTCTCACTCACTTTTGAGGTCTGTGTGCTCATGCCTTTAGGTATCAACTGGGCTTAAACCTGTTCTGCCAAGGCCAGGATTATTAACAGAGACACCAGGCAAGATGTACACCAGAAAGGTTAAAAGGGGCCCTGTCCACTCACCCAAGGGCATCATCTTGTTGGCTTAGAGGTCTGTGCCCAAATTTAACAGGAGTCACAAAAATACTCCTAGGAGTGGCGCTAACCATCTGAATAGGATAAGAATTTGTCCTACACCAGAGAAGGACATGAGAAGTAGTTATGAAGTATCCCACATCCACTCCCAGTGAGAAGTAGGAGTTTACATTTAAGAATAAATGACATCACGATTTTACAAAACCATGAGAACGGAAAATGGCATTCATGAAGGCATTTTGTAGTTTAGCTGGAAATTATGAAGATATTTTATAGTTTTCTGATACTAATGCTAAGGCTTCACCACAAAGATGATAATAATGATGATGATAAAAATAATAATCTCTACTAATAAAAGGCAAAGCCCTCACTGACAGACTGACTCACTCACTCGCTCATCACTAATTATCCAACTTCCTGTGTAGGTAGAAGGCTGACATTTGGCAGACTCATTCCTCACAGGTTACTTACAAAAGTTAAGCGGGTTTCAATTTGAAATTCTATGTGTAACAGTCATAACTGAATCCTACTTGCGTACATACTGTATATACGTCCACAGCCTGCAGCTTGGTCGCCGTGTGAGGCGGAGTTGCGTCCCCCGTCACCACACCTCCCATGTAGTTGGCTGCCTGCCTATATTGTGTCCCCTATCCCCACGCCTCCCACGTAATTGACTGCATGCCCATATAAGGCCGTCCTTCAGCAGCAATCCAAGCTGTGAGAAAACAGTAAAAAGGAAGCGTGTCAGACATCGTGGTACATTTTCTGACACAGCTAGACGGAAACAACTTTGTGACGCTGTCGCTAAATACTCACAGGCAAATCCACAACTTCATAGAGACGCTGTCGCTAAATATTCGGAGGAAAATCCACAAGTTAATACCAGGAATGCCTGGTAAACATCTTAGATTCATGAGTACCGATTTGAGTAGTGAACACTTCGATGAATGAAACCTGTTATTTTTACAACGGTTGACAAACACGGAATGTAACTTGAACACAACATGTTCTCTAAATATGAACCTGATGGAAATAAATAATGATCATCAAATCCTTGATGACAGCTACACTCATAACAGTGACAAAGCAATTACATTGACAATCATGTTACGTTATTTTTAAAAAGTTTCCTTTTCTTTTTCATAACTTCTTTAACACACTACTTCTCTGCTACAAAGCGTGGGTATTTTGCTAGTAGTATTAATAAAATTCAAAGTATCAGAAGAAGGAGAAGAATCAGGAAAACATGATAAAAGATTTATGCCACTCATGATGTACTCTGCAACGATGAGCAACATCAGTCCTTGAGGTTTGTGTTTAGAGTGTTTGTGTTCTAAAAACCAATTTCTTAATGAGAAGTCAGTTATTGCTGATGAAGCACTTATTGCTCAAGCAACGTTTTGAGGCTTCATTTTAGTTTTCTTACTTGTTAAGATTCCTCACTCTTAATTGATTATTTTAGTCTTAAAAAGCTGTATTTATTGTTTTCAGTTGCTCCTTATTAGCAATAAAATACACATGACAAAGGTACCAGCAGGTCTCAGCACAGCTGTTTCCATTTACATATCTATGTATTAATTATGAACTACCTGGTTTAACATACAATATTTCAAAGTGAAAAAAGTGAAAGACTGAGAATTACTCTTCTGTTTTAGGCTTCAAATTATTTGAATGATATCCTAGGAAAAGAAAAAAAAAATCTATGATATAAGAATGACCTGACACTGCAAAGTTAAAACACTGACAAGCCATGAAATTAAATAAGACCTGTTATTTGCAAGGACTGGTTTCTAATTAAGCAACTGGGTTGGAACAAAAACCTGCAGCCACAGCGACCCTCCAGGATCATCTTTGTTGATGCCCACACTCGAGAATCATGCATTGAACCAGGACATTCTCAAAAACATTGTGAATAATACAGTTTGCATCCATGACCATCTGTGTATTGATACTGTGATAATGTTTGCAATTCACATATACATGCTTATCCACTCTTGGGGAAACGATCTTTATGTACGTGTACCCCAACAACTCCAAGAAAACTAGTGATTTGCATGAATGCAGTTTGCTTTAACATTTTCTCATGTGAACTGGTGAAGAAATGCATAAATCTGTGTATTACCTCGTGTATTGTAAAGGCATCCAAAGTCTGGGGCATATCTGCACTGGACCACTTGGTGTTGCCAGTTGATCTAACTTGGTTGTCAATGGATGCGAGGGCAAACCAAAGGGTGTAACAAAAGAAATATAAAGAAATAAAACAAACAGTAACAAACTTTGAGACAGCAATTCTGTTCATGTTTCCACTCCAAAGGAAACAAATAAAAGGAGTTAATAATAAAATAAAAATAACACTGAAACAGTAAAAATTTAATATGTTTCTTCAAAATATGTATATTAATCTAAATGTTACCAATGTGAAATTATATTACATATATTCATAATATTGAGTTTTTTTAACATTTCACATAGTTGGAAATAGCTCAGTTGTTTTACTGAATGTATCGGAGTCTTTCCGTTTCCGTTATGTTTTGTTTTTCTCACTGTGTATTCCTTTTTCTTTCCTTTTATGGATTTAATAAAGGACAACATCAGTGCACATCAGGAAAATGAAGAACAGGGAAAGGCTTTACAACCTTTTTCAGGTGTGTGTGTGTATATATATATATATATATATATATATATATATATATATTATATATATATATATATATATATATATATATATATATATATATATATATATATATATATATATATATATATATTTTGTGGTCCCCAGCCGGGATGCCCAGGAGGACGTGAGGAGGGCTTGTGCCTCCTCCAGACCGCGAGGGGGCATCCGTCCTGGTTCTGTTGGGGCCGCGGGTAGAGGGCTTGGAAGCCCAGCCCTGTAGGGACCCGTGGCCACTGCCAGGCGGCGCCCCGATGCCAGTTTATCCCATGTGGTCGCCGGCCGGGACACCTTGGAGGACCAGAGAAGGGCGTGTGCCTCCTCCAGACCGAGAGGGGGCGTCCGTCCTGGTTCTGTTGGGGGCCGCGGGTAGAGGGCTTGGAAGCCCAGCCCTGTAGGGACCCGTGGCCACTGCCAGGTGGCGCCCCGATGCCGGTTTATCCCGTGTGGTTGCCGGCCGGGGCTGGAGCCCGGCTGGGACGCCTTGGAGGACCAGAGGAGGGTGTGTGCCTCCTCCAGACCGAGAGGGGGCATCCGTCCTGGTTATGCAGGAGGCCTCGGGTAGGGGGCTTAGAAGCCCAGCCCTGTAGGGACCTGTGGCCACCGCCAGGCGGCGCCCCAGTGCCTAATTATCCCGGTGTGGCCAATGTTAAGTGCTGGGAAGCAGCTGGAGCCCATCCGGGTTCCCATAAAAGGGGCCGCCTCCCTCCAGTCATTGGTGGACGTCGGGAGGCAGAAGGACGGAGCTTGAGAGAGGACAGGAGGCGGCCAGGAAGCAAGGCACAGAAACTGTGGGCCCTGGACTTTGGGGGATTCAGTGCCAGCAGCACTGGGGTTTGTGAGTGCACGTGATTTGGACTACTTTGTAAATAGTGTAAATAAAGAGTGTGTTGGGTGCAAAAATGTTGTCCGTCTGTCTGTGCCGGGGCCAGCGTTCACAATAAATTATATATATATATATATATATATATATATACACATACATACACAGGGAAGCAAAAGTTTGGGCAACCTTGTTAATAGTCTATTTTCCTGTATAAATCGTTGGTTGTTACGATAAAAATGTCAGTTAAATATATCATATAGGAGACACACACAGTGATATTTGAGAAGTGAAATGAAGTTTATTGGATTTACAGAAAGTGTGCAATAATTGTTCAAACAAAATCAGGCAGGTGCATAAATTTGGGCACCGTTGTCATTTTATTGATTCCAAAACTTTTAGAACTAATTATTGGAACTCAAATTGGCTTGGTAAGCTCAGTGACCCCTGACCTACATACACAGGTGAATCCTATAATGAGAAAGAGTATTTAAGGGGTCAATTGTAAGTTTCCTCCTCCTTTAATTTTCTCTGAAGAGTAGCAACATGGGTGTCACAAAACAACTCTCAAATGACCTGAAGACAAAGATTGTTCACCATCATGGTTTAGGGAAGGATACAGAAAGCTGTCCCAGAGATTTAAGCTGTCTGTTTCCACAGTTAGGAACATATTGAGGAAATGGAAGACCACAGGCTCAGTTCAAGTTAAGGCTCAAGTGGCAGACCAAGAAAGATTTGGATAGACAGAAGCGACGAATGGTGAGAACAGTCAGAGTCAACCCACAGACCAGCACCAAAGACCTACAACATCATCTTGCAGCAGATGGAGTCACTGTGCATCGTTCAACCATTCGCGACTTTACACAAGGAGATGCTGTATGCGAGAGTGATGCAGAGGAAGCCTTTTCTCCGCCCACAGCACAAACAGAGCCGCTTGAGGTATGCTCAAGCACATTTGGACAAGCCAGCTTCATTTTGGAATAAGGTGCTGTGGACTGATGAAACTAAAATTGAGTTATTTGGGCATAACAAGGGGCATTATGCATGGAGGAAAAAGAACACAGCATTCCAAGAAAAACACCTGCTACCTACAGTAAAATATGGTGGTGGTTCCATCATGCTGTGGGGCTGTGTGGCCAGTGCAGGGACTGGGAATCTTGTCAAAGTTGAGGGACGCATGGATTCCACTCAGTATCAGCAGATTCTGGAGGCCAATGTCCAGGAATCAGTGACAAAGCTGAAGCTGCGCCGGGGCTGGATCTTTCAACAAGACAATGACCCGAAACACTGCTCAAAATCCACTAAGGCATTCATGCAGAGGAACAAGTACAACGTTCTGGAATGGCCATCTCAGTCCCCAGACCTGAATATAATTGAAAATCTGTTGGTGTGAGTTAAAGAGAGCTGTCCATGCTCGGAAGCCATCAAACCTGAATGAACTAGAGATGTTTTGTAAAGAGGAATGGTCCAAAATACCTTCAACCACAATCCAGACTCTCATTGGAACCTACAGGAAGGGTTTAGAGGCTGTAATTTCTGCACAAGGCAGATCTACTAAATATTGATTTCATTTCTTTTTTGTGGTGCCCAAATTTATGCACCTGCCTGATTTTGTTTGAACAGTTATTGCACACTTTCTGTAAATCCAATAAACTTCATTTCACTTCTCAAATATCACTGTGTGTGTCTCCTATATGATATATTTAACTGACATTTTTTATCGTAACAACCAACGATTTATACAGGAAAATAATGACTATTAACAAGGTTGCCCAAACTTTTGCATCTCACTGTATATATACTGTAGACAATATAGAAGATGTAGCCCTCCTTGTGTCTCTCCCGAACCATGAAAATGCCAAAAGACAAAGAAACTCACATTTACTGTATGTAATGAAACAGGACGACTACACAAGTGAGAATAAAACATATTAGACTAAGAATGTAACAATGTGAAAGAAAGAAACTTATCCTCTACTAGGACAAGTCTGATAAAAAACCCCAATGTCAGAAGCAAGGCAGGAGGAGACCGGTTTGTTGTGTCTTTATTTATCTCTTCAATAAAGTACAGGAAAGGGAGCATTCATCAGAGTAGTCTTGTACAGAATGGTCAAAAAAATAAGGGCAGAGGTCCATTTTATAAACAACTGAATTTACATAAAAGTGCTGATTAATACTCCAAATGATTAATTAGAACATTAGAACAATCTAGACGAGAACAGGCCATTCAGCCCGACAAAGCTCGCCAGTCCTATCCACTTGTTTCCTCCAAGAAAACATCAAGTCGAGTTTTGAAAGTCCCCAACGTCTTACTGTCTACCCACTACTTGGTAACTTATTCCAAGTGTCTATCGTTCTTTGTGTAAAGAAAAACTTCCTAATGTTTGTGCGAAATTAACCTCGAACAAGTTTCCAACTGTGTCCCCGTGTTCTTCATGAGCTCATTTTAAAATACAAGTCTCGATCCTCTGTACTAATTCCCTTCATAATTTTAAACACTTCAATCATGTCACCTCTTAATCTTCTTGTGCTTAAACTGTAAAGGCTCAGCTCTTTTAATCTTTCCTCATAATTCAACCCCTGTAGACCTGGAATCAGCCTAGTTGCTCTTCTCTGGACCTTTTCTAGTGCTGCTATGTCCTTTTTGTAGCCTGCAGACCAAAACTGCACACAGTACTCAAGATGAGGCCTCACCAATGCATTATAAAGGTTGAGCATAACCTTCTTGGACTTGTACTCCACACATCGTGCTATATAACCTAACATTCTGTTAGCCTTCTTAATTGCTTCTGAACACTGTTGGGAAGTTGATAGCTTGGAGTCCACTATGACTCCTAAATCCTTCTCATAAGGTGTACTCTCGATTTTCCGACCGCCCATTGTGTATTCAAACCTAATATTTTTACTTCCTATGTGTAATACTTTACATTTACTGACATTAAATTTCATCTGTCACAAATCTGCCAAAGCCTGTATTTTATCCAAGTCCTTCTGTAATGATATAACGGATTCCAAATTATCTGCTAATCTGTTACTTATATTCCTATCTAAATCATTTATATATATTAAAAATACCAACGGCCCTAGCACTGACACCTGTGGAACACCACTCATAACATCGGCCAGTTCTGATGAGGTTCCTCGCACCATCACCCTCTGCTTCCTGTGTTTGAGCCAATTCTGCACCCATCTAAAAACATCACCCTGAACTCCCACTTCTTTTAACTTGATGCCCAACCTCTCATGTGGCACCTTATCAAATGCTTTCTGAAAGTCCAGATAAATATCATCATAAGCTCCACTTTGATCGTATCCTTTTGTTGCCTCCTCATAGAATTCCAACATGTTAGTAAAACACGACCTCCCTCTTCTGAACCCATACTGACTGTTCAGAATAACTCCTGTCCTTGCCATGTGTTGCTCAATCTTATCCTTAATAATTCCTTCCATTAATTTTCCTGTGATGCTTGTTAAGCTTACTGGCCTATAGTTGCTTGGATCTGCACTGTCACCCTTTTTATATAATGGGATGATATTTGCCATGTTCCAGTCCTTTGGAATCTCTCCAGTGCACAGTGATTCCTAAAAATATGTGTCAATTGTCTTGCACCCAAATAACATATTAAAATAAAAGTCTATTCTATTACACTCTTGTTCTTCTTATGTCCTTTAGGTTCAAATATTACCCTTGAAATCTCTGTGTATGTTACAACTGTCCAGTCTTCTTGTTCACAGATCATCTGCCGATATCTTAATCATCTCTTAGTACATTTTGTGTATTACATCAACCTTCCTCTTGTGCATTCTTGTCTTTTATTCACTCAACCACCTCAGTAGTTCTCTTCATGACATTTCTAAAAGAAATACCTATATATTTAAATATGCACTACAGGCCAAGATACTCATCTATTGTTACCTCCAAATTATTCTCTCACACCAAGCACAACTCCAACACTGGAATCCTCTGGGCAATCATTGGTAGTTTAATGCTCCAAACTCTCCTCTAACTCTAACCCCAAATATCCTCAGACTTAAGGTAACTTTAAACTGTGTCCTGAAGTTTTATTTATTCTGTGGTTAATTTGGAAACCATTATATATGCTTAGTGCTAAATTTAGATATTAATCATATGCCCCTTATGAATGAACACAGAATCGTTTTATATTTGTCTGATTTAAAAAAACAATTGCATTAGAGCAAATATGTTTTTAAAATGCATTAAAAAGATGTTAATCAGTGTGTGTGTGTGTGTTGTTTTTTCTTTTTGCGATTCTTACTCTATTTGGGGTAATTCTGATTGGACGTATTCTTGTATTTTGCAAGTAGCTGTGCGACTTGTCGAAGATGGGTTAAAATCTAAATAATCAACACAGAACTTGGCATTAACGTTTGCAGCAACATGCTTCTCCTGGCATCCAAGATTTTGAATTGGTAAATAACTTTTTTAGTGCTATTGATTAGTTTGCTTAACATTTTTCCGATTTTGCATTCTTTTATTTTTTTCTTGACATCTCACCTTTGCCTGTTTAACGATTTGTAATTTGTTCTTTCCAGCTCCCAGTACTATCTAAAAAACATATCTCCTGTATATATACTGACTTTCCTTCACAGCAGTACATTTCAATCATATCGCAGTTCATATACATGTATTTCAAATTGTTGCAATGTATAATGTAATGCATGTTGTAATAACATGCATTGCATTTCTCATTCCAATGGACTGCACATCACAAACATTTGCACGGCTTTTACGAGGCTCACGCCAAATAGCATAAAACAGAGAAACAGCAACTGGACGGATACACAAACACAGATACACACTTGTTCTTGTATTAAAGTGTATTTCTTCAAGATTTAATGCTGTTATTGTATTTTAGCTGGTTTTTGTAATGTTTTAAGGCACCATTTTGTGAACAATTTTTGCTTGCGGACACTGTCATTTTTTCACCAGAGTGCAGTCCTATTGTTTACTGATGCCATGGCAGTTGCTGGTCACATGGTTAACTTGCACTGCACCTATGCCATTGAACTGCAGTTAAAAGTTATGGTGGAGCAGTACTGTTGGTATCCAAGCTTTTGGATGGTAAACTAAACCTGCAGCTCTCTGCATTTGAAATTTAGTGTCTGTTAGTGACCTATCTTCTAGTCTGGTTTAGAAATCTTTTGCCTTATTACTTTGATTTTCAGTTTAATTAACAATTTTGTTTGGTTCTTTGTCTGGTTTTAGAACCCTGAATGCTTTAATTACTATTTTACTCTCTCAACTTATTCAACTCCTGGTTCAGGATCATCTAAAAGACAAAATAATTATTGTCCTTTGGACAGCCTGTTTCCAGATAGGCACAATAATTTTGTATGCTTACAATGTTTTTCTCAATTAAATTCAAAGTTGAAGAGTCACGTTCTAAGCTGAGGACAACACACATATTTTCTGATGTGTTCTCCTTAGCTATGTTTCTATTATTCAGTAGATATACCTTTCTAAGAAAAGCACCATTTGTTTCCATTAGCCATTCATGTACAAAGTTAAACCTTAAACGTTAGCCACAACTGTAAGTGTTTTAAGTTGTGAAGTAATGAAGAGGGAGAGGAAGAAAACTGCTCCAGAGAATTCCATTCTCCCAAGTGCAGTGGGTTTCTTTGATATCTAGAAATATTTAAACAGGATGTTGGGTTTATAAAAGAGCAGAAAGGACTCGGAGAAGAGAAGAAGACAGATTGACTATAAAATAGAGAGAGACAGAAACAAGTGTGAAATGATGAAGGGAATGGAGTCTGTATTTTTGTCACTGTGCCTGTAAATGAAGGGACATGTAGCAGAACTAATAGGAGCCATCAAAGCAAACAGAGGCTGCTCAGAAGAATTATCTTGGAAATCCATGTGTGGAGAGCTTGGTCTTCTCCACTAAGGACAAGTTTAGCTTACAATTAGATTGGATTAGCCAAATCTTTCACTCCAGTTACACAAAGAAAACTAGAGGGCTTTGAATCTTAATATACAAAATGTAGTATCTGATCCTGAAGGATGATAAGTCATGGTGATGACTCAGAGATGTTTAAATCCATACTCAAGAGCATATTCCTTCTTATCACCAGCACATCAGTTACTCAAGAATTGATTACTTCTTTATTAAGAATAATTTATTGCCCACTATCAAATCTTGCAAGTATGATGGTATTATCTCCGACTATGCCCATCTGAATAATGGAGCTCAAATCACTGTGCCCTACACACTCGTGTTGTAGCTGGCGTCATTAACTGATGAGAACTGTACAGAATTCACCTCTGAGGAAACTGATTATTTTTTTAGAGACAAATGCATCCTCAGAGGTCTAAGCAGGAATACTCTGGGAAACTCTGAAAGCTTTTTAAGCGGACAAATTATTTCATCTCTTTCCCACAAAAATAAATTGGAAACTAATGAAGCATTAGAACTAATCAATGCAATTATCAGAATAGATCATGAATATGCCGAGTCTCCAAATTGAGCACTTTATAGGAAAAGACAGGTCTTGTAATCAGAATTTAACTTCGACAACAAAAGAAATGGAACAGCTCATCATTAAATCATGATATCAATACTATAAAAATTGAGAGGATGCTAATAAGATCTTAGCTCAGCAAATTCACAGAAGGAGGTTTCAGAACACAATAACAGAAATTACAAACACAAATGGAGATAAAATGATAGACCATAAAAAAAAAAATCACATATTTAGAGAGTACTACAAGTCCTTATATTTTACCCATTTAAAGATAAGACACAATCTAAAGATTTTTTGATGCATTATAAATACCACAGCTGGATACTCTTAGTGCAGAGGAACTGGATAAACCTCCGACACTCTTAGAATTACTAGACGCAATAAACTCACTCCAGTGTGTGAAAGCAGCAGTCCCTGATGGATACCCAGTGGAATTTCATAAAAACAAATCAAATGCATCAGCTCCACAACTATTAGCAATGTTTGTAGAAGCTAGAGACAACAAAATTCTACCGCAAACTTATCACCAAGCATTAATTTCCATCTTTCCAAAGAAAAATTAGTATTTATTACAATGTGCATCATATAGACCAAATTCACTACTGAACAATGATGTTAAGATACTCTCTAAATTTCTGTCTAAAAGGATTGAGAAAGTACTTTCCTCTGTAACATCACAAGGCAAAACCGAATTTATTAAAGGTTGACACTTGGCCTTCAAATCTTTTGTTGGAATTTTTTTGTTAAACATTTGTTTAATGTAATATACTCACTTATAAATAACCAGAGATCTTATTATCTTTGAACACAAAAAAAGCATTTGACATGATTGAATGGGACTATTTATTCACCACATTGCATGCATTTGGGTTTGGCCCAAATATATGTGCATGGATCAAACTAGTCTACACTAGCCCAGAAGCTAGTGCATTATCAAACATTATTTCAAATTACTTTAAAGTAGAATATGGTACTCAACAAGGATGCCCCCTATTACCATTGATCTTTGCAATCGCCACTGAGCCTTTGGCCATTCACTTTCAAAATATATCAGAGATAAAGGGGATTACCAGAGAAGGACTTCAGCAGAAAATATTACTGTATGCAGATGATATGGTACTGTATACATCAGACCCAAAAACCTCCATATGAGCAGTCCTTAATGCACTAGCAGAGTTTAAAAAGATATCTGGATTCTAAATTAATTTGAATAATAGTGTGTTTTTTCCAGTGAACTCTAGCATACAATATTAGACTGGACACCATCCCATTTATTTTTGCAGATCAGTTGAAATACCTAGGGCTAAACATCACAAATAAATATAAACATCTTTTTCAACAGAATTTTGCAATCTGCATGGAAAAAATTGAACAAGATGTGAACAGATGGTCTGTCCTCCATCTCACAAAAGGCATCTCTACAATGACCTAAACAGAAGGAGGCATGGCACTACCTAACTTTCAATGTTATTATGGGTGGTGAATATGCAAGCTATAAAGACCTGGGGCCTCATGTATAAACAGTGCGTACGCACAGAAATGTTGCGTAAGAACTTTTCCACATTCAAATCGCGATGCATAAAACCTACACTTGGCGTAAAGCCACGCACTTTTCCACGGTACCTCATGCCTTGTCGTACGCAAGTTCTCCGCTCGGTTTTGCAGACTGGCGGCACCCAGCGTCAAAGCAATGCTACTGTTCCTGTGTGGTTACTCATTATTTTCATGACGCGGCTTTATAAATACACCGAAACTAACCGCATATTGTTTATTAGTGTAATGCATCTGATTGTAATTAACTCGTAACAATATAATGGTCCAGGGAACAGCCATAGTATTCCAAATACCATAACTGCTTTAGCGTTGTTACTCTCACTGCACTTTCCTCTTCTTCTTATTTTTCTTCTTCTTCTTTCAGCTCCTCCCATTAGGAGTTGCCACAGCGGATCATCTTTTTTCATATTACTCTCACTGCACCACGCGGAGTATTTATATCACTGTATCTGAGTGTGAATCACAGCAGCAGCTGATCGGAAAGAGAATTATCGGTATACAGCTTTAAGGACACGCTGTCTCAGCCACGGCAAAATGTTTTAAAGCCTTTCCTGTACAGACCTCGCGGTTCAGAAACAGTTTCATCCCAAGAACTTTAAATGCAGTCAATCAAGTGCTCCTTGTAGAACTGTTTGTACTTATAAGTACAATCACCACACTGTAAACTTGCACTACAGTTATAATATCGCACAACCTGAGCCACTTTATAAAGCGCGTATTTACATATGATGACGATATCATTTTTAAGGTGAAATGCAGCAAAATATGTTTGTTAAATTATACAGATAAAACTTTAACTTCATTTAAATAATCTATATTCTTCACTGGGAGTGTCGTATGATAGAATAATTAAACATGTACTACGAAGATATTTCAATGTTCTTTAAACGTTTTGAAGAATCGGCGCTAAGCTTACAGATGGCTTAACGTGTATTACAGAGCTGATTGTATGGCGATCGGTTACTTGGGGAAAGAAAAGCACTGACTGCAGTGACAGCTACGCCAATATATTTTAAATATAAAACAGAAAGAGAAAACAACAACACAGCGACAAATTTCGGCAAAAGTTAAATGCTTGTGTCATGAGCACAAGGCAGCTATGCAGTGTTTGCAACGGACGTGGCCATCCACCGTGCATGACATTGGCGGGCAAAGGAGCCACCGATTCTTCCTCTGCCCAGTGCCACCACAAGCCTAGAGCCCCTGAGTACTGCTGCAATAAATTATTTCATCAAGTGAAACCATGTTTAATAACGTGCTTTAACTCCTATCATCATGAAAATGACATCACGTATACATCTCAGTATTTTAGTTATTCAGAGAGCTGTAATATCACAAATGTAATGGACTCTGTGTCCAGTTGGAGGAAGAGAGCCGGTTTAAGAAGCAAGTAGTGATTCACACACACAGAGCACATAGAAGATCAAATACAAAACAAAGCATTTAACGTGCTACTTTAATTACGATGTGATTTGAGAAACTGGTTAATTAAACGATTTTAAGATGAAGTTTATGATGTTCTACTTTAATGACAAAATAAACTACGTGATTAAAGTGGAAATGTTGAGATTGAAGTTGACATTTCGTGCTTTTTCCCCACTGTGTGCCTTTTTTTCTCTGTACCCTAATAAGCTTTCATATGACACTCAGACAGTGGGCTACAAGTCTGCTTTTCACGGCGACTTTGATATGTGACTTCTTTTTTATTTCCAGCACTGTGCGATTTTGTGAACATGAGCTTTCAAGTTTCTCCAACACGCTATGTCACTCGATCAACTTCCTTTTGTTGATTATACCACGGTTTATTTGAACAAATAGTATGTTTTTCCTTTGCCTCCACTTGGTATTCGCTGAAATTCTTATGTTTCCCCCCGTGCTTTTCCCATTGTCTTTTCACAGAAGGCTGCGCTTAAGGGCGATTTATATTGATTTGCATATTCAAAAAGGCGTAATTCTGGGAGGAGTTGGGGCGTTACATAAAGCGCGCACGAAGCGTTAGTTTTCACGCTGATCGGGATTTATGTAGCGGAAGAACGTGGAAGTTGGAGTACGCACAGATTCCTGCATCTGGATTTTTCTGTACGTAAGCACATTTCGGCTTTTGTGCTTACGCCATGTTATAGTGCGAGTTCTACGCACGGTGTTATACATGAGGCCCCTGGACATCAAAAAAAAAAAGAAAATGCAAGTATGATCTCACTTATTCTAGAGCATGTCCCAATATTTGTTCTTTTGTAAGATTAAGGGTGATCTATGTAAATAGATATTATAAATTAATGGTAATAAAGTGTTTAGTTTTCTTATATTTAAATTCCTGTTTGTTGTATGTAGTGGTATAGTATACATACAATTGCTTTCAATATTGCATTTTTTAACAAATAAAAGCATTAGATTCTAAATAATATAATTTAATAAAAAATAGATCATTAAAGACAACATAGATTCACTTTTGCAGCAGACTCCATGGAAATGTTCACATTGAAACTGAGCAGACTGAAACAATGGAGTGACATAAAATTATGAGAAGGCTCTTATGTAAATAACTTGCTATAATTTCCTAATCGAACTGGAAACTACTACAATGCTTTTATTGACCCAGGTTAACCCCTTCTTCAATGCCCAGTCCTAGAAACATTTTTGCAGCTCTTTTTGGTTATAACAACTGTGTCCTAGTGTTCTTGATGAACTTGTTTTAAAATAAAACTCTCAATCCACTGTACAATGTCCCTTCATAATTTGAAACACTTCAATCTGGTCTTCTCTTAATCTTCTTTTGTCTGAACTGAAAAGGCTCAGCTCTTTTAAATTATTCCTCAAACTCCATCTGTTTGTAGCCCTGGAATCAGCCTAATCACTCTTCTCTGGACTTTTCCCAGCCTAGAGACCAAAACTGTACATAGTACTGAGGTGAGGCCTCACGAGTGCGTTATAAATCTTGAACATAACTTCTTTGGACTTGTACTCTAAACATCATGCTATACTGAATAACCGAACATTCCGTTAGTCTTCTTAATGGCTTTAGAACACTCTCTGACACTACAAAAGCCTTAAGTAGTGTTAAGAAGGTGATTTCTCCAAGGCAGCTATGCTGCTACCCACTTTTGTAAAAGGGAGACACGGTCCTACTCATCCAAGTTAGGGCCTTGTGCTGCCTCATGGTGACCAAAGTGGAAAAGTACACACCTACTGCCAGTGTCCCCCACCTTCTCTATTAGAAGCCCTATACTGCCACTTACTGACCTGAAGGTTTTCTGGATACCTTCCAGAAATCCATAGCTTCTCTCTCTCTCTCTCAACCAGTAGAAGATGGCATACCATCTAGAGTTATCTTTTTAGCGGAGGCGTGGGGGTGGTTTTGTTATCTTATTTTTACTCTGGTATAGTTTCCCTTTCAGGAGGCACAACTGCTGAGACCAAAGTCTATGCTAGCAGCATCTTACCAGCTATGCCACCCCCTGCACTGGCTGTGTGCTATCAGTAAACTGTGCTTCTAGTTATGAGTTTGTACAGACATGGTATATTTGTGTCATTTTGTATGATGTGTTTTTGAACATGTGATTCAAATGCTTAATTTTACATTTGTTTTGTGTATATTTGAAGTGTATGTTACTTTCATTAATGTCTTCCATTATTGGATTTCTATTTTGTGCTTAATGTATTTGATTGTATTTTCTTTTTACATGCATTATTTCTGTACGAAGATTGATTATATAATGAAAGAAGTATCATGATACTTGATTTTTCAATTCTAAAACTAAAGTACAGATTTGTCATATTTCTTAAAATGTATTATTCTTTAATAGGAGAATGCTGCAATTGTGAATAATTGGATATAGACTCATTGCTGTAATACATACCACATTGAAATTTATTATCATTTGTAAAATCAAATACGTATCTATTTATTTATTTATATATGATATACAATTTTCTTATGCATTGTGAAGAAGAGTTGCCAAGGGCATGGGTACCACCAGTCCAGTACAAGACGGTACCTATATGTTTCTGTGGTGTCCCAAAAGAACAATAAGCAGGAGCTTCAGTCCAGGAAATAATGAGATATGGTATGCTTAGAGAAATGTAATGTTCCCTTAGACACTGAACAATGCAGTTACAGGAATCCCTGACCTTCCAAGAAAAAGAAAGATTGAGATTTAGGGACCAGTCAGTGTGGGTAAGATGAAACAAAACTTTCTTGCTCATTGGAAACAGCATAGTGCTACTAGCTAGAGAACCTGGAGTCCATTAGCCAATTCAAGGATGAGCCAGGAGAGGACTGACTGGAAGTCAGTATTCTCCTAGCCATTCCTGAGGTGAAAGAACAGCTCAATTCTTTTAAAAGAGTAGGAAGCTCAATATTTACCCTTGAGACCCCTGTTCTTTAAAAGTAACTGAAGGCTGAGGGAATGCAGAGACCCCAGGAATCAACAGAGGGAATTTTAGCCAGGTGGTGTTGTATACCTTATTAAATTTGGCTTGAAGGGCAGCACAACATTCACATATTTCAGGTTCATACTTCCAGTTTACAAGTGGAAAGAAACAATGGAGTAGGACAACCCTAGCATTATTTATCCTATTAACATCTGTCATAAGAATTACAAAAAATATGACGATCTTGTCCTAGAAATATTTCTGTGCACTGGCTTGCAGTGATTGAAGTTTGACTATGTACTGCATATCTATCTGTTGTGACTCTCCGGTTGAAGGCAAGGAAATTAAACATCTCACAAAAGATGCCAAGTTTTTAGTAAAGCTCCTGTTAAGAGGAGATGACCAATGACCATTTCTGCTGCTAAACAGGTTTGGGTGCAGTGCTTCTGTTATGAGAAAACACAGATTTGAATGTATGTAGGTGAATGTTGATAAAATGTTTAGGAAGCACCTTGCTAGTTAGTGTGATGTGTAAATAATGTGTAAATGCAAGAAAAGAAGATTCACCAAGATCACTGTCTCTTTTAGAAATTAGTTACATAATTATTGATATGGTCATTATAATTAAATAACATTTTTTTACATAAGCAAAATTTGAATAATGTGAATTTTGAAGGGTTTGTTGGAGATTTAGTCAACGCTTTTCTTCATCTTTCCTAACTTTTTATAAAATACAGAATTCTGAGACTACAGCAGTCACATCTTGACATGACAACCAGGCTCAGAGCAGTCATTTACACCCTGCCTCTCACAAGACTTCATTTTCTGGCGGGCACAGCAAACAGAATAGTGTTTAAAGAGCTGGTCCTTTTCTTCAGTAGTGATTTTGAGAATGTGTCCAAAAAAAAAAAAAAAAATAAAAAATCACTAGTTGACAACCATGTGCTTTATGGTTTAGCTATTTAGGTAAATCAAACACTGTGACTAATGCTTTTCTCACATCAACAATACGTTTAAAATTCTCAAAGTGTAAAGATTTATTTTCCTGTATTTTAACAGATGACATTGGTGGCACACGCTCCATATAGGTAAAACTGTATTTGTCCCAGGAGGAAATTGTTATTTTACAGAATCTCTTTAAATAAATAAATACATAAATATATATATATATATATATACACACACACACACACACACACACACGATATGGTCTGAACACACACCGCAATGGAGGAAAAGAACAAAAATGTAAAAAGAAAGAAATATCCACTAACTTCAGTCATTGCTAAGTTTTGTTGGATTATAAAAGATGCATTACACTTACAAAGAGTACAGGTTGACACCATCAACAGCAACAATTACTGCATGTTTACATGCATTACTTCATAATTGAAAGTAACAATATGAGAGCAAGGTAACTCCTTGAACTTGATAAGCAAGTCAGAGAAAAAATTAATTGTCATAATCAGTGTACTGAAACTATTTACTCACAAATGCATAAAACATGCATATGCTTCGTGAAAGAAAAATACAACAAATAAATGGCATATCTTTCTGCAGAAACACAGGTGTAGTTAAATAATTTCCTTGGCCTGCAATATAACAACAACCTATCATTTCCTCAAAACCATAATGGCTGGTCTTGCACTCAGTGATGGACAGAACATCCTTTCCATCCAGTTTATGAAGAAAGACTCATCCAAATTTACACTGTAAACAATGATATGCTTCACTGTCCTCACATTTTCTCAATGTCTTTCAAACCAACCCAGAGGGGCTGCACAAAGGAATTGACAATATCTTATACGTGAGATGATGACATTTCCTTAAAATGACCTTCCAGTTTGTGGCGTTTGAGAATAATACTGTTCAGCGTCAATAAATTTGTGAAGTTTTGCTGCCATACCTTTTTAAGGTCTATATTACCTACTGCTTATTAGATCAGAAGTCACACATAATGGAGATAATAGAAAAACTGTAAACTGTGACGGTCTGGTTTGACTTCACATTCCTTGGTTGCTTCTGGGAGCCTCTTGAAATTAGATCTGCCGATAGTCATGAACCGAGGTGAGCTGGGCAAATGAGGACTCACAGAGAACTTGTCCAAATAATTTTGAGCCCCTGAAAATGGGAATACCATGTATAAAGATGTATGTCTTTTCTAAACAGTTTATACAATATTTTTGTTAAACCTCTTAAATTAAAGCTGAAAGTCTATACTTCAATCACATCTTGATTGCTTTGTTTCAGATCCATTGTGGTGGTATAGAGTGCCAAAATTATGAAAATTGTGTCACTGTCCAAATACTTATGAACCTGACTGCATATTTGAACATAGGACCCTAAGATTGTTTCGGCAGCAAAACTGTAGAACTCTTGCAGAATATAAAATAAAACAAAGAATTATTTAAAAGAACAGGTAACGTAATAACTGAGAAGGCTTCTCTGCGTTAGCTTTGCTAACTTTCATGTGACAAACATTAAGTTTTTTCTTCTCTGCTTGGTCAAATTTTGACAGCCATGGCTAAAATATTACCATTCATTCTTCAGTACCTTCAAAACAAATGATGGATGGACTACAGATGAATAAAAAAGCATTCGTAAGGAAATTAAACTTTTAAAGATAATCAGTGATGTCCAAGTAGGTGGACTGACTACTCAAAACCACAGAGATATTCCCAAATGACCAGTTGCTAGCACACAAATACCATATAAAACCCTGCCTTGATTTCTGTGATTTCAACAAACTGTGTAATCATCCAGGGTGATGAGGGGCGATAGCCAACTGACAGAAAATTTGGGTTTCCCTTTTGAGCAGGACAGGGTACCCATCTGAAACTCAAGCTCTCCGAGCAGCTGCATACAAATATAGAGAAACACGCAGATGACAGCATTGTCTGCTTTTGGGGTAGGGGGGAGAGTTGCTAACTGACAAGGACAATAACAGAGATGGGGATTTGAGTAATGACAGAAAGGAAACAGGTGAGGCGAACAAATTCTCATAGCTGTGCTTCACTCCCATCATCTCATTGTCCATTTACAGGCAGAACAGAAGTGCTGCAACTGTCTTCCTTCATCTGCCCCTCCCTATTGTGGAACAAAGCTCCCCCCATATCCACCTCCCAACCCTCCTTTTCCAATCCTCTGCCCTCCCACCATCTCTCATTTCAGACATCTCCTATAAAACATCATTGTTATCCTAACTAAGTTCAGATTCTCCTTTCTTTGTCCATCTCACCCTTTGGAGCCCTTGACAGGTGGGTGTCTTTCATTTGTGGATCATTGCTGTCTTTTTAGCTCTCTGTCACTTTCTCTTTCTGCCTGTCTGGTTACCTATTTGTTTCATCACTATTGACAACTTTATTGTGTGAAACTCTTCATGTGGATTCATTCAAAACGCTGGCTTCTCCTTTACTGTGTATATTTTATGGCTTGGTAGAGGCAGTTAAAGGATGCACCCATCTTACACGGGCTGTCATCTTTTTATTTACCTCATCAAAAGTAAGTTAAAAACAGCTGAATGGTCCAACTGTATATTGTTTATGTAATTAAAGTTTTAATCCCTAGCGGTTTTGTTTTACGGTGTAAATTTATCCACTCACCCATTGCTTCACAACACGTTTTCGTTACACTAAATGAAAGGATAGTTTGTTCTCATTTACTTTTTTTCCTTAACCAGATTTTAACAGTTATAGTAGCTGAGAAGAATAACTGGTTTGTCCAATTACAGTAACTATTATGACCTTTTTCTAAAGAAATGCAAATCCTAGAAGATCCGTGGTAACTATTTTTCCCCTTTGTGGTTGTGACGGTCCTCCGATTTCAGCGCTTGGCAGGCTCCACAGTGACGCTCGTTTCTCGTTGGCGCTGAGATTTTATAAGCGAATTACTTGCTTGTGTTGCTTACAGTGGACGATAACATGAAACTGGACAACTTTTGACAAAACTGGAGTCTGTATACATGCGAAATAATTCACCGATCGGCAAAGGACCGAATGCCAGCGGAGCTACGAGATCCGAGCTGAAACCGAGGAGGGCAAATAGGCGAAAGACTTTTAGTGCAGCAAACCAATAGTTTAAAGCTGCTCGTCTCTCGCCCTCGGAATTTCCATCGCAATGCTATAGCAGCTGCCGTCGGTTACTTTAGATTCTCTATCCTATTGTGTTCTGAGAACTTGGCTTTTTCTCATCACTTACAGCATCGCTTCGAGTGTTGCTGGGACAGAATGTAGCTGTCAAGGCTGTCGTCGCCTTGTGCCGACCATGCGTCACAGCCTTGGCATCGCTTCTCTTTTCACTGGGACAGATTTGAAGCATCGTTGTGCCCGTGGCTCAGCCAGGGTGCGGACTGGTATTTCAGTGTAACATGCTAAATATAGCAGCTTACATTCTGTTGAACAAGGACACTTTGAGTGATGATCTCTTTGTTCTGTCCAGGGAGCATATAAATACAGTGACACGACGAGCTATTCCTAGAGGGGTGAATTAACATTGGCTTAAAGGACAGTCAGGCAGATACGATATTTTATCGATTTTTTTTTTTTTGTCCATCTTTGTCTTTAATTCGATGATTATATTCCAGTAGGGCAAGGTGCTAGATGCCTCGGAAGGCTCGGTCACTTGTTAAGTTTCAAGTACAGCTTACGTGCACATTTCCCACCGGGGAAGGACAAGCAGCGGAGATGTAGCCCTTCTAGTTGTGTCGGGTCAGGATATAGTGTGGTAAGGCGAGATGTATACCCTTCATTGTTCGGAAAAGGAGTCGATGCCTCACCACAGGATCACCATCAATCGAGTTTACCAAAGTATATTTTTCGGAACAAAGTGGATTCATTTATATCTGAGAATAGGTACAAGTTTGGGAATACAAATCAGTTCGAGGACTCAGATTTATTTTAGGACAGTTGAATCTGTTAAAATGCAAGCTTGGCTATATGAAATTCTGAACTGCTCCATAACAAGGAGCCCCTCTGTTTTCAGTCAGAGGTGCTTCTACCGTAATTAGGCAAGCCGTTATTTCCCAGTTTCTATGATTTTTTTCTCCCCAAATATCCGGAAATTAAAGATTATTAATGTTATATTTGTAGTGAATGAGGCAGAAATTTATATATGTTAAATATGGAAAATTCAAGCTTTTTCCATTTATTTTTTCTGGTTATTTAGACAATCATTTACCAATAAGCATATTAGTCTGTAATAACTGCTCCATTCAGAGACATTTGCACTGAAGTCAGCTCTGCTCAATATTAATTGTCTGTATTCAGATACAATTAAGATAGCAAACTCCACAGAAAAAGTGAATTAAAAAAGTAAGCCTTTAAGGATACATAAAAAAACACAAGTCTTCATTTTATAGTAAGTGTCAATCTGACATGACAGTACTTTTCTAAATGCCAAATACAATGAAAAACTGGTCAGCTAATTAAACAATTAGATTAATTAAAAGGTAACAATGACTGTCTAAGAAACTGGTTGGAACAAAAACATACAGCTACAGGGAGATCTGAGAACTGAACATTTAGAACCACTGTACCAAGGGAGTTTAAAAGAATCACACATTTTTAGCAGCTCCAGACACCAGTAAATGCCAGTAACTTATAATGTTTTCTACCATTTGTGAGTAAGCTTTCTCCAGGTTTACTATATGGCTTTACTCTTGCCTAGGCCACTATGGATAAGTTGCAGTAGACAGTAATCCATTCCAGGGTATGTTACTGCCTTGCCTGATGCTGACATGGTAGACCCCAACCGTCCGCAAATTGGAAAATGAATACATCACTGAGTGTCTTTACTTTATAGCTTGCACAGCAAATGCAATATAGAGTTATATATGATCATGACAATATTTTACTGGTACTTGTTACATTTTAAAATTGTTTTTAGGTTGGGATAAGAGGTAATCTGCCTAGTGTTTGGTGGTCAAGGGTCCTAAGTGATCTCTGGCTTGTCCTTTCCCAACTTATTTTGACATATTTTCTTTGTATCTTTCTATACTTTGAAAATCAATAAAATTACTGAATGGCTGTGTCATAAAAACAGTTGGCACAGATATTCAAAAATAATAATAATGGAATTAGTACTCAAAAAGAGAATATTTTAAAAATAAATTACCTACAAGCAGTTTTGTTATGTATCAAAATTTAAGTCATACAATTCTTATGATCTGTTATTGAGACTATATATATATATATATATATATATATATATATATATATATATATATATATATATATATATATATATATATATAAATAAAACGTAGCCTAAAGTAATGGCTTTTTTGATTTATACCAGTTTGTCTGCTGAAAATGATGATCTAGTTTATGAAATAGGCAGCTAAAGGAATTGCACTATTTAAATTGCTTATCTTTTTTTCCTCATTTACTTTTTTCTGAAGGCACAGTCTCCCATTTCCATGAGTGAAACATTTAAATATAACAGTGATGGTACACTTAAAAATAATGGTTATTTAATGGCAGTTTATAGTGCTTTACTATAGTGTTCCTTGTGGTATTATTGCTTGACAAAGCACCATTTCATTTTGGGACAGACTATTTGCATATGAAGATGGTTCTTTGTGCTTTAAAAAAAAAATCTCATTGGTAAAAAAAAAAATACAAAAATTGTTTGTTAACCTATATACAAAGTTTAAGAAAACCTGAACTTAGCTTGAGTTATTGTATACAGCAAGAGTCCTTTTATAATCATGACTCATTGGTATTTCACAGATGCGTTATCGATTGTTCATGGATTTTTACTGCAGTGTTTCCCAACCTCGGTCCTCAGGGCACACTGTGGCTGCAGTTTTTTGTTCCAACCAGATTCCTAATCAGTGACAACACCTAATAACACTGATCTCATTTAATTAGCTGATATTATTTTTCTTTTATTCTACATTCAGAAAAGCAGAGCAGAATGATTTTTACATTTATAAGACATTTAGAAATATTTCTGCTTTTTCTATAGATTTAAATGCTTAACTCTCTTTTGTTGATTTCATTATATTTGGTCCTTTCTCTGTGCAGTTTTTCCCCTTCATTGTATCTTATCAATGACAATCAAAAATGAGCAGAGCAGACATGCTGGCAAACAACACTGAATAATCAAAGGCTGCAACTACTTTAGCATCAGACCCACTAATTAGTAAATAATGGATTAATTAAACACCTAGAAAATTAGAATGAAAATCAAGATGAAAATATTGTTGAATAGAAAAAAAATACATTATTCCCATATAACTGCTTGGTACCTTTTAATTATATATATATATATACTTATTATATTATTATTTACTGTCAAATAACGCAGAGTACGCAACACGTGTTTCACCCTTATTTGGCCTCATCAGGCGTACACACTCCACTGCACCCCTCACGGGGATCGAACCTCGAATATCAGCGTCAGAGACAAAGTCCCTTTATGCTGCGCCACGGCATGTGGTTTGTTTATTGACAGCCTGGTGATCGGAGTAATTACATTCATAGCATCCTTAGTATGAGTCTCGATCCGATTGTATGGGTGGTTACCTACTAGGTAACACATGTGGTTGGTCTGCCAGTCTGCAAACATCCGTCATGGGCCCTCTCAGTTGCGAGAAGCAGATCATAGAATGTTACATAGTTTACTGTCAAATAATGCAAAGAGTACACGGCACGTGTTTCACCCTTATTTTCTAATTTCTATATTGTTCCCAAAACACAGAACTTAGGAAATAACACATCACTTAATTGGTCCAGGAGTCCAATTAAAAACAGAAACTGGTTGGAAGAAACGCCTGCAGCCACAGTGTGCCCCCAGGACCGAGGCTGGGAAGCACTGATTTACTGTATGGAGTTTTTTATGGATGTAGATAAAAAAAAAAAGTTATTTCTGGAATCTTCATGTGGATGGGTCTTTTGGGGACCAAAAATGGTTCCCCTATGGCATCTATCTGAAGAACTGCTCTGGCACCTTTATTTTTAAGAGTGTACATGTTAAGTCAGTCAGTTTGTAACCCACTTAGCTCTGAATGGGTCATGAGGGATACTGTAGCCCTGGACAAACCCTGGACAGGGGGCCAGTCCATCACAGGGTGAGCACACACATCAGACACAAACTTTGGCCAATTTATTATTGCCAGTTTCCCTAACTTGCATGTCTTTAGACTATGGGAGAAAGCTGGAGTACCCTTAGGAAACTCACACAGACATGGGGAGAATATGCAAACTCCACACAAGGAGGACCTGAAATGCAAACCCAGACCTCCTTACTGCAAGGCGGTGGCTGTGCCATATGTACCCTATATGTTAGGTGTGTGTGTGTACATCAAATAAGAAGACTCACTTATCTACTCAGTTAACCGATTTGCGTAAGGAAATCAAAACTCTAGCTAGGTCCTGACAAAACTGAAGTCCATAACTGAAATCCTTAGACCTTACCAAGCTTGAATGGTACTGCCAAATTTGAAACTCAGACTTTATTCAAATGCAAGATCGCTCATCCTCTTTTCTTCTCAGAAAATGCAGACACACAAACTCACAAAAGGGAGTCTGACAAATGCAGTTATACAATGCTTAGCTCTGTTGCTAAGTAGAAATGCTGACAATAATCATGCAAATTCATTCCAGTTAAGTCAATTAAACTTGTTCTCTGTATCACCATATGATTTAAGAATTGTGTGCAAATATGATCCGTAAAGCTTTTGTCAGGTAGACCTGCACATGTGTTCTAATATCTGTCAGTAACTAATTACTTTGGCTGTTTTTATTTATATTTGCTTCATTTATTGAATGGTACTGATCTGTGCATATTTAATGCAACATAGCAATCTTATAGACCTCACAAAGTGCCCTCTAACGGTGCATTCTTTAAGTGGTGCTATATAAGAAGAACAAGAAAAAAAGACTGGTATACTACTACATATTATTTGTAAGCAAATGTGTTCATTATACCTTTGTAAACCAATGAACTGAAATGACCTTTTTTCTTCATGATAACCTGACTGTCCACCTGTAACATGCAGCTTCTGATTTCTGTTTCACAGGAAGCCTTATACTTAACACCACCATGTCAGACATTGAAGAAACAGGAGAAGAGTATGAGTAAGTGCTGGTTAAAGTAAACTGAGACTGATGAGAGGGATAAAAGAAAAAAGGATGAGCAAATAGCATCTGTGAGGACAAATTATGGAGAAGCAGGAGATGGGTGGGGACAGGAGTGGAGTGATTAATGAGTTAACATGGGGTTATAAGCCACTGCTTTGAAACATCTCTAATGCTATTTTATATTTTTTATTTCAGGGAACAGGAGGGTAAGTATATTTATGTACTTGTTTGTCCATCTGATGACTAATGCTCATCTCATACTATATATTGCAGCTGGTTTTCAACTATTTTTAAGAAGGACTGAATTACTCATTGACTCCCTATAGCACTTTTAATATCCTGTACAGATTTAAGTGCGACACATAACATGAACAGTATGGCAAAAGGAAAATATAAATTGTGATAATATACCCCATTTTATTGACGGCTCTTCTTATAACAAGGCCATCATGCTTTGGAGATGATGCCCACTGTTATCTATCCATTGTGGCATGTAGTGACATATTAATATAAATGGCTCATGGTATCTACAGTATATATATATATATATATATATATATATATATATATATATATATATATATATATATATATATATATATATATATATAGATATATAGCGCAAGACAGAGCCCCCCACCAGCAATTCGAGCGAGAGCAAAAGCATTTGCCAAGAATGTTTTCCTTAATCAAGAACGAAAGTCGGAGGTTCGAAGACGATCAGATACCATCGTGGTTCCGACCATATACGCTGCCAGCTGGCGAACCTCACCCAGCCCGGACACGGAGAGTATTGACAGATTGATAGCTTTATCTCGATTCTGTGGGCGCTTGTGCATGGCCGTTCTTAGTTGGTGGAGCGATTTGTCTGGTTAATTCCGATAACGAGTGCTAAATAGTTACACGACCCCCGAGCGGTCGGCGTCCAATGTCTTACAGGGACGCCGTCCATCCCCGTCCCTCGCTCTGGGAGGTGGGGGTGCGGCGGCGGTTCTCCAGTTTTCAGTCGCGGACAATTGTATATTGCTCTCTCCAAAGTTCCATCTTTTCATTCTCTTACAGTCGTATCCTCAAACCCACCCCATTCGGGTGACAACTGTGTCTTTCAGGAGGTGTTCACCCATCAATACATAATTATGCGGCGGCATACGCCGCAGGTTGGCTAGTAGCTTTATAATCCGTTTAAAAGTATAGCGAGTGTAAAAAAGCCTACAACAAGTGAAGGACTTCTAAAGTCATCCTCATGTGTCAGCTGCAAGGGTTACTCACGTCCACCACAAAGTCCTAATAAATGGCCCTTCCAAGAAGCGTTAACTTCATTTCTCCTCCATACGTTTCGGGGTGTATTTTGGGCGCATATTGGATAATATATTGGGTGTGTGGGAGCCGACTTAAAACTTTTACAGCGCAGGGTAACAGTTGAGTTCGTGGGGCGGAGAGTCGGTAAACGAATAACAAACGGGAAACACTCGACCTCTCTTCAACTCTGCTTTTAGACATGTACGCCCGATCTGGAATTATACATTGTAGTAATTTTAAATATTCTTTCAAAGTGACTTAAATAATCTAGCTGTATGCAATGCGCAATTCAAAATGTACATGGTCCTGTTGCCCGCGTATTTTTTTTTAACTTAATAGGCATCCTACAGCTTATAGTATCTGTTGTTTAGCTTCATTAAGTATTGAATACATCGTATGTGCTTCATTAGCTTAAATAACCATACAACTTTTATAAATACATTTCCAAGTGCGTCCTGTAACACATGGCCCCTTTTAGCAATTAAGGAAATTATACTACATAATAGCAAATAGTGCTCACAGGGTAGTGTAACTGGAAAGTTGTACTCACACCAGGTCGGCTCTCAGAGGACACATTGGTCGCACGTGTTTTCCAGCTTCTTTGACAATCGCTACACTTCATTAGATGACAAATCTACGAAGACTCCCAGAGAGCATCAGCCCGAACTGAAATTAAGTGCTTGCAAAGTGTCGTCTGTCCCGTGTATTTGCAACTTTATTTATTTATTTTTTTTTACAAACAAAACAAATACTAAACAAATCAACTAAACAAGCAATTCAAGTTTAAGTTTAAAACGTGCAAAGACAACATTTTTCAGTCTGCAGGAAGACGCCCGCGCAAACGAAAGCCAATCAGTGACCGCCACGTCACGACAGTGGTATGACAATCTTCACCTGCGCATTTTTAAGTACCTCTTCCCGAGCTCTCGTAAAGGAAACTGGCAGAAATAAACCTCCTGATTCCTGCTGCAAGTGATAAAGCGATACATTACAGCGTTCATTTTAAACAATTATTAAAAACCTATCATGCACTTTACGGTCCAACTAAAAATTAGTAAGTCGACGCTCGGTGGAGTCATGTTAATTACGAGTATAGTAAAATGTAGAACTTCACAGTACTAAATAGAAAACACAAATCAACTTACCTGATGTACTCCTAACTCCTGACTATGTGCTCTAGTTACCTGAAACCTTGTTGGGGAAAAAAAATCTGACTCTGTTCACATCTGTTAATAAACATACCAGTGATCTTGATAAAAATATGGGTAAGTACAACTTAAGGCATAGTACACCAGCCTTCTGTCAAATATATATATGCCAGACAGAGCATCTGCATATTCAGATGTGTAGAAGGTTTACTACAGATGTGTGGTTCATTCTTTCTGTCTTGAACATTTCCTTCTGGATTTGGATGCCCATATCTATCTATCTATCTATCTATCTATCTATCTATCTATCTATCTATCTATCTATCTATCTATCTATCTATCTCTCTGATGCACACATTTATAGTTATAAATTGGTAATAACAACCATCTGCACACATAGTCATTATAATATTTATTTCTATAGCTGTATTCATGTGAGATATGTAACTCAAAGTTCTTTACCAGAAGTTAAAAATTACAGGAACAAATTAACTGAACAAAATCCAAAATTAATAAATAACTACAAGCTTGCTTACAGTAATACCAATAAGTAATAGAAATGGCACCATCTTTAAATGTGGAATATATTGCTAAATATATTATTTAGTCTCTAATGATTAGAAAAATAAGTGCGATGCTATGCTCAGATGGTGAGGGAGAAGAGGAAGACAAATGATGCCAAAAAGGGGAACACATACAAAAGGAGTGTGTTTAGTCACAAAATAAACACGAGAATGATGACATCACCAGTAAATTATGAATATGCTCCCACTCCTGAATTGCGGCCAAGCGCTGCAATTTATTAGCCACAAGGTCATTTGCTGTCCTGCCAGTTTTCTGTGTCCTTTTAAGTTCGAGTTCAAAGTGGAAAGGCGTCCCTGTAAAGACCATTGGCATAACTTGCCTTGGCAGTGGTGAAGAGTGGCCTTTGAATTTTTAATCATGACTTTTTTTTACACTGTGTAGAAGAAGAACAGGAAGCAGAAGATGAAGGTAAGTTTGTGCCTTTACCTTTTGGTATTTCCTCGGCACTTCACCCCCAGTACTCACCCCAGCAATGCTGTCTGAATGTCGTTCTGGTCATGCTTTTTCCTTCATGTACAAGCCTGCAACTCATATCTTCCTCTGATCCTCACTGATTGAGAAAATGCGTGCTCCCTATTCCCCTCAATGCAGTGGTTCATAAAAACATAAAAGGTCACTGCAAACACATCTGTAGTAAAAGCAACAAAATCAAATAACATTGAAAAAATATTAACAGTTAATACTCATCAACAATGAAAGAAGTACAACGTGAAGCTGGAATGATAAATTTTACCTTGTGGGCAACACTGAAAAGAAAATTTCTCATACCTTTTGCTAACTTATCTTTTTAGATTGTCCTCACTTTTTACATTAACCATAATTTAGATCTTTTTTCTTATGCCAATCTCTGTTATTGGCAATGCCATCATTGTATCATCATTCCACCAATTAGGCGACTATACTGAATATCAAGGTACCCATCTGTGTGTGTGACTCTGACTGATGAATAAAGTAATATCAAATCTTTTGCATGGGGAGCAGCCTGACATTTACAAGATTCTAATAAGTAATGCTAAATAAATAACACTAAATACACACATATATAATTGTATGTATACTAATGGAAAAAAGAAACACAATCTTTTCTGGAAAGTTTATATTACAGTTATTAACTTGTATACTTTAACAAAAAGCTTTCAGTTTCTTGTAACCGTTAGAATTAGCAATCCAGCTTGTGCATTGGGGCATTTCTACTTGCCAAGCACACTCTTAAAAATAAAGGTACCAGAGTGGTTCTTAAGAGTGATGCCATAGGGGAAACAATTTTTGGCTCCAAAAGACCCATCCACATGAAGGTTCCAGAATGAACCTTTATTTATTAAGATCTGTATCAGGCTTCAAACAGTAAATAACTATGACTGGATGATTACAAATTTGTGAAATACCAATGCGCCATGATTTTAAAATGACTTTTGTTGCATATGTATGGTTAACACCGGCTACGTTCAGGTTTTCTTAATGTGTTAGTGTCCTGCTAGGTAGCCTACTTTACATTAAAAATGTAGTTTTCTTCTACATATTATTAGTTTTTAATTTTTTTTAATTAAATTTATTAGAATCAAATAACATTACATACAATCAAGTCAAATTTTACAAAACTATGTTTGAAACAAATCAACCTTCACCCCTGAGAAAGAGAGTTAGGCCAACAGAATAAAACTTTTATAGTAGTAAAAATAAGTAAATAAATAAATAGAACAAAAAAGGGAAGAGAATCCACTTCTTCAATTTAAATGCTTATTTGTAAAATGTTATAGATTAGATCATGCGAGGTTCTGAAGAAGTTTTGTACAGATCCTCTAAGTGAGAATTTCCAATTTCAGGTAATATATAACATCAGTTATCAACTGACTTAAAAGAGGTGAATTAGGATTCTTCCAGTTGAGCAAGATAAGTCTACATAGTGAAGTAAAGACAATTACTGTTTGTTTGCCTTTCTCCACTTTAAACCCACGAGGAGGTACACTAAACACAGCTATTAGTGGATTAGGAGGGATTGTGACTCCAAGGCTGTCAGAAAAGCATTTAAGGATTTTGGTCCAAAATGGTGTTAATTTTGTGCACATTAAAACATATGGCCCAATGAGGCTGGAAGTTGATTGCAACATTGGCAGGTTGTTTTTCAAAGCACAAAGAATCTACTTCAAATGCAAAGAACCCTTTTCAAAATGAAATAGTTCTTTGTGAAGTTCCATGTTGAACAATGCCTGATTAAGTCACCTTTAAAAGGAATTTTATTTAAATCTTCAGTCAGAGCAAAACAATGAGCACACTTAGTCAGTGTGTGCAGTGCCTCAAATGTAACCAGAAGCAAGGGAGAAGTTACCATTGCCATGCTTTCCAAGACTGGGTTAACCTCATGTAAATATACCAGAGCAGTGCCAATACATCTGACTAGCTCATCTCAGAGATTGTCTTCAAATTTTCTACCCTTATTGCTGCTAAAACTGCCGGTAGACACAATGCATATATTTGTGGCAGGATGGTGAGGAACGGTGTCCGAATTGCTGGTCTTGGAGTTTGGTCGCCTGTTAGATGCCCTCTGTGCACACCTAATACATGACCGCCTCACCCACAGCACGAAAATGTCAGGCCATATACAGCTGCTGTGGTCACAGCTCTTCTGAGGAATGCACTCTGGGGTGCAGGAATAGGAGGGTAACATCCCATAATTGCACATTCAGTGGCTCATGTGCAAGACTTGGTTACATAAGATACTGAAGAACTGTAAGATGACCGTTGGTAATGTTCACAATTGTTTTTTTTATTGTGGTCTTTTGTGTTCATATTATTCTTATTTATTTTATTTAAGCGACAAAGGTTGAAATTCCAATCAAACAATGAGTGTTGCATTTCTTTTTTCCATCAGTATATTTACTAACTAACAGTTAATATATGATCAACAGTAACCATTAGGAAATATGTTTATCTGAATGCCAGTGCAGAAATTTGTTCAGCCAAACTGGAGAAACAAATCCCTGTGATATGAAGGACCTGTAAGTCCGAAATATACTTTTAAATCTTTATAATTGCATGATCAAATTGCTTTAAATTTGGGTTTACTGACTTAAATGTAGCTAGAAAACAGGAACAAATGTAGGAACATAAATTATTCATTTCATGTTACTGTCTTAATATTAGTTATTTATTACCTGCAATACTAGCCTGGATGAATGGAAAATGTAATAGACAGTGTTGTAGTGCCACCTAGTGACCAAGAGGTGAATTTAAAATAATCACCCTAATACGCTTCATAAAATTAAAACACCTATTAGAACATTCTGTTTTATTAATAAATGTAATATCCAGTTTGTCATACAAATATAAAGGCATCATACTGGAAAAAGGACAGTGCATGATGAGTACTGTGACCACCATCACAAGAGTACACTTAAGTGCATACCTAAAGTCAAAGAATTCCAATTCACTTAACCTCCACATTTTAGGGCAGCGGGGAAAAATACTCCAGAAACAAACTGGGATTTGATCCTGGTCCCTTGGACCTGCAAGTTTGCATTTGCCATTACACCAACTCTTTATTTTGTTACCTTTTCTTATTCATTCTTTTACTCATTGATCCCTTTATTTTTTTTGTCCAAGATTATAAAGAGATAGAACACATCCCAGCATCAAAGTTGGGAAATACTCTGGAATTGGTGCCTGTTTATTCTAGGGAACATTGGAAGACATTCCCCGTCTCTTATTGGTGCTGTTTGTCATGTTATTTATACACTTTCTTTTTGTACACATATCTAGTGCAGTGTACCACATCACCTGCTGTAAATAATATGGTATCACTGTTTAGCATAGATAATATTTATTAGGGTGCATCTTTGGAATGTGGGAGTAAATCCATACAAGTACAAGGATGCTTCTGGAACTGAAATGCCACACTACTAACCACTGAGCCGCCATCCTTCTTCGACTAAGGAAAAATCTGGCCACTCATGAACTAATGTTAACTGTGTTAACTGTTTTATTGCATTTTTATATTTCTTGAGGGCAAAGATTATTCTGGCAGTATTGGGTAGAAAGTGCCAGTCTGCTAAAGAAAAATATATTTTTTCAGATTTAAAAAATGTAATTACTTGATGAATTAAAACATATTGTTTAACTTTAAGTTATAATTTGATCTAAACTAATAACAGTATAGAGGCCCCTAATAGATGTGAAGGCACTAATGTTTTTTCTTATTTACAGGTGCCGGTCATAAAATTAGAATATCATGACAAAATTGATTTATTTCAGTAATTCCATTCAAAAAGTGAAACTTGTATATTAGATTCATTCATTACACACAGACTGATGTATTTCAAATGTTTAATTTTGATGATTATAACTGACAACTAATGAAAGTCCCAAATTCAGTATCTCGAAAAATTAGAATATTGTGAAAAGGTTCAATATTGAAGACACCTGGTGCCACAATCTAATCAGCTAATTAACTCAAAACACCTGCAAAAGCCTTTAAATGGTCTCTCAGTCTAGTTCTGTAGGCTACACAATCATGAGGAAGACTGGTGACTTGACAGTTGTCCAAAAGATGACCATTGACACCTTGTACAAGGAGGGCAAGACACAAAAAGTCATTTCTAAAGAGGCTGGCTGTTCACAGAGCTCTGTGTCCAAGCACATTAATAGAGAGGCGAAGGGAAGGGCAAGATGTGGTAGAAAAAAGTGTACAAGCAATAGGGATAACCTCACCCTGGAGAGGATTGTGAAACAAAACCCATTCAAAACTGTGGGGGAGATTCACAAAGAGTGGACTGCAGCTGGAGTCAGTGCTTCAAGAACCACCACGCACAGACGTATGCAAGACATGGGTTTCAGCTGTCGCATTCCTTGTGTCAAGCCACTCTTGAACAAGAGACAGCGTCAGTCTCGCCTGGGCTAAAGACAAAACTGCTGCTGAGTCGTCCAAAGTTATGTTCTCTGATGAAAGTAAATTTTGCATTTCCTTTGCAAATCAAGGTCCCAGAGTCTGGAGGAAGGGAGGAGAGGCACAGAATCCACGTTGCTTGAGGTCCAGGGTAAAGTTTCCACAGTCAGTGATGGTTTGGGGTGCCATGTCATCTGCTGGTGTTGGTCCATTGTGTTTTCTGAGGTCCAAGGTCAACGCAGCCGTCTACCAGGAAGTTTTAGAGCACTTCATGCTTCCTGCTGCTGACGAACTTTATGGAGATGCAGATTTAATTTTCCAACAGGACCTGGCACCTGCACACAGTGCCAAAGCTACCAGTACCTGGTTTAAGGACCATGGTATCCCTGTTCTTGATTGGCCAGCAAATTCGCCTGACCTTAACCCCATATAAAATCTATGGGGTATTGTGAAGAGGAAGATGTAATACGCCAGACCCAACAATTCAGAAGAGCTGAAGGCCACTATCAGAGCAACATGGGCTCTCATAACACCTGAGCAGTGTCATAGACTAATTGACTCCATGCCACGCCACATTGCTGCAGTAATCCAGGCCAAAGGAGCCCCAACTAAATATTGAGTGCTGTACATGCTCATACTTTTCATGTTCAGACCTTTCAGTTGGCCAACATTTCTAAAAATCTTTTTTTTGCATTGGTCTTAATTGATATTCAAATTTTCTGAGATACTGAATTTGGGACTTTCATTAGTTGTCAGTTATAATCATCAAAATTAAAAGAAATAAACATTTGAAATACATCAGTCTGTGTGTAATGAATGAATCTAATATACAAGTTTCACCTTTTGAATGGAATTACTGAAATAAATCAACAAATCATGATATTCTAATTTTATGACTGGCACCTGTATGTGACAATAAAATTTTGGTAATTTAAGACTGCTTAAAAAAAGGTTGGTCTTCTCAGTTCTCATTAAGCATTTTTCTTTACTGCGATTTGAGAGTCAAACCTCTTGCCATATTTTGCAATGACTCAGTGACAATAACAGTTTTTTCCTTATATCACTGACACATTAGAATACCTCCTTATGTTTTCCCCCAGTAAAACACATAATTGCAGCTTGTGATACAACATACATTTCAAAGCAATAGTACAACAGGAACAGCAAAAAATGAATGTGAATATAAAGTGGAAGTCATTCAGCCGCCTTTTAATACTGACCTGAGTATAGGTGTGGGGCATTACCCCCATGGTCAGATGTCATAGCTCAAAATTGTCCAGTTGTGGTGCTAGTGTTGAAGACACCTTACTAAGTAACACTGATGGAGTGACAGGAGCAAACAGGGACATCTAAGACTATTATTAAGTTATTGATTTATCATTAAGATACAGAAGAATCTTCTTTTGTAACCATTGTGGTGTATGACCCAGACACAGACAGGCAGACATGTTAAACTCACCCCACACATGTATATTGACGAAGTCCATATTTACAAATGAGTGCTCAAACCCCAAAAGTCCCCAAAGTCCTGGCCACTCAGTCCAATGCCTTCACTCTGTTCAGGCCACCTCCTTGCCTCTCCTCCAAGACCTTGTCTTCTCCTCCCGACTCCAGCCATTGTCTGAAGGGAGGCGGCCCCTTTTATATGCACCCAGATATGCTCTAGGTGTCCTCCAGTGTCCGCCCCTGTCTGGCGGAAGCACCGGCTATGTACCCGGAAGTACTTCGGGTGTCCCCAATCCTCTTTCCCCAGCACTTACGGGTGTGGCGGAAGTGCTGAGGTCCAGGGCTCTCTAGGCACAGGGGCGCCCCCTGGTGGTGACCACGGGCCCCTACAGGGTAGAGCTTGAAAGCTCTGTACCCATGGCCCCCAAAGGAACCAGGGTGGTCACCCCCACATGGTCTGAGGTGGACGTAAGCACTCTTCCGGTCCTCCTGAGCGTCTCGGCCGGGTTGCCACCCCAGGCATCTTCGACACCATACAGAAGTAAAAGACATGGTATTCTGAGTTTTGTTAATCCCTTTTTAAGTATCCACCTAAGTGTATGTGTTTGTAACAGCTACATAGGTGAAGTAAAACATTCAGTACTGATGAACATGGCCTGTTGATTGGGCATACATTTGATAGGAACTATAAGCCAAAAAATAAATTAATACAAACAAACTTAGCAGTGTTTTGAGCACCACCTGGAACAAAATTAATGGCAGGACTATGCATTTGAACCAAACTTTTTTTTGCTCTGGCATTCTAATAATTATTGCTTGGAAACTGAAAGTCAAGGGCAAGCTAATATCATGGAGGCCTGGCAGACTTCAATAAAATTCACTAGCTTGTGTGTGAGACTTGGTGGTCAGCAGGTTTGATAGGATACAGCACACTGGTTTCAATACTTGCTTCTGACCGCACATCAATTGTCTTGTCCCCTGTTTGTGGATATGTTGTGCTTACCAGTTAATCACATTTGTGAGGCTCTGCAATTGAACATGGATGAGAAACTACAAAGCAGCTTTAATGGAAATGCTAGCAATTTTTGGTCTCATGTAATCTCTGAGGAACTGGTCAGATGCAAGTCATGGTAGTATGCCATGTCTAGATCATGTAAGAAAGCTCTGCCACTTCTACAGTGAACACGATTGCATTATTAAAAAGGCAAGCCCATTTCCTCAATGAAGTATTAAAGGAGCTACATCTACAATCCTAAACTATCTACTCCACCATCTCACTCTTACCCAGTGTAGTGACTACTGAACTCAGTGAAAGCGCTATACGGAACCAAAACGTTTTGACTATTGATCAGCATGTTGGCAGACCACATCTAAAAACACATCAACATCACCTCTGTGACCAACAAAATCTTTACAGCATCCAACGAGAGGAACCAATAAGCAGGCAGAAGAAGATACAATGGCTATTCTCCTATTTTTTCTCATGAAACTAACAGGTTAAGTCTTTAATTCTGAGTATTGCTCATATGTAACATTTAATTTTATTCATGCTAATAGAAGCTGGATGCACCAGAACTGATTTGAGGTGGGCAATATGTCAATGTAAAAACTATAAAAATGGTGTAGTTGGTTCATCTGATTTATCAGATTATAATTACACTAGCTGGCAAATCCATATAATTGGCGGTTGCTTCTTTGTTTATGTAAGCATAAAGGAGTGCTTTTAATCGTATTTTTCCTTTCTCTCTGACCAGAACAAGAACAACCAGAAGAGGGTAAGTCACAAAGTGATTTTGAAAGTGTTTATTTGTTTAACTCAAAAGTATTAAAGTGTCTGTGTGTGTGTTTAATCTTCTCTTTTCAATGCAATGCAAAGTTGTTGATTGGCAGAAGTCTATTGCACTCTTTTAATAAACCTTTTACTGGCTTCATATATACATTATTAAACCCACTTAATTCAATTTATAGTCACAGGAAGACACAATTTGTTTAGGTCAATTTTGGTTAAAATCATTCCTTAAATAACAAGATTATAAAGGTTAATGGTTCTTTTACTGGGGAACCCTAGCTGGAGAGTGTGGCCAACTTTTACATAGTACACTTACACACACATCCAGACTCACTTACAACAGACCAAATGAGAGTTGCCAATGTCCAATACGTAGTAGTACACGATAAGCTGCAAAGATGCCAAGATATATCAATTTTTACTATATGCAAAGAAAAAAAATAAATTAATCCATGCAAGGACTGTGCTCCATTTCAGATCATCAAAAGCAAGCCCATCTTCACCTTTCTCCATGCCGGAAAAAATATTGCTCAATTTCAAGGACCATCTCTGCAATATATAAAATTGTTTGCAGTCCTTCCCTTTTAAAGATCCAAGAGGACAGTGGGAAAAAGATCTCTTAATCAATATATCAGAAAAGGAGTGGAAAATAGCAATGCAGAGACTTCACTTGAGCTCCATATGCAGAAAGCATACAATCATTCAACTCAAAATTACATATTGAGCAATCTGTCTCGCCTAAAACTGTCCAAAATGTGTTTTGTAAAAATTGATCTATTTTTATGGAATGAGTACAACAAAATTAATAAAATTGAAAAAAAAAAAACTAAGCCCATCTTTGGTCTGAGACCTCAAATGAAAACACCATTCTCTTATTTGGCATTCTAATGTTTTTTTTTATATAAGTGAACAGCTCTTTCTTAAAATTTACCAACCCTTAATCTAGTCAATAAGCATTTAATTCAAAAATCTAAACCATAGCCAATAAACATAAAAATTCCTGAATGGGGGTAATATGCGGAGTTTTCAAAGCTGCCAAATCCTGATTCTCCATCAGTTCTCACTACTGTGTTCCGGTGTTGTGTTTTAAAAATCTTGACAATGAAGTCCTCTGTGTTTTTTTTTTTTCTTTCAGTAGGAGGGCATCAGGCCCACTCTTACCCTTTCTTTGTCCTTCACAGTTCCTCTTATTGATGTCTGATTCTTTTTTAGGACCTCTAGCTTCCTTTTAACAAGATTTTACCTAGTCAGTCAGATGATTTACAACATTTGTAAATACATATAGAGTAGTTGTGTGACTAAAGAAAGATAGGAACCAAAAACCTGTGTTTTGTGGGGTGTATATCTAATACTGTTTATTTATGGTTGTTTCATGAGTTTTCTCTTTATTTTTCATGTTCTTGCTGTTCAACAACTTTGGACTTGCTGGCATCTGACTTACATTGAAATCAACTAGCTCAAGGTAACTCTCTAAATTGTCACCCAGTCTCCCATTTCCTTGCATTGATTGTAGTGTCATATCCTAAAATTATTGTTTACTTCTGAAAGTTCTATTGCATCTTGGACTTGCCTTCTTCTATATGTCATATTGTCTTTTCTCTCTTGTATTCTTTCTATAGGTTTTTTGACTTTTTTCTTGTGTATCCAATTTATGCTTTATTCACCTTTGTCCTTTGTCATTTATTTTTACCCTGTCCTTCACCTCTTTTGCTTGAGTCTAACAATAAATCTGGTGGCTTCTGTCACTTGACTTGGGCCTGATCAGTGCACTAGCTTTCCTTAAATGTCTACAGTATGTGTCTGAGTCATCTAACATAATTCAACATGAGTTTAAACCGTGCCTGCAACATTCATTGTCCAATCCATGGTGGAGTCCTCCATGTTCAATTAAACCTGGCTGTTAAATCAAAGAGTAAGCCTAAATATGTAATAGAAGTGAGGGACCCAGTTGGAAGTAAGGTGACAAACATATCAGAGCAAGAACTGTTGCAGAGAAGAGGCTGCAGCATAGATTGCTAGTTACAACATAAGGTAAGGTTAGAAAGACAGCTAATTACTTTGTTTTGTTTTCTTTTTTTCTAGAGGAAGAACGCCCCAGACCGAGGTAATTTCACTGTTCTTGTGCATGCAGGTCTTTTTTTTAATTCTGTCCCTTTTATTTTCACCTCTGCCTATTTTGTAGTACTTGTAGAGAATTTCAGTTTTCTCTCTTGGTGATTTGGTGATAAAGTGACAGACTCTATTGTCATTGCCTTAGGCTTCAGGGTACTGTTTTATTCTTACATTAAACTGAACGTCTGGGGAACTGTAGACAGGTGTACGAGTTCTGCATCCAACCATTACAGCAGCACAGTGCTCATTTAGTGTTATTAGGGTTTTGTTAGGGCTGAAACATACTTTGTCTTCTAGACCTGTGGTCCCTCAGCTTGCACCTCCAAAAATTCCAGAGGGAGAGAGGGTGGACTTTGATGTAAGTAAACATTTATGTTAAATTTCATTGAGGAAAAAGAAGTATTAATGGCTACTGAAGTAAGATTCTATTTTGTAAGTGTGGCATTATTGCAGGACATCCACAGAAAACGCATGGAAAAGGACCTTCTGGAATTACAGACTCTAATTGATGTCCACTTTGAGCAGCGGAAAAAAGAAGAGGAGGAACTCATTGCACTAAAGGAGAGAATTGTACGTATTTTTGAAATTCAAAGCTAAGACATTAAATAAGGAGCAATACTAAGAATAGGAGAAGATGAAAAGAGGAGAGTGTGCAGATAGAGTAGTGGAATTGATCCTGGGTGAGAGTAGTAAATCTGGGAAAAACAACTGAGGATGAGGTAATATCTATCTATCTATGAATAGATTTTTTTGAATCTATGATAATAAAAATGGTGTGAGTGGTGAGAATGAAAAATCAGGGGACTGAAGAAAGTAAATCAAGTGTTTTGTAATAAGGATAGTAGAAAGTCATTGGTAAAAAGGAAAACATATTTCTTGACATATAAATGTAGATAAAGTTATCTTCTTAAAATGGTTGTGAATGTACATAAATAAAATTCTAAAAGATGGATGAATGGCATTTATAAACGTAGGAGAAGTCAATGCATTATCTTGTTTAAAGTAAGAGAAATATCAGGTCATCAGTGGGAAAGAAAACTCTCCAAGTTAGATCTTCACCTTTTCTTTTGTACCCACACTTTTGACAAAAATGGAAAAGGAGTGGCCTAGGAAAGAAAAAAAAACAGGATGAAATGAAAGACTGAATCAAAGCACAGTTGGAGTTGAAAGGCGCAAAGAAAGTAGGTGGGAACAGAGCTATGAGTCACAAAAAAGTAGAAAGGGCAAAAAAAAAAAAAAGGGTAACACCAAAACAAGAGACCGGCTTAAAAACTATAGACAAGTTGTAACAGCCTGGTACAAATGACAGCATCACTGCAGAATTTGAAAATTCCACAGAAAACAGTGCAAGCCAAGAAAAAGGATATAGCCTTGGAAAAACTGCCTGGTGAAGTTGATTTAGAGAGTGAAATGGTTGATTAAGTATTAGTAATGTGACCGGATGACGTCGATTGATTGTTGAGTCCAAAACACAGGAAAGATTTGCAGTTACAAAGACAATTTAAGCAGGTTCAGTGCTGAGGAAATTGTTTAACATGTTCATCTATACAAAATAAGGAAAGTGGTTGGGGTGCCTTTATATATTGATGGTAAAGAGTGAAGTTCATACTGACATATGTTAATCAGCAGACAATTTGGATATAAAATGAGTGAAGTTCACCTGAAGATATTTTGTAAAAACATAATGTAATGAGTAGTTACAAGAAAATACATAGAAATGTTTGTGTTCAGGAAAACCGGCGTTCTGAGAGAGCAGAACAACAACGCTTCCGGGCTGAAAAGGAAAGAGATCGGCAGAACCGGCTTGCAGTGAGTGCCTCTTTGCTCCTAGTAGACATGCAGAGGGAAAGAAAACGAGCAGCACAGATTTATCTTATAACCTCTCTCCACAGGTTGAAAGAATGAGAAAAGAAGAGGAAGAAGCCAAGAAGAGAGCAGAAGATGATGCCAAAAAAAAGAAAGTACTCTCCAACATGGGTGCTCACTTTGGAGGCTACCTGGCAAAGGTCTGAATTTAGAAAAACCTTTTAAAAGTAAACTATCTGATTTATTTTTGTGCCACTTCAAATAATGACAGGGAACTTTGTCAAAAATAGGTGTGTTTATTTAAATAAATCACATCAATAACATGCAATGGCAGGGAAAACTCAAAGATGTCAGTGAAGTAAAAAATGGAAAAGAAATGCTCCACTCCATTTACTGTCTCCCTTTACTTCTAGACTGTGACCTGTACTACTTCCAGTTAGCCATTTCTCCAATATTTCTCCAAAGTATTTCTCCTCATAGAAACAAATTGTCTTTAAAATCATTCCAATATTACTTCAGGGCAAAGATTTGAGACTCTTTTTATCCTTTTGGGGTCAGGGACAATCTAGCTTTAGGGCCAACAGGAAGAGCTCTCTTTAGTACTGTATTTCCAGTTGTTTCTCCACCACTGATCTTTACTTTAAAGTTCCTGCTTATGATGTAGTGCCTTGGCTACCTGCCCTTTTAACAGAGTACCACTTAGAGTGACAGGACTTCCATCCCCTGATGGCATTTGACTGCCCACAATAACATACACAGATGACCTGGGACACCCAGTGTAGATGTCTGTTTCTCTTTAAGATATTTATTCTGAATGGGACATTTTGTTGGCACCTTTGTGACTGGCAGTCTTACCAGTAAGATAACTTTTTTTGATACTCGGTCCCTGTGTTCGCTTATTTATAGGCTGAACAACGGAGAGGGAAAAGACAAACTGGCCGTGAAATTAAGAAGAAAACACTGGAAGAGCGCCACAGACCACTTACTGTTGACAACCTGCGTGAAGATGGCTTAAAGTAAGAACAAAGAAAGGAATATTTTAGACAGAAGATGACACATTTGCAGTTTCTTTCCTTGTGTGTACAAACTTGTGAAGTCTTTTATCTCATAACATCCCAGTTTTCAGATCATTTTTCTATTTCCTGGGCACATCCACTTCTGTTCTTATGATGGTTTTCAAATGTCATCCCAGGATGGCACAGTTAATTCAATTTTTTTTAGACCGCTTAATCAGTGGCCAATCCCTGCTGTCAAATGTTCGTCAATGTTTAAAGTCTATACCCTCGCAATTTCGAATGTTTTACTTTTGTGGCTTGTAAACTGGACTAGATTAGGCAGCCTTCAGCATTTTTGTCTCAGTCATTTCTTTCTGGTTACACACAGGAGCATTGAATTAATTCTCATGATTTCCCGATTATCTGCAGTTTACAGTAGTTAGTGTATCGTATGACACTTAACACCAAACCCATTAAAGACATGAAGACTTTTGGTGACTCATAAGCAAATATAAACTGTGAGGAAACTTATTTACAGTATACTTGAAAACAGGTGTGAGTAACAGTATTCCAAAACCAGAAGAAGTCTGCGTACTGAGGTCATTAGTATTAGGCAGGACCTCTAGTTGTCAAAATAAGTGCTTATGCATTGTGACAATGAGTCACCAAAGAACCTAACAGTGTTCCTTTGCACTTTCATCCAAACATTGTGCTCCTGTTCTTTAAAAGGGAATGATTCATGGAGTGTCTGAAGTGGTCTGTAGTTGGCATTCAATATTCTCCAATGCATGTGCTTATCAGAAACATACCCCAGACACACAGCTGACCAGAGATGGGCACTGATGTCATGCACATATCCCTATGAGAGGGTCAGGAAGATGCCGTTTTTTTGCCTGCTTCGAAAGGTAATGTGGTAGATGACTTGCTGTCCTTGATACTGTATATTGATGCATGAGTCAGACCCCCTCCCCAAACAAGCAGTAGAGACCACTGATTTTATAAGTCCTTGCATGCCATTCCAATGAAATCTGTTGTTCTAGTGGTGTGCTTTAAAACAATGTCCAGTTTGCACCTACGTCTGCATCATCATTACATGCAAATCTGATGATGATCTGTAAGAGGAATCCCTGAAGATGGCTCAGCTCCAGTCCACCACAGGCCAAGCTGATGAGGGCAGTCCAGAGGAAGTTCACAGTAGCAAGCAGTTAATGTCGGGCATTGCCAAGCATGTGATCAATGAGGCCCAATGGCCTTATCTGGAGTCCTTGTAAGGAGCCACATTTCAGCAGCTGAGTCTTGTGATGACCATCCAACAATCTGTTTGTGGCTGATTTCTGGCTCTTTACAGTTCTATTGCACATGTAACAGACATATAAAACTAATTATGTTCATACCTGGTTATATTAATTTCTCATGCAGGCTTTCTTTCAAATTGAGAAATTATTTCTGGATGGAACATTATTGTCACCTGTTATGTTTTAAATATTAATGTAAATTCCTTTAGTTGTCCATTCTTTGTAAATTTTGCCAGCTTTTCAGATTAGAGATCATAAACAACAATATTTTCAGCACATTATTCAGTTGTTCATAAATGCAACCTGAGCTGCTGTAAACTTCTCATATACACATTATGTGTGCATACTGTACATTTAAGTTGTATACTTTCTGCACATAGTAATTAAGGTTGTAACGATTGTATCCACTACACTTCGCTAAGTTTACACTGAAAAATTATACTGATGATTGCAGGTCAACCTCAAACTGCCTTCATCCCCTTCCCACAGCACAGAAAGATGACTTATAATAAAAAAAAGATATTTACTAAACCACACAGAGAAAAGATGCAACAAAGAAAATATAATTAATACATTTTCTATAAACCCCACACTTCCAATACTGTATATACAATAAACACAAAGCATTTTCGTTTTCTTATTTCCCCATAGTTCAGTTCCTTAGACATGTCAATCCCTTTCACGGTAACCGCAGTGTATCCGGAATCTTCGAGGTGGCCACCCCAGACTGTGCTGGACTTGTGGTGCTCCCCGAAAACAAATCTTTCTTCTGGACTCAGATGGGTCATGTCTTTTTTTCTTTCACCATAAAAACTTGGGCTGCCATTTCTCCCTTCTCTTCCTGCCTTTTTGCATCCCTGTTTAAATACTGCATCTGTTTCCAAGGCACTCCCGGAAATCGCAATGACGGCCCTGTACCTCTCAAAATGTCCTCTCTATCCAACCCGACTATCTTATCTTCTGTATTCTAAAATGACAACGGGATTTTACATAGAGAGAAAAGAAAAAAAACAAAACATTTTTATGTGGCATTGCTACAAAGTTAACGCAAGAAACCCTTCTGGCTGCATCCTGGCAGGTTTTTCTGTTTAAAAATATGATAGATTAAACCATCTTTATGAGTTTTTCAGAAAAAGTAAAACTCACAATTCAGGGAGTTTTTGAGTTTGCTTTCTATGATGAAGAATAAGCCAGTAATATATATTAGATATTAAAAAGGAAAAAAAAAAAACTTGGGCTGGTAATAGTGGATATAAAAACCAACTTGTGCTCTGCCTCCCAAAAGAAACTGAATTGCTAAAAAGTGTATGAAAATAGAAGTGAAGCTGCATTTAGAAGCAACAGCCACAGGAAGACACATCAAGGCAAAGAGTGAGGACTGATGGTTCAGAAGTTAAGTACTTGGGCCTGAGGTCCTCTGTTTTCATATCCTGCTTTATCTTATTGTGGGACAGTGGTCAAATTTCTTATGTAGTCCATGATCTATTCATGCAATAAAGTGATATCATATTCTCTGAAATATTTAATCCGATTTGGGGTTGTGGGAGGCCACAGGCTATCCTGGCAACATTGGATTCAAGGCAGTAACCCATAATGGATGTGGTGCCAGTTCATGATGGGACCTGCTCAAACTTGCACTTTGCCAATTTAATCTTCAATTAACCTATGTGGCCTGTCTGTGGAGACATGGGAAGATAACTGGAATAAAAACATACAAACTCCCTTGAGGTTCCAGAAATGCAGACTAATCTGCTTTTTATCAAGTCATATGTTGACCAAGGATTATAGTACTTTTGAATCTAACCATCAGAGCGTGTTGGTTTTTGTGTATGACTGTAGATATACATTTAAAAGAAGTCTCACACATTTGCAAGTAGTCAAATTAGACATGGTTTACCTAATGTGATAAGTCTTCTGATTCAGTACTGCATCTCTCCTATAACTATAACTGTAGAGTTCAGGTCAAGTGGTGGACACCTACAGGGCTTTATATGCAAGGAAATAGACCATTGGTGAATTCAATGTTTACTCAGGTTATTTTTGCTAAAAAGAATAAGTAATAAAACAGTACTTTCTCTACTTCTGTTTTACAGGGAAAAGGCAAAAGAGTTGTGGAACTGGATTTACCAGCTGGAGTCCGAGAAATTTGACCTGATGCAGACAATGAGACATCAAAAATATGAGGTGAGCCTGTGAACAAACTGCACAGGACCGGCAGGGAGCTGAAAGGTGACAACACTTTAGTAAATAAAAATAGGTCAGCATGTACATGTTGAAATATACCTAACTCTGTGAAATTCACTGTATTCCCTCAAATATATAGGGTGGTCTAGATCTAATTATGCAATTTTCATTACGCTATAACTTAAGTATATTACATAAAAAATCACCTGAAAAATCACAAACCATCGAGAAGTGTGCAAACTGATGACATGAAGAAACTGGAATTGTCCCCACATAAATCAAAGTCATCCAGACAATCTGGATCTGCATAGTTAGATCTGGCCCATGCTGTAGATCGCCTCCATCTTTCAGAAACAACAGTAGGCAAACTAGCCTTGTAAAATGGACTCCTAGGGCAGCCCATTGCAGGACCCACTCTTGCACACTCCTATGCTCACTCTCGCAAAGGTCCAATGTATTTTATTTATTTTATGTCACAATTTACAGTGAACAGTGTTTCAAAGTGCCTAGAAAACTGTTTTTATTTAATTACCCATGTTACCTTGCCTTGTGAGCTGTTTGACAAAATATATTAGTCAGTCAGTGCTTCATTTAGTGCCTTTGCTGTGAGCACTGCAATGCTCTCTGCACATGACCTCCACTTTATGTTGAATTTTACTGTTAGTATTTTAACCTGTGTGAACGCTCTCGCTCCCTTGAACCCCTGTCCACGACTCCAGACACCAGGTAAAAGTCCAAATGTTGACTTTATTTTTCTTCCACAGTGCACAAAGCACACTCTCTACCACAATACTCCTATAATAAATCTCAAATACAATAAACCAATCCTATATCTCCCAGACGCGTTGCCACCCTTCCACCCAGCTCAGCTCGCCGTCTGGGAGTTCCCATAGTCCTTTTATATCTCCTGACCCGGAAGTGTTACTGCCCAACAGTCCACAAGTCCTTATTCCTTCCGGGTCAGGGTAAATAGTCCTTTTCTTCAACCCGGAAGTCCGTCGCTCTTCCTCTGACGAACCTCCGGGTCACAGGGCACGAAGAAGCCCTCGGTCCTCCCTGCAGCTCCCTCCTGTGGCCCCCACGGCATCCAGCAGGGCTTTGCATAAAAACTCCAATGTCCATGATGCCCTGCTGGTCTTCTGGGGACCTCCACGCTGTAAGGAGGGCTCCACCTGGCGGCTTGGGGGTATTGGCCAGGATAAATGGCCGGCCATCCTTCACACCTGTTTTTTATACAGTAGCCTCTTTGCCATAAACATTGAGACTACAGTAAACTGTATCTTAATTTACATTATAACACATTAAAATGAGTTAATATATATTTATTTTACACAGTGCTCATTTTCAATAAAATTGTTAAATTAAGTCAGTCTTGATTGTTCTTGGATGGTACAGTGGCGTAATGCCTAGCACTGTTGCCTCGTTAATCAAGCACCCTGTGTTTGACTCCAAAGGCCATTCAACTCCCAGTCACATCTGTACATTCTCCAACTGTCTGGTGGGTTTTCCTCCCACATCCACAAAGATGCTCTTATTTGGTTTACTGGCAATTCCAAATTGGCTCTGTATGAGTGAGAGTTCTGGGTATTTGTGTGAGTGGGCTTTGCAATAGACGGGCACCCAATCCAGGGCTGATGCCTGCCTTGAACCAGTGCCATCTAGATGGGCTACGGCTCTAAGGACGTTGTGTTATTATTGTTGTCCACCTTAAGTAAACTTCTTAATATAGTCACAATTATCTATATATATAATTCACTAAGGCAAGACAACCATGGAAAGCATGCCGGAAGGGGCGTGGATTCACTAAGCCGCCGACAAGTGAGGCACCTATGGCGCACGCAGGAAAGAGCCACGCCCACCAACTCCAAGAACCTTTGGATACGACGACAACTCGCAGGGCCACGCCCACCAACTCGGACGCGACGACACAGAAAAAATGGCGCCATTTATATTCGTCTGTTGTAGAGGCCACATGCAGTGTAGATCAGGTTAATGTCATGTGCATGTCATGCACCTCCGAGCTACGTTGACTGTTCATAGAGGCATGTTTCTCGCGGAGGTGAATCGCCATAAGCAGCGTGTGAAACGGTTTGAGAGGGGTATCCCATGGGATCCTTAAAACAATCCTTTACAACTGAGGATGAAACACAATTAAGTAAGCAGTCTTTAAAAACCAACTTTTCGGTTACGACGCACGATCGCGTGCACCATAGCAAACTGTTTTACACGCTACATACAGCTATTCGCATCCGCGACAAACATGCGTCTTCTTAGATGCTTCTGCAGGAACACTGAAGATGTTTTCCTGCCCACCTACGCTCCTTTTTCACAGGCCGGCGACCGGCCGGCGTCTACCCTCGCTCTCTAGGCATTCACACTGCCTGCCCATTTGGCCGGATGCAAAAACTCACCGACCACCCAGTTAGTCCCTTTCGTCTGTGGTATGAGTCTGCATGCACGTCTGAGCCATGCAGCGTTTGTTATGCCGCAGGTTCACTATTGTGTTGTACTGTATTTTGCTCTCTCCAGAGTTCCATCTTTTCATTCACTTACTGTTGCATTCTCACACCAACCCGTTTTAGACATCCGTGTCTTTCCAGAAGTGTTTAGCATTCAATAAATAATTATGCATGACATTGACCGTGTGTCTACCCAGCGCAGAGAGGCGTAGGTAAGCCGTTTAACCCCATTCGGGCTGCAAGCCATGGAATTGCCACTAAATGTGACTCATACGCTCCCACTCATTACGTCCCTACCCTTTGTGCACACCCCCCTCCTACCGTGGTCGGGTATCTTGGTGGATTATATATAGAAAAGTAACCAAAACCGAGGGGTATCCTATGGGGTCCTTAAAACATTCCTTTACAACCGAGGTTAAAACACAATGAAGTAGGTAGTCTTTAAAAACTGCCCGCATGCACCATAGCAAACTGTTTTACACGCTACATACAGCAATTCGCATCCGCAACAAACATGCGTCTTCTTAGATGCTCCTGCACTTTGTTCACACCCCCCTCGCTACTACTGTGATCGGGTGTCTTGGTTGATTATATATATATATATATATATATATATATATATATATATATATATATATATTTATATATATATATATATATAAAGGCAGCCAAAACCGCACAGAGCAATGAAAAGTCTACAGTTCCATCTTTTCATTCTCTTTCTGTTGTATCCCCAAACCCTCCCTTTTAGACAACTGTGTCTTTCCAGAAGTGTTCAACCATCAATAAATAATTATGCGGCGTTTGTTATGCCGCAGGTTCGCTATTGTGTTGTATTTTGCTCTCTCCAGAGTTCCATCTTTTCATTCACTTACTGTTGTATTCTCACAGCAACCCGTTTTAGACAACCATGTCTTTCCAGAAGTGTTTAGCATTCAATAAATAGTTATGCATGACATTGAGCGTGTGTCTACCCGGCGTGGGTAAGCCGTTGAACCCCATTCGGGCTGCAAACCGTGGAATTCCCACTAACTGCGACTCATACGCTCCCACTGGTTGCGTCCCAACCCTTTGTACACACCCCCCTCCCACCTCGCTACTACCGTGGTCGGGTGTCTTGGTGGATTATATATAGAAAAGCAGCCAAAACCGCACAGAGCAATGAAAAGTCTATGTCACTCACAGGTACATTCTGGACTGTGTAAAGACGGCGACTCAAGTGACAAGTTGGAGGTGGGCACATGAGCGGGCAGTGCATACTGAACGAGAAATCAGCAGACTAGCATGATGGATGGAGCTGAATGGACGTCATTCTCCTTTCCTCCCGTTCCACACTCCGCGCCGTACACCCCCATCCCTCCGTCTGGCAGGAGAAGGCGCGAGTACGGTGCGCCAGTTTTCAGTCACGGACGATTGTGTGTTGGTTCGTTCCGTGCATTGTTACAATGTTGCTTTTCTTGCTGATTTATTACATTACCGATTTTTCAAATGTTAGTTTTCTCCCTCTGCTTAAATATCATTAAAAAACCGGCCCGATTATGCGGCGTATGGCACGCCTCAGGTTGGCTAGTGATAAATAAGCTGCACATGAAGTGTTTGAAAAACTTTAAAAATCATTTATATGTACAGCAACCTTAAAATAAAGATTCTGATGCATTTCATTTCCCTTTTGTTGAACAAGCCAATTAATTTCTTTTTTTCTTTTTTCTTAGATAAACGTCTTGCTCAACCGAATTTGCCATGCCCAGAAATTGTGAGTCCACATTAAGTATTATGCCTGTACAGAGAACTCCTCTTCAATGGTGCAGTAGGCAGCAGAGGGCAGCCTCATGCTGCTTTTCCCATTTGGAGATATCTTTCATAGTCAGGATGCAAACTGGTGTATATAAAAGTATATTTTTTCTAAAATTTCCACTTTCTGGATAGCAGCATGTTTAGTCAATCATTTATAGTACGGATGGTGACCTGGGGCTAGTGGAGGGGTTTGGGTGTATCAGACATCCTTGCAGTTATGTTGTTGAGAGCTTTGTGCCAATTAGTCTAAGAGCAGAGGTCAACAATCAAATACATTGATGGTCCACCCAAAAACTAAGACATCCTTTCCTGTAATAGAGCAACTGGGACTCAGTCCTGGAATTAGGTCTATGTACACTGGATAGTGTTTGATGGAGAGCTGGGCCATTTTGTAGTTCAGTTGTAGCTCATAGCTGATATTCATGCTAACAGCCATTGGCTTTAAAGGTGGGGATTTGAAGGAATACCTGTGGAGACAGTTTCAGACAGACTAGACATTTTCAATGGAAATTAACGTCTCAACATGGAATGCTATGTTACTGTTGACAAGACACTGGAGTTTATGCAGAACACTGGAAGAAATATAGTTGGATCATTCCTTCTTTCAGCAATGTCTCTTGAAAGTTGACCGATGTGAGGGCCAAAGTGGTTGTGAGAATATTTTCAAGCCAGACTGCTATGGCAGAAGAGTGTCTGTCAAGGTGTCTACTCTAAGACCCTTTGGTGGGCAGTAAGGTGAAAGAAGTAGAAGAAGGAGGCCTAATGGAGAAGCATGAGAGAGCCCAGAAAGGCACACCTGTGGCAGCAAAGGAAGGAAAGGTCCAAGAGTGAGAAATAAGATAACTTGTGGGCACCATTGCTTAAGTCCAGGAAATGCAATGGTCAATTTAGGAAAATTGCTGTTCTCAAGAAGGCTTTGAAAATTTATACCACAACAGACAGTGCTGTCAGGAGGTGGACGAACTGTTGAAGCAGGTAGATATTCTTTCATCAGCGGTCTTAATTAAACATTCAGAACATTTTCACTGACAAGGCTGAAAATGCTAAGGCTGCTGGATGCTATTGGCGTGTGTTGGTTAGCGTGGCCATGAAGTGAAGGAATGCGGTTTTAGACAAGTGGGCAAGGGCTGTGCATAGATTCCTGAATGATCACAGCGGTCAGCTTCCCTTAGAAAACATAAGAAGACTGGTTGTTGGAATGGTGGTGGCTTTAGATGGCAAAAGAATCTCAGATCCAAGTGGAGCAAAGTGGATTTTGCCCTGGCTGTTGAAGACAAACCTAGTCATTTGTCATTGCATAGACATCTGAGGTGTTGTGGGTATTGACCAAATCCCATGTACATGTGTTTTTTGGAGGTGGAAACTACTTTTTCAGCATGTACTGTGTTTTTCCTGTCAGATATGGTGCATAATTATTTGATTCCAGTGAAACTGCTGCATGTGATTCAGTCATTCAGCATTAAGTCAGATTCCTTCAAAATTAGTGTAGCTCTCCAGTAAGGTTCTCACTCATTTCCTGTACAATGAGCATGATGTCACAGGGCGACAGAAGGATGATGTACTCTTGTGATTTACTGTGTACAATGTAGGGCTCTAGCCTAACATTAATTAAACAGTAGGGCATTGCATCAGGCAGAAGAAGAGGAGTTAGAGCTTCTTCTGGAAGTCCTCAAATGACTCTCTTCATTTTCTGGTAAATTGACAGTCCCTTCTTTTGCATGTTCCTTTCTGTGACTGATAGAACATCAGAGAAGGGTTAATGATACTGCAAATCAAGTGGGGTCCATTGATGTTTAGATATCCAGTGTGGATGGATCTGTTACTTTCTAGAGTGTGTCTTTTTGGCAGAGGTGCATGGATTGCTTACCATCCCTTGACAGAGACGATTATGAAAACCGTGCCTATTGTGACTATGAAAACTTTAAGTGGAGATGTCCCACTCCCTGTCTTCTGCCTGAGGTGTCAGTGAGCAAGGTCACACATTGAAGGAACTGCCTAGGGTGATAACTGTGCAGGGGCCATTCCTGGTGGTGTCCTGGAATGGTCCTCCAGAAAGAGACAGAAGATCATATGTCTTGATTCTCAATGGAAGAGCTACAGAAAATAAAATTGGCTCTGATGTCCTTAGTTTGTTCTCCAGCTATCCTCACCAGGACAAAATGATACAAAACACGAATAGAGATGCAACCTTCCTTACAAAATAAACAAAACTATCAACTATAAGTTACACATTCACACTTCAAGTGTAAGCCTATATAGTTAAGGACTGATGAGTTTATGCTGGCTTGCAAAAAGGCTAGGCTGGCTCAAGCTGTCTCAGAAAACAGATATACATACATTTCCGAGTTAGATAATTCTACTGTAAGTTTTGAAAATTAGTCAAGTGTGTATTTGACCAGATCCACAAGAGAGCACACTGCTGTACAAATTCCTCAAATCAGTAGCAGGGCCTAACACAGGTAGTCCAGTTTCACTTGGTACACTCCCTCATTTGGGATAAATGGCCACAGAACAGTAGTGGGAAAGAAATTAAAGCTGAAGATGACTTGAGATGCTCTAGAAGTCTAGAAGTGAGCCATAATGTATTTATTTATGATTAGTTACTCAAACCACCTCGCAATTACACATTTAATGTACAAGGCAACAGTTTTTCATGGCCATTGCCACAACCTGAAATTTACAAATAAGCAATAAATAACCAGCCTATGACCAGAATTACTTCAGATTTCAGATATTTTCAGATTTTGGAATATTTACATGTAGATGAGATATCTGCATATATATTTGCATAATATTTGCATATAGATCAGATCTTAGGAGTGGGACCCAAGTCTAAACACAAACTGTATTTATGTTTCCCATACACCTTATTTAAAATGTAGTTTAAAATTACATGTATAAATTTGTGCATGAAACAAAGTTTGTGCACAGTAGCACCAGCAGAATACCTTTATCAGCTGTTCAATAACAGCAAACAACAGCAGGCATTCAGTCTCCACCTATATAATGTTGCATTTTGATTAAAAGGTTACTGTATACAGAGAATAAGCAAGACACATGGTGAGTAAAGCATGTAGGTCTAGCAGTGTCAATGGGTGATGACAAATTGATACCAACAGATCGTCCGTTCCTATGTTCCCTCAAAACTCCAACACACAATCTTGCTGCTCAATCCCAGTCCTGCTCCGATCTTTGGAAGTGTTGTGCAGCTGTTATTGGGCCTTTCACTCTTTGATAATGTACCTGCGACTACCAAAATTCCACCAGTAAATCCCAGACCCCCACTCCTGTTTGTTGTTTATGTATTGGAGCACTGCATGAAATTCAAAGGGGGATTTAAGAAATCGGTGGTAAACAGTAAGTAGCAGCTTATGTGTTTTTTACATCCACTCATTAGTTAAAAAAAATGCCAGGAAGCATTGGTTAGAGCCCCATATAGGAAAGTAGAGTCAGGCATGGAATTTTCCACTTGTTGGCGTCATGTCAGTGCTCAAAAAGTTCAGGATTTTTGAATTTCAGATTAGGGCTGCTCAATCTGTATTGAGATGATGCAAAAGAGATGAGCTTCAGTTAAAAAAAAAAAAAGCTAATGAAGAAAGTGTTTACAAAGCCCAAGACTCAAAAGAATGCTGCAGAAGCAGGAGTAGCTGCTTATCTTTCAGGTCATGTACATTTTCGTTTTACATATAACAGATGACATGATTACTCAGCATCACAAATAAGTCCAGCAGAAGACTCTGAACCTGCCACTCTGTGGATTCAGGCTCAGCACCATAGCCATCTTGCCTAAGTGCTATGTAGGCAGCTCACTCCAAGGATTCTCCTAACCTGTTAACTCCTGTTTGTTTCTCACAGCACAAAGAAGGGCGCTGGGAAAGGCAAAGTTGGAGGACGATGGAAATGAGCAGAATCAGGAAGAAGGCATCCTTGCGTGTTACCTTACAGTGTGAGTGTGTCAAGAACCAGTGAAGGCTGATTCCTCTGCTACTTTGTCTTCTTCATCTGTGACAGGGAACTGGAGCATCTAAGACACTCCTAATAAAGCTCACTCTAAAAGCATGTGAGCATTCTGAGTTTATTTTAAACAATGCAGCATGTTTCCAATCCCATCAAGATATAAAAGAACAAAATCCAGTTAAATAAACCATATCTAATGTCATTGAATGCATCTGCATTTTATTTGAATGTCATGTAATCCTTTATATGTAGTTATCTCACAAGATACAGTATTTGGTATCACATGCTACCCTGGCAAATATCTACACATGTGCCAATGCTTTGAATCTATAATTCATATAGTGCCTTTCACATTTAACACCATCAGCAAAGAGCTTTGCTTGTAGATCACAAATAGCTAACACATGAAACATACACATTATTTCTTTAGCCCCCCATTCTGTACTTTCACTACCTTTTGTGGTGACTTCCATCCCAAAGCAATTTACATGCAAATATAATGCCTGATATTGTACATCAACAAAGCCTTGTACATGGAGACTGTAGCACACAATAGCTAATTTCTAATACAGATAGAAATCTGTGTGTTTGCTTAACTTTTGGATTTATACTTTGTATAGCATCTTTCAAAGTGATCACTGAAGCTCTTGTACATTTTCACACAAAAAAGCTAGTTACTCAAGATCTAATGGCCGATACTGGCACTCATGCTTAGCTTTGTTAGCATCTCTGAAGGTGAAGAGCATCTCTGATGACTTTATAAGTAATTTTCTCCATACAGTAATTATAGTTACCCATGTTAACATGGCAGATATTTGTACATATACTTAACCTATAGCTTAGCTATATTTCATACAGTGCCTTCCAAAGGAAACACCATCTTCACTTATTGTACAGTAGCATTCCAGTTATTAGCTTTGAACATAGGGCTTACAGGTAATCGCCATCTTTTCTTCAACCTGCTCTTAACTATCTCACTGTAACCCATTAGTCATGTTTATCCTACAGTATCGTTATATCCATTACATATACTGTGGTGTACTGCAGCTTTGAAAGCAGGCATGACCTACAATTTGATCGAGGCAGACTTTGTTAGGACTTCTCCAGAAATTTAGTAACAGCTCAGACAAATCAAATGTCTACAGATGTTCTGAAACCTATCGACAAATTATTTCTTACCTTACAGAGTTTCTGTCCAGTCAGGAACACTAATAAAACCAGTTACAAGATTCAGTCCAGTGAGAAAAACAGTCATGCTTGCCTTAAAACCATGTACTGTAGATTTGAGAGCTAAGAGGCAAGATCAAAAGACAAAGGTGAATGAAATGATGTAGGGAAAAACGTAATGCCCGAACAGCTCTCAACACAACATCCACTAACTCCTTTGGGTTCTAAACCCACCTAGAAGACTCTAACATGACCCTGATATGCAGCATGTAATTCCACTTGAGAGGCCTGGCAGATTTAATTTAACTTTTCAATTGTCCAGAAACTAACTAAACCCAAGGGAACAAGAAAGAATTACACTTGGCCAGGTAGTGCCAATCCACGGTACTGCAGAGTCAAGCAACTGTGATTTTAGAGGCTGCTGAGAATTAACCAGCATAGCATTTCATGTCTGAAATGTTTGAATAATGTATCACTTTGCTCTTGCCGATAAGATCAATTATCCCAATGAAGGATCATAAATCTGGGTGTTAATGGTAGCTTCTCCACTAAAGGCATCCAATAGCCAACAGTGAGAAGCCCAGTCTAAAACTGGCTGCAAAGACTTAAAGGGGAAACTACTGAAAGACAGTCCAGGAAGAAAGGGCATCATTGGTAGAGTAAGCGCCAGTGTCATAAAGTTGGATGTTACCTCCTGTAACAAACTTGCTTAATGCAAGAAGCAAACAAGATGGGCTACCTTTGTTAAGAAATGTGAAGCCTGATTAAAAAAAAAAAAAAAAAGGAACTTTCAGGACATTAGGAGCCTGAAACCAACTGTTACTCTCTCTTTCTGGATTTTGTAAGCTTTTCATATGTTTGCTTTTGTACCACTTTTAAAGTCTAAATCCAAAAAGTTTTTCTTTACAGTGCTCTATTAGTTCATGCGAACGGCAGACACTTGAGTTATACAGTAGTTTCATTGCTGAGAAACCAAAATTGAGAAATCACTTAGTGTGTTGAAATGAGTTTGCCTCTGTGCCAGGGAGTGTTGTCAGTTTGTCGTGTAAATAATTAATATCGTCTTATTTGACCACTTTCTGGACACAGCCATGAGTGAGTTTTGCTTAAAAGTGGGTGGGACCAATTAGAAGGCCCACTGAATGTCACATTTCTAAGCCAATCCAATGCCTTCGTGAAGGTGGCTCTTAAAGTAGAGGTAGTGATGTTGAACTGCAAAGAGCAGAAGTGCTGTTAACCTGGACTGACAGACAGACAGACAGCTTCTAATTACAATGAATTGTCTACTGTCGAAAAGTCTCCTACCCCCCTCATCAAACATATAAATAAATGTTGCATTTGCAAGGATCATGTTGCAAGTGTTAAAAATAAACATAAACATGTTGCAAGGGAAAAATCTTTCTATAAAATCAGACTATACTTCAGTATTTGAAGACATCACTTGATATTCCCTAAAGATTAGAACTCCTCGCACATCAGTGGGGCAAGGAATCAAAAGTATCCAGGTTATTGGTTTATTATCTTCAATACAAATTTGTATACAATAAGTAATTCTTTAACTTTTCAGTTTTCACTACCAAATAATTTCTTACAACAGATATGTGATGATGCATGTTAGGAGTCAATGGCAGTGTACAAGTTTTTAAATAAAAGCAGTGTGTCTCATAACAGAGCTATACTGAATTTAGAATTATAGCTCCCAGCCGTCCCTGATGGGATGTCCGTGGAGAGAGCAGGGGTTGTGGGGAACAAGACCGGCCTGCGGGAGCTGTTGTGTGTGTCCGAGATCACCCTTCTGTCTAGTCAACAATATCATCACCTGTGGATTATTGTGTCTGTCATGTGAGTAGTGAGTCAAAATTGATCATCATGCTTTGTTGGAGGGACCACTCACAAATCTCACAACCCCCTGCCACATCAGGAATACCAGTAGGACTGTTTATACATTACTTACAGCAAGCTGTTCCCTGGATCCTCATTTTCTCCTTCATTCCACATCATTCCACTTGAAGGTAATCTGTCAGTTCTGTGATCCAAATTCATAGAGTTAGGTGCCAAGCTGAGGAGCAGAACTGAAAAGATAGTGTTCTCTGAAGTTCTGCCTGTGCCACACACCAGTCCGGGTGAGGAGACTGAGGAGATTAGAAGGCTTAACGTGTGTCTTAAATCCTGGTGCAGGGTAGAAGGGTATAGGTTTATGGGGCACTGGGACTCCTTTTGGAACAGATGGGACCTGTTCCGCCATGACGGGTTACATCTAAACTGGAGGGGCACCAATGTATTGAGGAGGCGTATATGTAGGCTATTCGAGGATTGTTTAAACTAGGGAATGGGGGGTAGGGAGTTTAGGACAGACCAGGTTTAGATCTATACATGGAGGAGCAAACAACAGTGTAGAAATAAAAATGCATAGTAATGTAAATTCAAAGGCAACATTTAAATGTAGAAGGAGTAACACATTAAAAATAGCTTGCCTTAATGCTAGAAGTATCAAAAATAAGGTAAGTGAGTTGGAGTTGTATGTAGCAGAGCATAATTATGATATTATAGCAATAACGGAAACCTGGCTAAATAACAAAGATGGGGATGAGTGTAACATAGAGGGATACACATTTTTAGGAAGGATAGACAGAACAGAAAAGGAGGTGGGGTTGCTGTTTATGCCAAACAGGGTTTAAATGTAAGACCTCTTCAGTTGGATGATGAGCCCCATCTTAGTGAGGACATGTGGCTTCGCCTGGAATATATTAGGGAAAGAGGTCTTATTTTAGGAGTGTGTTATAGACCACTCAATTCAGACAGTAATTTCAACACACATCTTTTTAGTAATGTCAAAAAGGCAAGTTTACAGTAGGATATTATAGTCATGGGGGACTTTAATTATCCAAATATTAACTGGGATAACCTTGCAGATAGAGGAGCAGAAGAGCAGGAGTTTTTAGAAGTAATCAGTGACTGTTTTTTAACACAGCATTTTAAAGCACCAACATGGGGTGAAGCCTGTCTGGATTTAGTATTCTGTAATAATCAGGATAGAATTGAATGGTGTAGAGGTGATTGAACCACTAGGGTCAAGTGACCATCATGTAATACAATTCTCAGTGGATGCAAAGACTAAAATCATTAAGTTTAACTTTGGTAGGGCAAATTTTGAGCAGATAAAGTCTAAGTAGGCTACACTGGGATAAGCTTTTAAATGTGAAGACAGTCGAGGAGCAGTGGAACAGGTTTAAAAATGTTTTACATGTAATGCAGGATAGGTACATACCTCAATTTGTAATTAGTAGGAAATTTAAAAAAACTCTGCAGTGGATTAATAAGGTGAAAGAAGACCCCAAGAGATTCTTTCAGTATTTTAGTAGTAAAAGAACAGTAAAGGAGGAGGTCAAGTTCATCAGGAATAGTAAAAGGGAATTAAAAGATACAGTGAAATAGCAGATACCCTAAACTTCCATTTTTCTGAGGTGTTTACAAGTTAGCAAGTGGATAACTTCCCAGAGGTAAACACGACTACTAAGGAGGTACTGAGGGATTTGGAAATTGTAGAGGGAGAAGTGCTGCTCAGATTAAATAAGATGAAATCAAGGATAAATATTATCTGGTCCTGGTGATTTGTTTGTGTTCTCAAGGAGGCTAGTAAGTACATATATAAACACTTGACACATTTTTAGGAAATCACTGCACACTGGAGAGATTCCAAAGGACTGGAAAATGGCTAATATTATTCTGTCATATAAAAAGGGTGACAGGGCAGATCCAAACAACTATAGGCCAGTAAGCTTAACATGTATCACAGAAAAATTAATGGAAGGAATTATTAAGGATAAGATTGAGCAACACATGGCAAGGACAGGAGTTATTCTGAACAGTCAGCATGGGTTCAGAAGAGGGAGGTCGTGTTTTACCAACATGCTGGAATCCTATGAGGAAGACACAAAAAGATACGATCAAAGTGGAGCTTATGATGATATTTATCTTGACTTTCAGAAAGCATTTGATAAGTTGCCACATGAGAGGTTGAGCATCAAGTTAAAAGAAGTGGGAGTTCAGGGTGATGTTTTTAGATGGGTGCAGAATTGGCTGAGACACAGGAAGCAGAGGGTGATGGTGCGAGGAACCTCATCAGAACTGGCCGATGTTAAGAGTGGTGTTCCACAGGGGTCAGTGCTAGGGTCGCTGCTATTTTTAATATATATAAATTATTTAGATAGGAATATAAGTAACAAGCTGGTTAAATTTGCAGATGATACCAAAATAGGTGGATTAGCAGATAATTTGGAATCCGTTATATCATTACAGAAGGACTTGGATAGCATACAGGCTTGGGCAGATTTGTGATTGATGAAATTTAATGTTAGTAAATGTAAAGTATTACACATAGGAAATAAAAATCTGAGGTTTGAATACACAATGGACGGTCAGAAAATCGAGAGTACACCTTATGAGAAGGATTTAGGAGTCATAGTGGACTCTAAGCTATCAACTCCCCAACAGTGTTCAGAAGCCATTAAGAAGGCTAACAGAATGTTAGGTTATATAGCATGATGTGTGGAGTACAAGTCCAAGGAGGTTATGCTCAACCTTTATAATGCGCTGGTGAGGCCTCATCTTGAGTACTGTGTGCAGTTTTGGTCTGCAGGCTACAAAAAGGACATAGCAGCACTAGAAAAGGTCCAGAGAAGAGCGACTAGGCTGATTCCAGGTCTACAGGGGTTGAATTATGAGGAAAGATTAAAAGAGCTGAGCCTTTACAGTTTAAGCACAAGAAGATTAAGAGATGACATGATTGAAGTGTTTAAAATTATGAAGGGAATTAGTACAGTGGATCGAGACTTGTATTTTAAAATGAGTTCATCAAGAACACGGGGACACAGTTGGAAACTTGTTAAGGGTAAATTTCGCACAAACATTAGGAAGTTTTTCTTTACACAAAAAACAATAGACACTTGGAATAAGCTACCAAGTAGTGTGGTAGACAGTAAGACTTTAAGGACTTTCAAAACTTGACTTGATGTTTTTTTGGAAAAAATAACTGGATAGGACAGGTGAGCTTTGTTGGGCTGAATGGCCTGTTCTCATCTTGAGTGTTCTAAATTCTAAATTCATCTGTTGCCTGTGATTTGGACTGTGTATGTCTCTGAGAGAGACTGTGTGCAAGTCGGTCAAAGGCCAGGTGTGTTGCTGAGGTTCTCAACGAAAAATTAAATAAATCACCATCCCTTCAATGGTGTGAATCTTAGTGGCACTGCGTCCTCTACACCTAAGTTATTGGTTCATTATCTCCAATACAAATTTATGTGCAGTAAATGATTCCATTAACTTTTCAGTTTTCACTTCCAATTAATTTCCCACAACAGATGTATGATGAGGTTTGTGCAGGTTTTTAAATAAAAGCAGTGCATCTTGGGCTTTGTGGGTGCACTCGACTTTGGAACTGTGTGTCTGTGGCGTGTTCGGTGTGGAGATGAGCAGATTGCTTGATCAGTTCATCTGTTCCACATCGGCACTCCACTGATTGCAATTAGGACGCCATACTCACCGGAGTATAAAAGGGAGTCTGAGGAGGAGATATATAATGTCATAGATGCCCAGGGACTTTGCCCCGCCGGGACGCCGGAAGAAGCAGGGGACCGGAAATAGGACAATTATTTCCCTGGAGCGCAAGTTGGCTGCAACCCACCCTGGAATGCATGGGGGTCACGGAGCTGCAAAGCTCAACCCTTTGCAAAGATGGAGTCTCTGCTAGGGGGCTCCCAGACGTGGTTGGAACCTTGGATGACACCAGGAAGTGCTGCCAGAAGAAATTCTGGGGACCCTCGGAATGTTTCTGGATGCTCTCATGACACTTCCGCCACACCAGGAAGTGACATCAGACGGAGCACCTGGAGCCCATCCAGGTTATTATAAAAGAGGTCACCTCCCTCCAGAAGCTGAGCCAGAGTTGGGAGGAAGGGAACGAAGCTGGTGAGGAAGGGGGAAGAGGTCATTGTAAAGAGAGAGAGAGAGAGAGAGAGAGAGACTGAGACTGTTGATATTGTGGTACTGTGTACTTAATAAAAGTGTGCATTTTGGACATTCTGGTGTCTGTCTGTCGGGGGCATGCTTTTCACAAAATCTCTCATATATATATATATATATAAATATATATATATAAATATATAAAAGGGGCGTGGACTCACTGAGACGCTGACAAGTAAGACACCTATGGCGCACAGAGGAGCCACGCCCACCAACTCCTGGCACCTCCGAGCTACGTTGACTGTTCATTGAGGGATGTTTCTTGCGGAGGTGAATCGCCATATGCAGCGTGTTAAACGGTTTGCGATGGGTATCCCATGGGATCCTCAAAACAATCCTTTACAACTGAGGTTAAAACACATTGAAGTAAACAGACTTTAAAAACTGAGTTTTCGGTTACAACGTACGACTGCGTGCACCATAGCAAACTGTTTTATTGTGTTGGTTCGTTCAGTGCATTGTTACAATGTTGTTTTTCTTGCTGATTTATTACATTACCGATTTTTCAAATGTTAATTTTCTCCCTGTGCTTAAAAATCATTAAAAACCGGCCTGATTATGCGGCGTATGGTACGCCATGGGTTGGCTAGTATATATATAATATAATACTTCTATATAAATAAGTGAGTCAGGATTGTGGCAAGGCTGGTGCGGTTATGGAGAGGAGGGAGTGGGAGTGACCAGCAAATTCTGCAGAACAGCAGTGGGAGATGGGAAGGGAGGCAGAGGGATGGTGGTGGGCACACGAGCCAGGTAAAAGGTTGACTGTGCTTGCTGAAGGATGCCCCCTTCTCCCCGAAAAGAATGTAGAAGTTGTTTGATTTTTAACCTTCAACAGTACACATTTTTACAGGTTATTTATTTATTTGAAAGAATGCATTGCATTTTGTTCTGGACACAGTTTGGATTGATTAAATAAAAGGCACTCTACACTGTTTACACCAAAGCTTGCTGTTCTGTGTCCTCATTGCCAGTCCATCCTCGGTTTATGACAATCAATGTCCCCAGTTGAAGAGGACTTTGTCTTGTGATGTCCAGATTGCCTGTAGCTGGCAAACTTTTGAGTTTTTACATCCAGCTTCTTAGCAAGTGGTCCATAGCACCTTCCTGCTGTGGCATCACTGCAGACAATGTTCATCAGGTTGACAACTATATTTTCTGGTTATTCTAGTACTTTGAAATGCACAGCATAGTAACAAGGCTAAGACAATGCTCTGGAGTCAGAGGTGCCAGACCTTCTGGTAACTTTGCATATTTTGGCCAACCGCAACCCGAGTCACCATAGGTAATTTTCTAATCCAAATTTAAGTCAGTACCTATCCAATGCCAGTAACGTACTACTGCAAAAGTCTTTATTCTTAGAATTAGGTGAGGGCTAGTCCTACCCCATCACACTTTCCTTTTGTGTCCATAGCTCCTGGAATTATTTGCAATGGTCATGGTTCACGGAGCTCAAAGCAGGCAATAGTTTCATTATTTACGGTCGGGGTAAATCCTGCTTCTTTGGCAAGTTCATTCACCCGGGGCAGCAATCCAGCAGCCTGGTCTTTGTGCACGTCCAGAATATACCTGTGGCGAGAGGGTAGAAGACTGGTGTTAGAAAATTACGTACAGATAATCCAGATCACCACCGGATTCCATAAATGTAACACATTTCAGTTGGGGTTGCTGCATCTTCATGCACTTATGATGCTATTGATGAATTTCCACTACTGCTGCTAAAACATACCACATAATACACAGTTCACTTTTAGTGCCCTTCCACTTGTTTTGATGGCATGTCCAGTTGGAGGTGTTGAATGAGATGCAAGGATACGGTCCACTGAGCTGCTCAATTATTTAAATTAAAAAAAAAAAGCAACTGAAAAGATTGTCTTTCGTTGTGAAAATGAAGAGGAACGATAACACATTTGGGGAAGTAGCACATCACTCCGAATACAAAACAACCACAGAATGTGACATCTGACTTAGCTAAATATTGCTTTTTTATTTTATGCAAGACAATGATGTAAGATGTCATGCCATTGTTATAATTTAGTGAAATTAGGTAACAAAGTTATTATCTAATTCATGCAAAATTTTTTCGTTGCCAAAATTTTTGCATGCAGCATCAGTTTGGGGTTCTCACATCTAAATGAAGCTCAGCTATAACTAAAATTCAAAAACAGTTGAATTGTGCTCCCAAAACACAATAATAATTATAAATTAAAGACACATACTGTAAATCACCAACACTGATGTGATGACAGTAGTCATAGCACTAACACATGGAGAGTACAATGAAATTTTTAGTTGCAATCATGCCCGGATTTCGACAAGGGTTTATGAGGGCAGTAGCCTAGGGCCTTGACCTGTAGGGAGCCCCAAAAAGGCAGTTTGTTGCATTGAATTTGCTGGCAGCCGTGTTCCTGAAAATTCATTGTAATGCCTGCTTAGGCAAACTTTTTTTGTCCCAGCACCCCATGATACTTTGCAAGACAAGCATGACATGCGGTTTATATTTTTGGTTGGTTCTGGGATAAATCCCCGGGGTAACAGCAGATGCAATAAGACAAGAAACAAACATACATGGTGTTGCAGCAGTACAGTCAATATTTTCTACCATTTCGCTTCACCATAAACTGAAACAATTGTTTCTTTATATTCGTTAGGATTTTCATTAAGTATATATGTCTAAATAGAAGTTTTGAACTTAAGCTGGGGAGAAGCTACAAGAAATTAACAAAGACTGCTGATCATAAAAATAACACTGGCTCCTAGGCTGGTAGTAGTGACCAGAGCTTGGAAGACACAGAAAGACGGGTAGAGGAGTATTGTTCTGCGCTATTGGGATTTTATTTTTCCATAGTTGTTTGCAGCTGCTGTCCGATTTTTATTTGTATATATTTTTTCCCACTTATGGCCATTAGATGAACTCCTTCAAATGGTGCAGGTTAACAAGTTTATCTATAAGCTTCAGCCTGTGAAAAGAAATGCGTTGACCAGATAAATGCAACCAAAGCTGGTTACTAAAGTCACAATATTAAATATGTCGTAACACTGTGATAAAAGCACAAGTGTTTATTAAGCCATATGAGAGGTGAACTGTTCACAGTCTTCATGTCATAAGAAAAAACCTTCAAGTCATAGCAAAAAAAAACAAACCTTTGATTTTTTTTGACTCCACCCACCCCAGCAGCCATCTGTTCATTAAATTACATTCACAGAGGAAGTGCAGGTCCATTGCGACCCAAACTACATGCCGTCTCTGCAGCTTCTTTCCTCAGATTATTCAGATCTTAAATAAACTTACATAGGGTTACTCCTAACTATTTTTGTAACATATACAGGGGGTCCTCCGGTTACGACACAGTTCCGTTCCTACAACAGTGATGTAACCCGAATTTTGGTGTAAGTCGAAACACACTCTAGCCCAAGTAACTTACTTATCTTAACACATTTGCAAAATCATAATCCAGAACATAAAAACGCAAAATCTAAGCCTCAGAAAAAAGGACATAAATATACTGTACACTGTACTGTAGTAACAGAAAAAATGAGTGTAAAAAAAAAATCCTTACCTTTAGTCCTTCTCATGTCTCAATTTTTTTAAAGTTTTTATGGGAGTGAGCGTTGTAAACTCGAAATGTTGTATGTCGAAACGTTGTAACTTTGAGGACTTCCTGTAACTGGTAACTGTGCTGTTTGTCTATTCGTAAATGCTTCATACTTACTCAACTTGTACTATTTGATATCAGTGTTATTTTGTATAGTTTATTTATTTATTTGAGTTAACTATTGAAGTTTGTAAATGTTTTGTTCAAACAAATGTTGTATTTGTATTGTGATTTGCACAGTGTTAGGTTAATAGTTGGTTGAAATTGTATTGTCTTGTATGTCATGTTTGCACTTAACCAAAGTCAATTCTGGTATGTTTCACATGATAGCAGTAAAATGATACTGATTCGGATTTTCTGTCCATTTATAAAGTCTTACCTGGCCATCTCAACAATCAAACTGGCTCCCGGAGCTGCAGTCCTCCTCAAGGCCGGCTTCAGCTGGTGAATCATGCTGCCACAAAGAGAGCAATGGAGTTGGTTATTCTGAGATACTTACATAGAATACAACATAGGAGGATACTATGCACTGTGATGGGTTGTCCAGCTGGCAAGATGTTGCACAACCAAGACACTATGGCGTAGGGTATAGTCCACCAGTAAAACCTTCTAAACAGAGAAAGAAAACAACTTGTCACATGAATAAATGTGAAGTAAGGAGGAGGTGAAAGACCCTGTCATGTATGGGATTGTAAGGAGAATGGGGGCCACTAGCTTTGTGTTTTTGTAAGCAAACAATTTGTCTCATGCTCGAAGCACATTTGAGACAGCAGTTGGGTTTAAGGATCATTAACAAGAAGAAACCAGGATTGAGAAAAAGAAAGATGGGAGGAGTGTGCCTTGTGTACTGTTTGTGGGCTGGACAAGCGAATGAAGGGCAGCAGATCCCACACAAGGTCGTCATCATCAGTGTGAAGTATGTATATTTACCCCTGTAAGTGTGTGTGTGGATTTTTCTTTGAGGGTGTAGGAGTAAAAGCAGATTACAAAAGATATGGCAGTCCAGCTGATTGGTGATCTTGTGCAGGGCTGTGTGCATGAGTGCACCCTGAGATAGGCTGGTGTCTTGTCTGGGGCTAGTTCGGCCATGCATATGATATTTCCAATATAGAATCTAGCCCCCTGTGACCCAGAGCTCAAACAAAGAGATTGGAGCAGACAGACGTGCAGGCCTACTTAGTAAATCACCTGTATACATGGGATTTTTGTTTTGTATTTTCTTTTCCACTTTGTATTCTCCCTGTGTTGATCTCTCTTGTACGTTTATTGAATTCAGAATTTTTAATTGTGACTCCTTTGCATCATTCTAGGTGTGCAGAGATACCAGGAAGGAAGGAAGGCAGGCAGACAGAATAGCACATACACACATACTGCATTCTACCATAATAAACATAATATACCATGCACACCAAATAATGTATTCTGCCACACACACAATTTACATAATACACACACCATAATATACACAATACACAATATAATAATACACATAATCTCTAAAGCAGAAATCCTTCTTAAACCTAGAACAGCTCTAACAAGACTAAACTGAGTAATAAAACATTTGAGTTGTATTTCAGTCTTAGGCAGAATTGCAAACTGCACAATTATGTTGTTTGACAAAAAAGCAAAAAGAACCCAAGTGGTATAGTGTTTGCTTGCCAGAAAGTAGTTGCATTCTAACCATATTAAAAAGTATGGTTTTCCAACACCAAAAACACAGAAAGGAGGGTTAATCCAAGGGAGACTGTGGTATAGCGGGTCCACAGCGTTCTCAGTAAGGGCCTATTTTAAATAATCACCGCTTTCACGGCGGCTTAGCGAGGGGGCGTTGGGCCATAGCTATAGCAAGTCACGGGTCGATCTGCGATGTGGGCGTTTCTCAATCCGTGATTGTTCCCGTGGCTAATTTGCTACAGCTGCTATGGCCCCTCGTTCTTTAAAAGAAGCGCGAGTTGGATGGAAAAAGATCAGAAACAAAGAAGGAACAGAGAGGAAAGAGAACGGAGGTTACAGGGAGAGAGGAAGCATGTTGGAGAGAGAGAGAAAGAGAGAGAGAGACACACAGACACGCGGTACGTGTGTGTGAAGAGCGAGCGAACGAGCGCTTTTGGGCAGCTGTGAAGGCCTGGGTGTTAGGCCTACACCCAGGGGTTGGAGTTGTTGTTGCTCCCGCTGAGCGACCAGAGGGCTGTTCCACGAAGCGAGCTAACCTCAAAATCCAGGTTTATTTCAATAATCCCGGCTTAATTTCTTGAAATTCGGTTCCACGAACAAGGCTAACCTGAAGCTCCGCTTAATTACTATGTCAACATATGCTCTTGGACAAGCCTGCTCCGTGGCAGGTTAGTTGTGAAGCTTAGCTTAGCTTGATGAATATGATTGGACAAGCCATGTGATGTCACAGCACGACATTCTGCGGGGCTGGGATTATTCTGCTGCTGTTCTCTCCCTCTTTCGCACACATCGACCCTCCAATATAAAATTATTACAGATTACATGCAGGCGATTCTAATTACTTAGAAAGTATAAAATGACAAGGAGTGCATTGAAGGCTTTTACATGAATAACCATGGCGTGCCCATTTATTCATAATCCAGTTGATGAGGGAGCGAGGCTCATTCGTAGAGCTTTAAGGCAACAGGTTCCACAATTACTTCGGCTCAGGATAGATCCGTTGCATTTTGCGGATGATTATTTATACGAGCGCTATAGATTTAGTAGACACAGTATTGCATATTTGTGTCAGTTATTGGAACCTTACATTTCTAAAACACACGTCGCTCTAAAGCCCTTACGGTTGCACAGTCTTTGTGTATCGCTTATGCGTTATTTTGCCAGTGGTTCATTTCTGTACAGTGTGGGGGATGCTGAACATTTAAGCAAAGCTACAGTGTGCCGTGAAATCAGGAAGGTTTGCGTTGCATTAAAGTCCTTTTTAAATATATTCATTACCTTTCCTGGCCACCGAGGAATTCTTGCCATTAAGGAAACTTTCTTTGGAATTAATGGTGCTTAATCTTTAAACATCTACTCATTTACAGCACATAAATCATTACCTGATAAGTAACTGAATTTAATTTGTCAGGCTTTCCTAACGTCATTGGAGCCATTGACTGTACACACGTGAGGATAAAGGCTCCAGCAGGTCCAACAGAGCCTGATTACATAAACCGCAAATCATATCACAGTATTAATGTACAGGTAAGTACTGATAATATCTCACATTTATATACAAGAGGTGAAAGTGTAGTCGTCCAACATTAGCAATGTATGTCATTACCATTTCCTAAAATGTTTCAGATGGTATGCACTGCTGAACATCTAATTTCAAACATTGGCATCATGTTCTGATCCTGGCCATTTTGCCACAGACTTTTTCGCGAGTCTTCACTGGCTCAAAGCCTCAGACAAGGCAAGTCAACCAAAATTCACAAATATACTATAGTTTATTATACCACAGTCTAATGTGTCTACTTTCCATTATAGGAATTTTTCCTGGTGTGCTGCTTGGTGACAGAGGATACCCATGTCTACCGTTTCTTCTCACATCATATACAGATCCTGCAACACAAGCAGAAAGACATTTCAACCATGCCCATTGTAAGACAAGGGCACGCATTGAAATGACATTTGGACAGTTAAAATCCAGGTTTAACTGCCTGCGGCATCTCAGAGTTACACCAGACAGAGCGTGTGACATTGTAGTAGCCTGTCCAGTTTAAAGTACCTTACAACTGGTAACAAAATGCATATGTAAAAGGAAATTTTAACGACTATACATTTTGAAGGCTTGAAACTGTTCTCATTTAGTTGTTAAATAGTTTGACATCCTTAACACAAAAGTTACTAAAATCATGTTCTTACGCATTTAACTTGTCAGCTATTTTCTGCCATGCAGCCTCACGAGCTTTGATAATACAGCTCGTGTTCCCCTTTCTAGTTATTATAGCTTTGTAGTCCTCATAGGCTTGTAATAATAATTCTTGCTCCGCCTGCGAAAAAAACGCAGCTCTTTCCTTAGTTTCCATTCTTACTTATCCAGCATCGATTAACAAGGCTGCCTTTTATATCGCGTGGACGCACGCGAGCCTCGCTTATCAAGCTTGGCTTGAATTAGCGGAGATTAAATACACCTGAATTTTGTTCGTGGAACTCAATGAGCCTGAAGTGAACTGTTAGCCTAACTCAAGCGAGGCTATTACAGATAATCCTCGATTTTATAAGCTCGCTTCGTGGAACAGCCCCCATGTAGCGGGAGTAACCAGAGAAGGATGGCTGGCCATGTAAGGCCGAGAAGGCTGCGGGAGTCGGGAGGCTTGGGCGATAAACTCCCTGGCATGAGCGTCCTGGTTGTCAGTGAAGCCAAGTCTCCGAGGCTAGGATGAGTGCCAGACCGAAGCCAGGGATCGGGAGGTCTCCAGTCTCGTCCGAATGTGAATTGAAGAGGGCAGCTGCAGAGAGAGTCTCACCTGCTGCAAAGCCTAACTGGGAGAAGCAGGTGAGACGCTAACAGAAAAGATGCACCAGGCTTGTCATTGTTGTGTTTTTAAAGACTGCTTCCTGATTGTTTTAACCTCGTTGTTTTAAGAAGATTTTTCTATGTATTTGTTTTTACCTCCACGTTCTTTTTATGGATTACTTAATGAAGATTTTGGAAAGCACTGCACTTTATTTACTGAACATGTTTTTTGTTGACTGTTTTAATAAAAGCACTTCTGCACTTTCTGTACCATCCCCTTGCTCGATTGTTATTGCCTTCACTGACTAGCTCACTTGGTAACATTATCGACGGTGTTGGGTTCAAGTGCTTCCAATCAGCAATGGGAGTGTGGAGCCAGAACCCGCATCGTCACAGAGACCGAGTGTTAGAAGAAGTGATCACAGAATAAACTTTAGCTGTTCCACCAACCCGGCTATACAGAGCTAAGTGCCTGTCTTTCAGGTGGTGTGGCCCACCCACTTGTCTATCTCAAACTCCACATTAATGCTTTCCCTCTCGACATGTCATTCTTAGTCTATTGTCTCACGATACATTCTTCTCAGTGCACAATGGTAAGACATTTATAAACTTGGATGCTGTGACTGGTTCCAGCCATTCTTACTCATAAAACACTAGGTGAGGTTTGACCACCCTTAGAGGACTCTACAGACATTTTGTAAACCCTCTCTATGGTGAGAAGCCTCGACTACATGAATGGACAACACTGTGAGGCAACTGCTCTGTTTGATAGCATTTATCTTGGTCATATGAGCAACTCTACCCAGACTCGGGAAGTCGTGTCTTCCTCTGTCTACTTCACACAGACTAAATCGAGCTACCTCAATGTGACGGCATGCCTACTAATGATCAACAGTGTCCTGGAATGTTACTTTTCAAAGTAGTTTAATTACATTACTTGCTACTTACAACAAAAGTAACTAAATACAAACCATGCATCACTTTTGCATTACGTTTTCTTTTTTGTTTTACTGGTCAACATTTGTTATGGAGTCTAAAGCCCATATACAATAAACACAGCGAAATTGTTTGTATTTTATAAATATGTCTAGTCCTTCATGTGCTGTCAAATAAATAATATGCATCCTGTTTTTCCATCCCCAATGCGAGCCCCTGAAGATTTGTGGCATTTTATTAATAGGTTTCTGTTATCGGTTTGCACGCAGCACACTCTTTTCTGCTTAACTGTATGATTAAAACCTGCAAAGTGTCAACGGACCATCCACCATGCTTGCTTCCTGCCTTTCACCAGGATAAATCACGGACTCCTGTGACCTTAAAAATGACCTTGTCATTTGATTGTGTGCTATGCACGTGTTTAGGCAGCTGGAGTTCACACGTGTAGCAGGCAACATCTTCATGATAAAAATGTACAACTTTTGCAAAATAATGCTGGTATTTTATTTATTTCTTTTTAGAATGACTGACAATAAGATTCCATAACTGTTTTGTTTTTAACTTTTAATAAAATAAGTAGAGCATTAGGTTATTTATTACTTTAAAAAAATAAGTAATCTGACTGCATAACGTGCTTCACTTTTAATGCATTACACCCAACACTGATCATCAACATGGCGGACTCTAAATCAGCCTGGTGCAAGTGAGTGTGCCTGGTGATGGATTGACGACCTGTCTAGAATTGGGACCTACCTTGCACCAAATACTGCAGAGCTAACCTCTGGTCCCCCCACGACTTAAAAGGTGAAATACCTGCCTTCCAAAAATGAATACATGAAAGAGAAAGTCTAGTAGACACTATGGGATCTATGGACGTGATGTGCGGAGTGCTGTTCTACAGTCACTAAGCAAAGACAGGGAGTGGTTTTGTTTTTCATTGCTGCAAGTTCAGAGTGACTCTCTGTAACTAACATGTGAAACAAGAGCCTGACATAATATTCATGCCACCAAGTCCAAATCCAGGAAGGGTAGTGGCAACCATATAACAAATGACATCTTCTGTACTTAACAGTAGTCATTAGATGATTACTTTAATTGGTATTGAAACGATTATCAATTAAAGAAGCATGAAGTGGCAGCTCCACCACACACACACACACACACACACACACACACATCCACACGCCACCACGTGAAAAGCTTAATTCAGACATCACCTGACCACTGCAGGCTCCAGAGACAGACATGTAGACACTGTAACAGCTTCCCATGTCAGCCAGAGTCTGTTCACTACCAAACTAGGATGTAAACCTGCCATTTTGCTGTCCTTCCAGTCCTTGTGTACAGCCCATGGATAACAACAATGCTTTAGCTGGAGAAGCTTTTTGCATAGACCTCATACAGATACAGTTTCCCAAGCCCTGGCACAACTCTCAGGTTATGTGGCTCATACTGGGCCTGTTACACCCTCACCCGTCATCTGTGAACATCAGCTAATTTGGTCACCAGTATAATAACTTTTTTTTTCCCCAGCATGCCAACTGCCAAGACACTAACTAGAAGGTTGCGTTTCTAACAGGATATCAATCCAAGAGTCTGTTCTTTACTACACTTGGTGTGAAACCACTACACAACCACGCAGAGGATCACCAAGCCCTGGCACAACTTGTACATATTTTAGGTGAAAATAACATACCTGCAAGAGAAGTACATGATGTTGAAGAGCTGATTGTAGCAATTCTTCTCAGCTAGTTTGTCAAGACAGTTTAAAGGAAGAAAATGGATGGAAAATTGAGACTGCAGGGAAGATGCTATTAAAAAAAAAGAAGAAGAAGAAGAAAATTCAACTGGACTTCTTGTTTACTTTAAATAGCACAGAATTTGTTACTGTACTTTTACCCATCATTCTCTGGGTAATGTATGGAGTACGGTCACAATGAAGTAGGTTACAGTAGGAAACACCAAACATCAACAAGAGCAAGGCAGGGACCTGTGATGGCCTGTTTATTACAGAACGCTAATACAAAAAGTTTACAAAGTTTAATACATCACTGTCCATTTATTTCTGAATCTGCTAAGTCCATTAATAATTTTTAGGAAAAATATCACGTGTAACTTTATACAAATTAATTTTATGTTGAAGCATAAGAGCTTTCAATAATTAATTATATTAATTACACGTTCAGAAATTACTTCGGGCGGCACGGTGGTGCAGTAGGTAGCAATGCTGCCTCGCAGTTAGGAGACCTGGGTTTGCTTCCCAGGTCCTCCCTGTGTAGAGTTTGCATGTTCTCCCCGTGTCTCCGTGGGTTTCCTCCCACAGTCCAAAGACATGCAGGTTAGGTGCATTGGCGATTCTAAAATTGTCCCTAGTGTGTGTGTGTGTGTGTCCTGAGGTGGGATGGTGCCCTGCCCGGGCTTTGTTTCCTGCCTTGTGCCCTGTGTTGGCTGGGATTGGCTCCAGCAGACCCCTGTAACCCTGTAGTTAGGATATAGCAGGCTAGATAATGGATGGATAAATCACTTCCCTTACTTCTTTATGATAATGATAACATTATAGCATTACAAATTATTACATACTTGCTGTGCTACCCATCTAAGATGAGTTGAATCTAAGCAAATCAACGCAGACCTCAGAGATGACTTCTGCAGTGCACCATCTGTTGGAATTTATTTTGTAATGCATGTAGTAATAAAATGCTTGGCACTTGTCATTCCAACAGATGGCACATGAAAAGCATTTGTAGTAATAAAATGCATCACTACAAACAATTGTGATGAGCCGTCTGGTGCAATGCATTTCATTACTAAAAATGTTACTAGAAATGCATCTGGACAGACAAGGACTGACACGCAGACACTTATCCTTTTATTAAAGTGGAAGTATCAATGAACAGTAAAGCTAGGAGGTGAAGAAGTACTCCACCCAAAAATTTCCCCTATGTGCTTTGCAGTAAGGATTTAGAAAGATCTTTTCATGAAGAATTTACATAAAATGCCTGGTATATAACAGAAACTAATAGTGCTCAATGCTGTACAATAGCAAATGATATGAAAGAAATTCCATGGGGGAAAAAAAAAAAAAAATCTGAACATTACTTGTGTTGCATAATCCACATGTCAGTTTTCCAGTTGTTTATTAAGAACATGGATTTTTTGGCAAAAATATTGTTAAAAAGATACTTCTGGAAAAATTGGCTTGCATCAAAAACAGGAAACACACTAGGCATTATGGGAAATGTGTTTCCAGTTAATGACGCACACAGATTTTTCCCCCCAAAGTATCTAACAATATTTTAGCAAAACACACTTTTTTTTTTTGTTTGTTTTTTGTTAAATCGACATTTTTCATATCATTTACCATTGTACAGCTGGGTCACCATTGGCTTATATTTTATCATGAATTATTTTTATTTTCCATGAAAACTTGAGATTACACATTTCTCTGTCATCTCTACAAAACACATGGGGTAAGTAGCAGATAAAAAAAAAAAACATCATTATTTTGTGCAATATTCCTTCAAGGCTTCTTTGGGTGACACGCAAGGACTTACAATGATTCTTTGAATCAAGTGATGCTGCACTTCCTCCTCCGTCTCTCTGGGTTGCTTCTTCTCCACTCACTGAGGGCTCGGACTCTTCTGCTTCTTTTTTTGGTACAAGGTCTTTTAAAATTGTCTGCAGGTTGTATAGTGAAACATCCTGGGCAGTCTGAAATAGCAAGTCACAAATAATGTGCCATTGTGTTGACCTCAGTCAACCTGGGGAATACACTGCCAAAAGGCAGGCCCACCTGTAAAACTAGACCGGTGGGCTTCCCAACAGTATTTATAAATTGACCTAAATGGGACCAAAACCAAGGAAAGGGAGACAGGCATGTGCTGTGAACAGACCGATGGACAGCTGGAGCACAAGTACTTTTGTGAAGGTTTACATTAAAAATAAAACCGTTTTACTTGGGAGGAGAGACTCTCATGGTCAAAGGACTGGCATGCATGGATGGATACTTTATTTTTAAAATGACCTTTATTGTGAACATAAAAAGAAAAATATTAACAATATACACAGGCAAAGGACAAACAAGCCCAATATTCAGGATAAAACAAAAAGGTATATATCAGACTACCACCACTACTCCCCCTTTACACTCCTCCTACTCCATAGATAGATAGACTTTATTAATCCCCATGGGGAAATTCACATACTCCAGCTGCAGCATATTGATAAAAACAATATTAATTAAAGAGTGATAAAAATGCAGTGCAAGTTAAAAAATGCAAAGTGGAGAGTGCGAGGCAGGTATAAGAGTCTATAATCTTGTATAGTGTTCAGTAAAGTCAGGGAGAATGGAGAACTAAACCAAGGAACAAAACAAAAGTCAAAAAGCCAAACTAGTAGTCGTTTAATTCCTAACCCAAAATTTAACGGGAGAAATGCAAGTTTTGAAGTTATCTACAAGCTAGGATGTTCAGTCACAGCTACAATCCCCTGCATAACACATCACCAACTTAAACAGCCTTGTCAAACTTAGTCGCATGGTAGCAAGCATTCACACAGCAGGTAAACGATATAGTCGTGGCCAGGAATTCTTGCATGAACTAAAGTCTCTAGTGAAGAAATTGTGTCCTAAAATGGTGATGATATGATGAAGTCTTGGTCATAATGATAAAAAAAATAAATACCATTAAAACGAATTACAATCCAAAAATAATATGCGGATTAAGTTTTAAAAAAAATATATATATATATATTGAAAAAGTGTAGTGCTCACCACCCATCCACCCTCCCAGTTACTGAAGACACCTAATCCAAATCCAGGACCACAGGATTCAGAGTCTAACAGACAACAGAAACTCATTCTTAATGGGAAGCTGAGGGGTCCCAGAGTTATTAATCATTAGAAATGTCAAGTGATTGCAACCGAAGACAGGCATCAGTCAATGTGGCTGACTCAAGCTATATAAAAATAAATAAGTTAAAGTGGAAAAAAATTAATCAAAAGATTGTAACATGACAGGAGTCCAACAAAATCAAACCAAGAGTTAATTAATAGAAGCCAAAAGACCAATCCAATAGCCAAAATAGCAGCCGTCATAGCAGTCCTCTAAATGCACTGCAGCCATTTGCCAGAGTGACTATCATAGGGCCTACCTTGGTGGGAAGTCCATTGGCTGTTTGTTTGAGATTCTCATTATCTGTTTCAATGCCGAAGGATATGTATGGGCTGCTAACAATGTCACCCCAGTAGCCTCTGACTGGCACACGCTCACCATTCTGTAGGAAAAAAACAAATAACAATCCTTTATTGTACTTAGTGCTTTTCTGTTTTGAACACCATTGTAACTTTACACTTTTAAATAACTGGCACACAGGCAAGTTAAGTGCCCAGGATGGCAGGAATAAAGCCATTTCCTTAAGATATAACAATACTACATAAGACAGAGAATGACAATACTCAATCCCTCTAAGGCAGAAAGGATATAAAGAATAATTTTAAAACATATACAAGAGAAACACCTCAGATTTAAAAAAAAAAAAAGCCATAACTACAGACTTACACGTTTGAGAAGCAGCCCTGAAGCCAAGCTCCTGTTAGCAGTGTCGTACAGACCCTCCCGCAGCTCAAATGCCACGCCAGTCTCTCGCCACCTCATGTACTCCGCTTTGCTCACCATCTGGGCCTGTTGAGGATGAAGAGCAATCAGCACCGGACTTAAGTGCTGGTGGGAAGTGAGGGGAAATGGGCAGGGAGATAGCTACACTTTACTCATTTATCGTGAATGATGAAGTCACATTTCAGAATGGAGATGGGACTGGAAAAAAAATGGTATAGTCAAAGAATGGTATCATTTTTGGTTGGAAGAACTTTAATCAATATTCTGACAGGTTTATGTACACATGTTCAAACATTTGGAATCATCCAGAAATGTCTAAGCTTTTAAATAGAAATTAATACCTTTGTTTAAGTCAAGATATCATCATATTCATTTAAACATATAACCAAGACATTACCAATGTTGCAAATGGCTATTAGTTGAAATGACAAATTTATTATTTTTTTTTATTATTTTTTTGTTGAAGACAGGTAGTAAATATTTTAAAATAATTTTGTCTCTTGCCCTATGTGTACCTTTAGTGCCTTTAATCTGTATCCTCCTGCGTCTGAACCTTTCTTGACCAGAGCTCCCTCTCTCTCTCTCTCTCTCAAGAGCGTTTCTGTAAATTCTGCTCCTCAGACTCTGTCATTATTTTTAAGGCACCTTTCTCTCCTCATGTCCATTTTATTATTCTGGTCTTTAAAGACAGCTGACAGCCTTGCTCCTATGCCTTTACTCCTCCTTGTGTGTCTCACACTTGCACTTCCTCTTTTGATCGCATCATCAAAGTTAAACTGACCAATCAGATTGCCATGAGGAACAGGACAACTTAGCACTTTATTATATAATAGTATTATATGAGGAAAAGAGAAAAGGGTCTTTCAGAATTTGACAGTTATTTATGAAGAAATACAATTGTCAAATCTACTTAACCCAATTCATGGCCACAGGGGAACCTAATCTTGTCCCAGCAGCACTAGCCTAGAGACAATCCTAAAAAAGGCACCAAACCATTACAGGCCAACTAACACAGACCCTCATCCATCCTTACACAGAACAATTTACAATCACTGATATATCTTATGCACATGTCTCAGGGGGGGTAGGAAGGAAAACCAATACCAACACAAGGAGAACATGCAGGTGCTGCAGGACAAAGTGGGAATTGCCTATTTTGCTAGGCTTTCATGGCACCAGGCCTGTTAAGAAAGCAGGGGTGACCTGACATTTCTCTAGAGCAATCCCCGAAGATCTCTCAAGCAAGAAGGCGTGAAATGGTTTCAAGCAAGGACAAAAACCTAGAAATCAAGGAATGAACCTCTGATGGACAGAAGAATGTTACTATTAACTGATTTTGCAACTGGAAGGAACTTTAATCCAGACAGGAGAAGGTTCAGCTGTTCTTTAAACCCACATGCACACCATCTCTCAAAGGGGGTGAGAAGAAGAAAAGAGACAAGAGAATGCCACATTGAGAGAAGTTTAGGGATTCTCTCAGGGAGGGGGATCTCTCCAAAATGACCAAAAACATCTGAATCCTAATCTCTGAACCTAAAAGATACGAGCTGCTCTTGCTTGGAGAGCCAAATTCACCAAACTCTTATCTTTTTAGACCAGAAGCGGAGACCCAGTCTGTCAAGTTAAAACTGTGTTCTAGTAGTCTGACGAGGCTGAGAAGCCATGACTTCAAGAAGGGAACTTCAGCATCTAAACTCTTGGGCCAGAATAAGTAATGCCTTCCCCTATGAAGTGGCAAAAGACAGCAGAATTCAAGCTGAGGAAGCAGCAGCACAACACTGACAAAGATCAAGCAGCAGAGAGAAAGAGAGCACCCCAATGCAAGAAGAATCTTTCACTTGAACCTGGAGCAATAACAAAATAACAACTTCACACAAAATTAGATATCATCCATAAAGACTTAGTATTGTAAAACTTTATCTGTGCCAAGATAAAGTAGAACTTGAAATACCAGTAAACAGACAGCCTATATATGTTACGTTTGTCTGTCTAGTCTGTCTGCATGCAGTCTTATATTTCAATATACAGAGTATATGTAGTTATCGTATTTCTATACTCTTTAGGTCTTTCAATAAATTGTATTATTCTGTTTCTTAAAATGAGTGTGCCTCATTTACCTTGATACAAGTCTAAAGGCCAGAGAACTGTCTCCTACAACAGAGAAAAGGTAAGGTAAATAAAGTAGGAGCCTTGCCGAATGACTGGAGTAATGGCCGTTACTGCCCAGGATAAAATTTCTTTTTCAAATCCCACACTATTATGGCATCTTCCTGGGTAGCCGTCTTATTGATTAAAAATCTTACAGTGCCACACAGACAACACCCAGGTTCGGGATTTAACATTGTAATGCTGGATCTGTAAAAGAGCTGCACTAACCACTGTGTCACCCAGCATTTATTACTGCTGTCCTCGACCATAATCAGCCTTTGAATATTTCACTTGTTATTGAGCTCTAACTTCATATTAAATCTTTTTTGTTCTTCGATCCCTTGATGGGTATGGGAAGTGGTATCTGATCTTAGTTATTTAGTATGTAGTGCTACATGTCAATACTAATTTTTAATTTAATTCATTCATTCATTGCAAACCTTAAAAATCAATAAATATATAAGAAAAAATAAAGATTATGTTTTTGGGTGCCCACATCAATTCTTTACAAGTGCTAAATGATATAAGCACTTTGAGTTGTTTTTTTATTGTCAACATCACAGAAAATTGAAACAAAATTCTAAATTGTTCATTTAGACAGATAAATGGGTAAAGATGAAGCCAGTACCAATACTGAAAAAATATAGTAATGGCAATGTTCTGCTTACTGCTCCTGCACATTCTGTTAAATTACATGTTGCACGTTACCATCATGGTATCTCTTAGGTACCTCTAAGTGCAAAGGCATATTAAAGATGATGTGAAACGTTGCTATTTGCAAAAAGATCAAGGCATAAAACTATTGCAGAGTAAACTGCCTGCTTGCTGTGGTTTCTCCACTCTTAATTCTACAAAGGCTTGCGAACACAGGAGGCGATTTTGTGTTGCTGATGATTTTGGTGTACTTCTGCTGCAATGTGTCTACTTGCTTTGTAGTGCAAATCAAATAAAGTTTCTTTAATTTCTCACATTTGTTCTATCCTGTTTTTGTTGCCACCAAGGGATTGCCTTTTTTATTACTAAGGGTTGTTTCTGCTTTTTAATATGTAACGCCTGTGATTCAGAGCTAACTGTCCCTATCACAGGATTGTCAGAACAGCCCATAAACAGCTTGTCAGTTTAGTTTAAACTAGAAAGAGGCACACCATGAGTCAAAATGGAGATCTAGGGGGATCCAGCTGTTGAGATGGCCAGAAGTCAGCAGCTCACTTCATTTGCTGTAGATACTTCTATGGAAAATCATGTCTCTGTCAAACCATTACAACATCATGGAGACCCCGAGGCCTACATGAAGATCTATGGGTGGGAGGCAGGTACCAGCAATGCACAAGACACTAGTTTGTCACTGAAGTCACAGATACAGCTACACTTAGACTCACACAGTTCAAGTTAACCTATGCAGCATGTGTTTGATATATGGTTTAGAACTTTGTGACCCAACTCACTTGAACATGTGGTACGCAAAATCCATCCATCCTCTTCCGCTTATCCAAGGTCGGGTCGCGGGGGTAGCAGCTTAAGCAGAGAAGCCCAGACTTCCCTCTCCCGGCCACTTCTTCCAGCTCTTCCGGGAGAATCCCAAGGCATTCCCAGGCCAGCCGGGAGACATAGTCCCTCCAGCGTGTCCTGGGTCTTCCCCGGGGCCTCCTCCCGGTTGGACGTGCCCGGAACACCTCACCAGGGAGGTGTCCAGGAGGCATCCTGATCAGATGCCCGAGCCACCTCATCTGACTCCTCTCGATGCGGAGGAGCAGCGGCTCTACTCTGAGCCCCTCCCGGATGACTGAGCTTCTCACCCTATCTTTAAGGGAAAGCCCAGACACCCTGCGGAGGAAACTCATTTCAGCCGCTTGTATTCGCGATCTCGTTCTTTCGGTCACTACCCATAGCTCATGACCATAGGTGAGGGTAGGAACGTAGATCGACTGGTAAATTGAGAGCTTTGCCTTACGGCTCAGCTCTTTTTTCACCACGACAGACCGATGCAGAGCCCGCATCACTGCGGATGCCACACCGATCCGCCTGTCAATCTCACGATCCATTCTTCCCTCACTCGTGAACAAGACCCCAGATACTTAAACTCCTCCACTTGGGGCAGGATCTCACCCCCAACCCTGAGAGGGCACTCCACCCTTTTCCGCTGAGGACCATGGTCTCGGATTTGGAGGTGCTGATTCTCATCCCAGCCGCTTCACACTCAGCTGCGAACCGATCCAGAGAGCTGAAGATCACGGCCTGATGAAGCAAACAGGACAACATCATCTGCAAAAAGCAGTGACCCAATCCTGAGTCCACCAAACCGGACCCCTTCAACACCCTGGCTGCGCCTAGAAATTCTGTCCATAAAAGTTATGAACAGAATCGGTGACAAAGGGCAGCCCTGGCGGAGTCCAACTCTCACTGGAAGCGGGCTCGACTTACTGCCGGCAATGCGGACCAAGCTCTGACACGGTTGTACAGGGACCGAACAGCTCTTATCAGGGGTCCGGTACCCCATACTCCCGAGCACCCCCACAGGATTCCCGAGGGACACGGTTGAACGCCTTTTCCAAGTCCACAAAACACATGTAGACTGGTTGGGCAAACTCCCATGCACCCTCCAGGATCCTGCTAAGGGTGTAGAGCTGGTCCACTGTTCCGCGACCAGGATGAAAACCACACTGTTCCTCCTGAATCCGAGGTTCGACTATCCGACGGACCCTCCTCTCCAGAACCCCCGAATAGACTTTTCCAGGGAGGCTGAGGAGTGTGATCCCTCTATAGTTGGAACACACCCTCCGGTCCCCTTTTTAAAGAGGGGACCACCACCCCGTCTGCCAATCCAGAGGCACTGTCCCGATGTCCATGCGATGTTGCAGAGACGTGTCAACCAAGACAGTCCTACAACATCCAGAGCCTTAAGGAACTCGGGCGTATCTCATCCACCCCCGGGCCCTGCCACCAAGGAGTTTTTGACCACCTCGGTGACTTCAGTCCCAGAGATGGGAGAGCCCACCTCAGAGTCCCCAGGCTCTGCTTCCTCATTGGAAGGCATGTTAGTGGGATTGAGGAGGTCTTCGAAGTACTCCCCACCGACCCACAACTTCCGAGTCGAGGTCAGCAGCACACCATCCCCACCATATACAGTGTTGACACTGCACTGCTTCCCCTTCCTGAGACGCCGGACGGTGGACCAGAATCTCCTCGAAGCCGTCCGAAGTCGTTCTCCATGGCCTCTCAAACTCCTCCCATGCCCGAGTTTTGCCTCAGCAACAACCGGCCGCATTCCGCTTGGCCTGCCGGTACCTATCAGCTGCCTCCAGAGACCCACAGGACAAAAAGGTCCTATAGGACTCCTTCTTCAGCTTGACGGCATCCCTCACCGGTGTCCACCAACGGGTTTGGGGATTGCCGCTGCGACAGGCACCGACCATCTTACGGCCACAGCTCCGGTCAGCTGCCTCAACAATAGAGGCACGGAACATGGCCCATTCGACTCAATGTCCCCACCTCCCTGGGGCGTGGTTGAAGTTCTGCCGGAGGTGGGAGTTGAAGCTACTTCTGACAGGGGACTCTGCCAGCCGTTCCCAGCAGACCCTCACAACACGTTTGGGCCTACCAGGTCTGACCGGCATCTTCCCCCACCATCAAAGCCAACTCACCACCAGGTGGTGATCAGTTGACAGCTCCGCCCCTCTCTTCACCCGAGTGTCCAAGACATATGGCCGCAAGTCCGACGACACAACTGTACGCAAAATCTCCTTCATATATGTATTTTTGTAGCCTGAAGGCTTATGCCACTTTAAATAATCTTTATATACTGTATTGAGCCAAGAAGTGTAAGTTTAAGCAATTAGGAGGCAGTACTTGCAAAAGACAAGAAGGGCAGCATCAAGAAAATCATACATAAAATCTGAGTCTAAGAGAATTAAACAACAAAAGGCTTATTTGTTCAATATATGTTAACAGTATCAAAGCGGCAGACATTATGTCAGAGGGTGACTGCATTAAGAGTGGACAAGTCAATTCCACCAATCATCATTTTTACATTTTGCATTTGTACCCTTTCCAAACACACACAAGTCCTGCTGCTCTTTGTCTTGTGCAAGCACCATTCCCCTTTATATAATTTTTTACCACTTCAGGGCCAATGTACATCAATCCCAATCATCTAACTTTAAAATAAACCTTCACTATATGGAGTAACAACTTGTGTCAATGTGATGCTAAAAACTCAAAACCACAGATGGATCTGTCATTAGAGGGGAGAAACTTCATGCAGCAGAAAATAAAGAAACAAACACTAATAACATTCAAGATCAATGTACAGAAAACACTAAAAAGACCAGAACTGGCTCTGATGAAGCCGGGAAAGCAAAGGAGGAATGGAGGAGCAGTTCTGGCGGTGACTTAGAAATACTTTTTTTGCACAGTGGACAGAAGGGCTGACTATAAATCTGTTTGCAAAACCTACTGTACAAATTAAAAGGCATGGTTAACCTTCTTGGCATAATGTTTACCCATGGAAAATTGAGGCAAAAATGTTGAATTTCTTTTCAACAAGAAAAAATATTATATGTAATAGAAACAGGTAGCCTATGTCCAAAAAACTTCCACATAGACAGTATGAAAGATATACAGTACAGTACCTAGTGTTTATTGACATACTGATTTAGTTCCATGTCCTTCAACACACAGATGTTGTAATCGAGGCAGTAGAAGTGTGTTTCTTTGCACGCTTTTCATATATTTTTTTCTGTTGCTTGCACACGAGACAGTAGAATGTCAGTGCCTGATCCACACGATCAACACACTCTTTGTTATTTCAGGCTACCACAGTGGAGGGCTTAGTGACAGCCACATTTCCCCCGACACGAACAATAGTTGCCGCATTGTAAACAGTGCTTCAGGGGCAAACACCTTGCCTGTTGTTGCACTTGATTGTAATTATTTTGCCTTTTTAATCATGCAGCTACTGTCACACCACGCTGAAGCTTCATGTGACTGAATTTAGTGGTTTGGTTGTACAGTACTGTATAACGCATCAGCTCCACTTTCTATGTCAACGTCTGATGATCAAGTCACATTGGTCATCACTATCACTCCATTTAAGCAATGCTTCAGTTTCAGTTTGTGCTAAAACTGCCTTTATGGATTGTCACGGGCCATTGTGTTTATAGTGGGAGGCTACATCCCAGTCATGAATATTAATGAGACATCTTAGAGTAGCAAAACGCATAGAAATGTTCTTAATTTTTTTTTTTTTTTTTTTAAAAAACAGCATCCACAAGATGGCAGCAAAATACTGTCCTGAGAGTTATTTGGGCTTAAAAATGTAATGCTAATCATTACATTTCAGCCCGAGTGCGACTCTTAGTTAACTATACGTGTATAGGTTTTCTCACCGTCTATACCTATAAGAATCTGAGCAACTTGAATAAGAGTTGAAATGACTTAAGAAGTTCAATGTAATGGGGGCATGAAGGAAAGAAATATCTAGGGGAAGCAGAAAGTGGTTAAGCTTGGTTTGGGATAGTCTGATGCATTGTCACCTCCTGCAGCAGTTAAGGAGGTAGGTCATCATTCATCTGCAGCTGGACCACCTCCATAATTAAGAGATATATAGAATTATAAAATATATAAAATAAATAAAAGTCCATTTGTCTGTATGTCTGACCCCTTTTCATGAAAGAGCTACTTAATGGATTTAGATTAGATTCTTTTCTTATAATTTGCTTGAACATCCAAGTTGATTTTACGGCTTCTCGCATTGCTCCAAGTATTATGGTTTGGTTGCAGCACCGATTTATCCATGTGATTCTGAGAGACAGGCTGAGGGCAAGGGCAGGGGGAGATGGAGACCTCAGGAGTCGAGAGCCGGGCAGGGCCATCCTCACTCAAATGCCAGGATCCATCTGAGACGCTGTACCTCTTGCCACATGTTGCAGCATACACTGCCACCGCTTAGCTAGCAATACCTGTTTGTTCAGCAGACATTATAATCTACAGATTGTTAAAGAGTAACGTTTGACGTTTTTGAGAGACAAAATAATCACAGCTACGTGTGTTTCAGAGGGTACCTGCTTAATTGGCAGAGATATTGTGGCCACATGCTCTTCTCCCCATGCAGGGGACGTTCTCCCATCAGAGCTGAACACGATCAGATACAGTGGCAACATTTGATGTTGGAGTGTACCTGGCTTCCACTTGGCTAGAGATACCACGCCAACGTTTTACATTTTTGGCAAAGAGATTACAGCTACATTCTCGCCTCTGATAGCAAAACCAAAAATATTGTATATCAATAGGCCCTTGGATTAGAAAGCGATCAATTTAAATTCTTCTCAATATAAATTACATTTTTTATTGATTTTTTAAAAAGTTTGTCCAATTTCAGTAATATTTGGGTGGAGCTGCGGGCGACAGCTAGTCCATAAAAATTAAATAAAAATATAATAATTTTGGGGTGGCACGGTGGCGCAGTGGGTAGCACTGCTGCCTCACAGTTAGGAGACCCGGGTTTGCTTCCTGGGTCCTTCCTGCGTGGAATTTGCATGTTCTCCCCGTGTCTGCGTGGGTTTCCTCCCACAGTCCAAAGACATGCAGATTACGTGCATTGGCGATTCTAAATTGTCCCTAGTGTGTGCTTGGTGTGTGTGCTGGTGTCCTGCCCGGGGTTATATATATATAATCTTGTCACACATGTGTGCATGGGAGGCAGCTAAAGGGCTTGAGTGTTGGCGGTTCTGAGGCATGCCGGGAGGTGGCAGAGTGCACCAACTCTTTCTCCCATTCCTGTAGGCCATTCCCGGGAGATTCCACCTGGCTCTCTTGCCGTCACTTCCGGGACCAAGCCAATGGAAGTAGACCTTACTGGCTCTGGCCGCTCGAATCTATGATTGAAGATAATGGGCCCGATCCTTATGACCTCACTTCCTGTCTTCCCCTTTAAAAGCCTACCCTTTTCCCTCAGTCTTGTTCTGGACTTAGTTGTAGGCATTTCAGTGCTGATTTTTTGATAAAAACGACTTTTGCAGCCAGATACCATATTATACGGGTGGTTGCCCCAAACCTTTATCTGTTTATGTCTCATTTTTGTGACTATATATATATATATATATATATATATATATATATATATATATATATATATATATATAATGTGTGAATATGAGAGAGAGAGAGAGAGAGAGAGAGAGAGAGAGAGAGAGAGAGAGAGAGAGAGAGAGAGAGAGTGTCCTAAATTACTTTATTCTTATAACCAATGATAACCAACTATCATGGTAGAACTTGTGTAAAAAGAATATTAAGAAGAGAATCAGAGGTAATAATCCATTATTATTCACAAGGAATTTTGTTGATTTTGTTAGAAAAGGAACAAACATTCTTAGAAATTGATGTGCTGTTAGAATGAGAGTAGGAACAAGCCCTTCAGTGAATACTTTTTCCTTGCAGAAATAAGAATCGGCTGATTATTTAGAACAAATATCTGCCATAAAACCTGCCATTTCTACTAGTCAGTTCGACTCACCCCCCTCTGGTGCAGTTTCATTGTCAGGTCCCAGTCAAAGGCTCCTTGTCTAAAATCGTACCGGCTGTCCAGATACTGCCGAAGCCGAACATCCCACATTCGATGGATCTGGAAAGACCTGGGATCTGGGTGACACCAAAATTTGAAAATTCCTTCCAGCTGGTCACGCTCCTTGAACTAGGCATACATATGAGAGAGAGAGAGAGAGAGATTATTAAAATTAATTTACAGAAAAAGAAGCCAACTTTAACAGGAGGACAGGGTACAGAGAGCAAAATGACTATTAAAGTAATTATTTTATTGACTATACTCAGACTAATATTCCAGACTTACTACTTTGTGTATTTTCTCATTGTTGTGTACTGCTAGTTGAAATTTGATTAACCCAGAAAGAAAGAAATAATCCATCAGATTCATGAACCCCATTTACAGACTTATTTTTAATTTTTTTTTTTTGTATCATGACCCTGATTACTGTTGAAGACAATGGGGGGGAAAAAAAAGCAAAGTCGACAAACAATCCAAAATTTGGTGAGAAGGATCCAGACAGAAACTCACTCGCAGAGCAGACAGGTCTACTGAAGGCAGCCTCCCCTCTTGAAGATCACTCTCAGTCACAAACTGGATTAGCCAGTGGCTCACCTCCTGCAGGTAGTTAGCAGTCGGACTACGGATGAGGCTGTTTCCAAACAACTCAAGGAAAGTCTCTGCTTTCTCTGAGGTAGATATGAACAAAGAGTTAATGAACAGACAGCAGAAGGCGGACAGTGTATCAGTTCTACTTTCTTAGATAGCTTTGTATGTGGTAAACAATGCGAGTTGTTACATGAAAACCTGTTTTGTTAGAAACTCATGTAAGGCCATAGGCAGTCAACTACAAGACAGATGCATTTTTGGACCTGTTATAAAAACTAAGATCTTAACTTACTCACTTAAGTACTAGAATTGTTGCCAATTACTGATATAATCTTATCAGTAATCAAAATTGGAATTTATACTTCAATCTGTAGGGTCAAAGGATAACTGCTATTTAAAGTCATGGGACGGCTATAAGCTTTTCTCACCTCAGACCCTTACCCCAAAAATCTGCCTGATATCAGCTTGTACTCACTGGGCACTAACCACTTGGGGTACACATTGGAACCAGTTGGATGTTTCAATGCGCAGTAACATTAGATTGGAAATATTAACATTGCCTTCTCACTTCCAACTGATCTGTCAAAAGTCATCAGTCCAGCACCTGTTTCCTGAGCAGATGTTCAACAAGGTGGATCAAGATATCTCAGATAGTGCAGCTAATGCCCACAACTAAAGAAAGGCTGCTTATTGTTTACATAAATACCTTCAGGTTTCTTTAATACAATTTGCTAATGTGTAATTGCTACCAAAATTAAACATTATTTTATATATACTATATAGATATATAAACTAACAAAACAGGATTATTATTTTTCAAATTGTGATCATCACATTAGATAAGCCTAGAAGAATGATCAAGGAGGAAGTGAAGAGTATTAGAAATGGTAAAGGGGAGTTAGAATACACAGAGAGTGAAAAGCAAACACTTTGCACTTGCTCTTCATTGACGTTTATACATATGAAGAAGTTGATAACCTCCCAGAAATAACAGGGACTACTAAGGAGCGACTTAGTGACTTGGAAATTATAGGAGGGAGAAGTACTGCTTTGATTAAATAGACTAAAATGTAACAAATCACTAGGATCAGATAACATGTACCCTCAAATGCTTAAGGAGGTTGGTAACTACATATACAATATAAACTCTTTACTCATTTTTTTGGAAAGTTTCTATACACTGGAGAAATTCATAAAGACTGGAGGCTAGTAAATATTATCCTCTTGTATTGAAAGGTGATCAAGCTGATCCAAGTAACTATAGGCCAGTAAACCTAACGCGCATCACAGGTAAATTAATGGAATCAATTACAAGGAAAAAAAAATGAAAAAAAAATGGAGAAGCACATTTCTGCTATAGAACATGGGTTCAGAAGAGGAAGTTTGCGTTTTACTAATATACTAGAATTCTATGAGGAAGCAACAAAGAATACAATCAGAGATATGTATGTGATATTTTTTTCCAGAAGACTTTTGATGAGGTACCACGTGAAAGGTTAGTAATCAAACTAAAAAGAAGTGGGAATTCAGGGGACAGTGTGTAGGTGGGTATAAAATTGGCTCAGAAACAGGAAACAAAGGGTTATAAGTGAGGGTAACTTTTCAGAATTAAGAGAAATTAAAAAGTGGTGTTTCTCAAGGATCAGTTCTGGGGCTGCTAATCTTTGTAATATAAATAAGTGATCTGGATAAGAATATAAATCAATAATATGGTTAAGATTTCAGATTATACCAAACAGGGAGAAGGGCAGATAATGTAGAATGAGATGAATTGTTACAGAGGGACTTAGGAAGCATACAGTCTTGGGCAGATTTATGGGAGATTTAATGAAAGTTAATGTAAAATATTACAGATAGGAAATAAAAATATCAGATATCATAACACAATGGGATGAGTGCTACTTGAAAGTACATCTTATGATAAGGACCTAGAAATCATAGTGGACTCATCATCACTACCTACATCCAAACAAAGCCAATATAAATGTTAGATTATACTGTATATCATGATGTGTGCAAGTTAAGAGTTTAATTTATATAAAACGCACTAGTGAAACTTCACCTATGGTACTGTGTTCAGTTTTAAATTCCAAATTACAAAACCGACATAGCAGAACCAGATAAGGTCCAGAGGAGAGTGACTAGACTGACCCCAGGACTAAGAGCTACAATGAGAGATTGAACCTTTTCAGTTTAAGCAAACACAGATTAAGAGGGAACATGGATTTAAGTGTTTAAAATTCTGAAAGGAATTAGTGCAATGAATCCCAGCTGTTACTTTAAAATAAATTCTGCAATAAAAACATGATAGCATGGTTGGGAACTTATTAACGGAACATTTTGCACAAATCTTAAAGTTTTTCTTCATGCAAAGAACCATAGATACAAATAGAAAACAAAAATCCCCAAGTAGTGTGGTGGAAAGCAGGGCTTTAGGGACCTTCAAATCTCAACTTGATGTTATTTTGGACAAACTAGATGTATAGGATGGGCGGCACAGTGGTAGCGATGCTGCCTCGCAGTTAGGAGACCTGGGTTCGCTTCCCGGGTCCTCCCTGTGTGGGTTTCCTCCGGGCGTTCTGGTTTCCTCCCACAGTCCAAAGACATGCAGGTTAGTTGGACTGGCGATTCTAAATTGGCCCTAGTGTGTGTTTGTGTGTGTCCTGCGGTGGGTTGGCACCCTGGCCGAGATTGGTTACTGCCTTGTGCCCGGTGTTGGCTGGGATTGGCTCCAGCAGATCCCCCAGTGACCCTGTGTTCAGATTCATCGGGTTGGAAAATGGATGGATGGATAGATGTATAGGATAGACAAGCTTGATACGCTAAATGGCCTATTCTAGTCACGATTTTCTAACAGGATCTTTCCTCAAAAAGTAAATCTGAAACTGCACAATGATATTGGTAACCAGTTTTTCACACTCTATTTACATTTATGTTAGTTTGACAAGTGCAATTTCAGCTTCAGAAGGAGCCATTCTTAATTTCATGATTGGGATACCTTGTAGGCCCATCCTCTCAGGTGGCTCAAAGGCAAGAGTGAGAAACAGGAGGTGCCGGCCAATCAGTTCCAGGTTGTTCTCTATGATGTAGACCTGCAAAGACATTTAAATGTCACTAGCCTCACTAAGAAAACAAAAACATCTGTACAAAGGCTACTAGCTTTAAACAACACTCACATGAAGTTGAGTTTTTGAATGAGAAGACTGTCTTAACCCAGCAACTGTCTTGAGCACATGCCGAGAGTCTCCACTGCCCACCAAGAGAATATTGATGGTTTGAGATAAGGCTTTGTCCTCAGTGATCTCTCTGATTGATCCACCAATAGAGATGTTCCCAGCTAAAATAATTATATAATTATTTGTATATTTGGCTTTAAGAAGGCAGCTGTAACAGAATAGCTATTCCAACAACTAGAAGCAAAACCTGACCCAAGTAAAAAGCTGACAATAAGCAGATCATTGTAACTTTTGCACAACAGTATTGGATACTTACGTGGTACCAGCAAGTCTAAAGCTGGGCTGAAACCCCACCAGGTTACTGAACCAGCACCCTCTAATGAGTTGTGAAGTGCCATAACTGACCTGGAGAAAGACAAGCCAGCAATCTGTGAATTCAACACAGCAGTCCATTCAAAATATGAACATACAAAGTATTCTTTAAGTTGTATTGTTTCACAGTTTTCAAACATGCACCTGTACTTTATTAAGAGTTACAGGTGACACCTGTTCAGAGTTGGTTACTGTTTTTGCCCAAAACTGGCATTAGGGATCATGAATGAATGAATAAATGGATAGTTGGATGTGGTTAGAAGTGAATTATAATATTCCCATACAGTAGCCCAGAGTTATAAGGTTATTTGAAAAAAGTAAGATTTTGATCATTAACTATTATAACTGCTTAGCATCAAGTGCACTCATTTTGGTGCCTGGTCTCCTTTAGCAGTAATAAGTAGATCAGGAAGAATTCAGCACTGCCACTTATGTCGAAACGTGTTGCTAGTTATGCGCATTCCCGTCTCTGAAGTTCGATTAGAATTTAACGATAGTTCAATAATCGGTTTACCTTTAGGCCCAGGGTCGTACTGCCGAGAGCTGGTCGGCTGCAGTCAAAGTTTTTCTGCCGCTCCGCTAACTTAGCTCCACTTTTCAGAAGCACTTTTTCATTTGTTACTTTTCAGCTAACCATTGCTCCTGTAGCAGAATTCATTCTTCATAGACCGTTTGCATGCGACGCTTACCTAAATTGATTTTTGTTTCTCGAGACGCGGCTCGCGTCCATTTAAAAGGTTGCAACCAATCAGAGTAGATGGTTTTCACGGTTGGGGCAGATCATTACGGGCTCAACCAATGAAATACAGGAGAGACGGGACAATAAATTTGCAACTGACTTGAACTTGCAGAATGCGGAAGCTGTAACCGTGGCAACGGTAAACAATTCTTGAATTCTCACTGGTGTGTTGCTTTTCATTTTAGCTCCTGCGTATGTAGATTTCTTTCGTTTTACAATTCGAATATCAGGTCAAGAGGTATGGCGTAGAATTAACGTAATCGCTTTATATCCGTATTGGTCAAAATTAGTTAAGTGAATTTATGTTGGAACATTATTATTACTGGAATCAGTACTGGAAACGCAACGTTTGTCGCTATTTTGATTATTTAGTTTTAGATTGGCGTAACTTTTCGAACTAACACTATCCGTATCCGTTTTTAACCATTAAGCTTACATATGGAAAATGTGTTTTGGGATGACCAGATACAAATGCATTCGATGAATAACATCTCAAACGGCTAAAGCAAACAGAACGGCAGTTAACGGATGTCCCACTGAAATTTCTTTCTCCATTATAGTCTTCAGTTGTGTCACGAATGAAGGCTTAGCTGGTTTAAGTTGATGTTTGTGTTCTCGGCTTGAGTTCTCAGGTTGACTTAAGCTGCGCATCTTTTCATTGGTTGCAGTTATCGGGAGCTTTATGTGATTTTAATTTAAAACGATTCAGATGAAGGCAATACGATGACCACAGATAATCTACAGGAAACGAGTGTTAAATTAACGAGCTAATACGTCCTCCTTCCTTCAATCCTTTTCTAAACCCTCTGCATCATTTAAAAGGTCAGGTGGGAAGCTTTTTGTGAATGTTTGCTGTCTGTAAAAAGCTAAGAAATTAGCCAAATTGAATCCAGTTCTCGCTCTAAAAAGAAATTTACCATAACAATAATTTTTGCTAATTATTTTGGAGTTTGTGTTACTGCTCACCATGACCCTGCACTTTATACTGGCTTTGTGACAATGCTTATGGTGAAAGACACTAGATCCATTTCATTGTATTGTCAAATACAATGGTTAATTGCTTATGATTGTGTTCAATATGATGGACACTGATTATATAAGGATTGATTGATTTAAATTGTGCTTGTTAATTTTTTTTGAAAGCGTGTAATAGCAGCGGACACTGTGAAGGGTGCTTTATGAGGTCAGGCCTAAATGATTGATAATGTTGCCAATTGCTTTGGGTTTTAGATTGTGACTTGCTAGGAAATGCCCAATATAAAATTAGAATTGCCTGACTGACACAATTAAATGATGCAGACAATGCTTTGTGGAATGACTTCATGCCTAAAATAAAAGTTCATTGATGAGCACCATAAAATTGTTTTGGAAAGAGCTTTGATTCTGTGTTCTTTATGAAAGACACCATATATATTGTAATAAAAATTATGGACTCCTGGATAACATTTTAATTACTTACACAACACATCTCACTATGAACAAACCCCTAGAGGACTGACAAAATAACAGAAACATCTCACAGTGTAGGGCATGGTGGCACAGTGGTAGAGCTGATGCCTCACAAGGAGACCAGGGATCCTGTCCTGGTCCCCCCGTGTGGATTTTGCATATTCTTTCCATGTCTGTGTGGTTTTCCTCTGGGGGCTTCAGTTTCATGCAACTGTCCAGAGTTGTGCAGGTTAGATGAATTGGTGACCCTGAATTGGCTCTAGTGTGTGTGCGCATGTGTGTTTGTGCTGATGGATTGGCACCCAGTCCAGGGTTTGCCTGACACCCCCCAACGCCCCTTGTCTGGATTAAGAAGATTAGAAAATTACATTACATGACATAAAATGTATTAGTATCAAGGACTTTGACCATCCTTTGCTTTCATCTCACCTTCTTCGAATGCTGCCATGCAAGTGCTGAAGTGCATATAAGTTCAATGATCTTTACATCTGGTGACTGGAAAGGCCATAGAATATGTTTGAGCTCATTCTGGTCCTCATGAAACCACTTTTGAATTAGTTAAGCGAAGTGCGCATTGTCAATATCATTATGGAACAGCGGACCTCTATGAGGAAACGGTCTTTTCTTAGTGGGGTCCTCCTGGGCCTTTAGAATGGCCTCCAATTCCTTGGATGTTACAGAACAGGCAGAGCAATCCCTGAATGAATGACCCCCACACGATGGCTTCCCATAACATTATTGATCCCCAAACATGTTTAACAGCTAGCAACAGACAATGTGGGCTGAAGGCCTCATGTGAAAGACGACTCATCAGGCCACGTTATTTGCTTCCATTGCTCAGTGGTCCAGGTTCTTTGCTGCTAATGCCAGGTCACATGGCTTTGGGCATTGGCCTTGATGCTTGTGGCTTCTGAATTGCAGCACTGCCATACATTCTGGCTTTGCTAAGTTCATGACATACAGTTTCTCTTCAGACTGGGACACCAAGGTCATTTTTAAGGCTGTCGTTTAGTGGCATTTCACAGCTAGTCCATGAAGTGTTTGTCTGTCCATGTTGGTGATCTTTGACTTGTGACTACTGTTTCTCTTTGCCAGGGCAGCTCTTCCATGTTTAGTATATGCTGCCATTATTTTCTAGACTGTTCTCTTTAATGTTAAAAGTCATTTTACAGTTTTGGTGACAGCTGCACCAGCAGTTTGTGCACCGACTGCACTCCTAAAACTAAAGGAGCCAGACTGGTTCTTCAAAACGATGCTATAGCCGAAGCATTTTTGGTTCCCAAAAGACCCATCCACATGAAGGTTCCTGAAAGACCCTTTATTTATTTAGATCCGTAACAGGCTAAATACAGTAAACAACCAAGAATGAGGGTTATATAGATTTGTGAAATAACAATGATTTACAAGTTGTTGCATACAACAGCACAGGTTCAACTTCTACTTTGTCAGTGTCCTGCTAAGTAGTTTATCATGCATTAAAGATTTCTTTTTTTAATATACATTAAAAACTTTTTCAAAGCACAAAGAATCAACTTCCCATGGAAAGAACCCTTCCTAGAATAAAATGGTGCTTTGTCAACAATGGTTATATGAGGAACCACACAACCCAATAAAGAACAATAAAGTGCCATTTAAGAACCATTATTTTTAAGAGTGTGTTTGGCCACTTGTTAGTCACCTCATATTTCTTAAAAAAATAATTGTCAGAACTCTTGTATAGCTGTTGCATACTGCTAACTAAATATGAATCTCATTTGACTCACCTTGGCAGATGCATTTGTAATTGTGCTTTAGGTTCTTCAACAGTTAACTAGTGGCTCCAGGGTCTTGAGGCTTTAGCCCCTGATCTTAGTCTTGCACATACTCCGTCCAATACATGTATGCCTAAAGCCCCTAATCTCCTATAGGCTAGCTCTGGTTTCATCTGTTTTGATAATAACCGACTGAGTGAAAAATCTATGGGAGTCCCCAGTAACATCTTCCCCGTCTGCCCTTCATTCCCCCTCCTTAACCCACATCAAGCCGTCAGTGAGTGGGGGCAAAACTATAAGTGCACAAGGTAGCAACACCCCTGGACTAAACTCTTTTTTGTGGGGCATTTTCCTTAATGCAACAGGGGCGGAGTGGCCATCGGGAATACTGATAGATTTCCCAGTCGGGCCGGTGAAGCTCTTGGCTTTAGAATTTAGGCTATGTGCAGCTTATTCTTCTTCTTCTTTCGGCTGCTTCTGTTATGGGTTGCCACAGCAGATCATCTTCTTCCATATCTTTCTGTCCTATGCATCTTGTTCTGTCACACCCATCACCTGCATGTCCTCTCTTACCACATCCATAAACCTTCGCTTAGGCCTTTCTCTTTTCCTCTTCCCTGGCAGCTCTATTCTTAGCATCCTTCTCCCAATATACCCAGCATCTCTCCTCTGCACATGTCCAAACCAATGCAATCTCGCCTTTCTGACTTTGTTTCCCAACCATCAAACTTGAGCTGACCCTCTAATGTACTAATTTCTAATCCTGTTCATCCTCGTCACACCCAATGCAAATCTTAGAATCTTTAACTCTGCCACCTCCAGCTCTGTCTCCTGCTTTCTGGTCAGTGCCACCGTCTCCAACCCATATAACACAGCTGGTCTCACTACCGTCCTGTAGACCTTCCCTTTCACTCTTGCTGATACCCGTCTGTCACAAATTACTCCTGACACTCTTTTCCACCCTGCCTGCACTATCTTTTTCACCTCTCTTAAACAATCTCCATTACTCTGTACTGTTGATCCCAAGTACAGTAATCCCTCGTTTATCGCGGGAGATAGGTTCCAAGGCCGGCCGCAATAACTGAATTTCCGCGAAGTAGGGACACCATATTTATTTAATAACAACATTTATTTGGATGTTTTTAAACCCTCCCTGTACTGTTTACAACCCACCCTTTACTCTATTAATAACAGGGACAACTGTTAAGCAATATGAAATCGGTAGATAAGTTTACAGTTACTGTATAGCGAAGTACATGTACCTATATATGACGTGATGATGGTAATAAATATGCTGTGCAGTAAAAATGATGACGATGAAGGTGATGATGACTTTTACTGCGCAGCCGATGACTGTATTTTACGTCTCTTCAGACGGCGGTGCCATTTCCTGGGGCACCTCTTCCGAAGGTGTATCCGTAGTAGTAGTAGGAACTGGCTCTTTGTGATCAGCAGCTGCTGCCGCTGCTTCTTTTTCTGGTCGAAGAGCAGCTTGTAGGCGGTCATGACGTCATCGACCTTGTTGCAAAATTGGACTGATCGAACCATATCGTCGTCCCATTCCTACTCTTTCCCATAACTTCATGCTGTGGCTCATCAATTTTATTCCCCTGTAGTTACTGCAGTTCTGCACATCCTCCTTATTCTTAAATATTGGCACCAGTACACTTCTTCTCCACTCCTCATGCATCCTCTCACTTTCCAAGATTCCATTAAACAATCTGGTTAAAAGCTCCACTGCCATCTCTCCTAAACACCTCCATGCTTCCATAGGTATGTCATCTGGACCAACAGCCTTTCCATTTTTCATCCTCTTCATAACTGTCCTTGCTTCCTCCTTGCTAATCCGTTGCACTTCCTGATTCACTATCTCCACATCATCCAACCTCTTCTCTCTCTCTTGTTCTCTTCATTCATCAGCCTCTCAAAGTACTCTTTCCATCTGCTCAACACACTCTTCTTGCTTGCAAGTATGTTTCCATCTTTATCCTTTATTACCCTGACCTGCTGCACATATTTCCCAGCATGGTCTCTCTGTTTAGCCAATTGGTACAGGTCCTTTTCTCCTTAGTGTCCAGCCTCTCATATGACTCATCATATGCCTTTTCTTTAGCCTTCGCCACCTCTCTCTTCACCTTGCACCTTATCTCCTTGTACTCTTGTCTACTTTCTGCATCTCTCTGACTATCCCAATTCTTCTTTGCCATCCTCTTCCTCTGTATACTCTCCTGTATTTGTTCATTCCACCACCAGGTTACTTTTTACCCCTTCCTCTTTCCAGATGTCACGCCAAGCACCCTTCTTGCTGTCGCCCTTACTACATCTGCTGTAGTTTCCCAGCTGTTTGGTAACTCTTCGCTGCCACCCAGTGTCTGTCTCACCTCCTCCCTTAAACTACACCTTGTAGTCTTCCTTTTTCAACTTCCACCATTTGATCCTTGGCTCTGCCCTCACTCTCTTGCTCTTCTTGATCTCCAACATCATCCTACAGACCACCATCCTATGCTGTTTAACTACACTTTCCCCTGCCACCACTTTGCAGTCTTCAATCTCCTTCAGATCAACTCTTCTGCACAGGATGTAATCTACCTGTGTGCATCTTCCTCCTCTCTTATACTTAACCCTTTGTTCCTCCCTTTTCTTAAAATACATATTCACCACAGCCATGTCCATCCTTTTGGCAAATTACACTATCCTCTGACCTTCTTCATTCCTCTCCTTGACACTATACCTACCCATCACCTCCTTGTCTCCAATCTGCTCCAATCACCACTTTCTGTCCCTTGGGTAAACTGTTCATCACTTCATCTGACTCACTCCAAAAATCTTCTTTCTCACCCTTTGCACACCCAACTTGCGGTGCATATGCACTAACAACATCCATCATCACACCTCCAATTTCCAGCTTCATAATCATTACACTGCCTGACACTCTTTTCACCTCCAAAACATTCTTGACATACTGTTCCTTCAGAATAACTCCTACCCCATTTCTCCTCCCATCCACACCATGATAGAACAATTTGAATCCAACTCTTCTTCTTCTTCTTCTTCCTCCTCCACCCTGTTGGGTAACAGTACTGGTGGCGGTCGTTGTTAACCCGGGGCTCGACCGATCCGGTATGGAAATTTGAATTGTTGTCCATATACAGGTGCCGGTCATAAAACTAGAATATCATGACAAAGTTGATTTATTTCAATAATTCCATTTAAAAAGTGAAACTTGTATATTAGATTCATTCATTACACACAGACTGATGTATTTCAAATGTTTATTTCTTTTAATTTTGATGATTATAACTGACAACTAATGAAAGTCCCAAATTCAGTATCTCGGAAAATTAGAATATTTAGTTAAGACCAATGCAAGAAGTGGATTTTTAGAAATGTTGGCCAACTGAAAGGTCTGAACATGAAAAGTATGAGTATGTACAGCACTCAATATTTAGTTGGGCTCCTTTGGCCTGGGTTACTGCAGCAATGCGGTGTGGCATGGAGTTGATCAGTCTATGACACTGCTCAGGTGTTATGAGAGCCCATGTTGCTCTGATAGTGACCTTCAGCTCTTCTGAATTGTTGGGTCTGGCGTATTACATCTTCCTCTTCACAATACCCAATAGATTTTCTATGGGGTTAAGGTCAGGCGAGTTTGCTGGCCAATCAAGAACAGGGATACCATGGTCCTTAAACCAGGTACTGGTAGTTTTGGCACTGTGTGCAGGTGCCAGGTCCTGTTGGAAAATTAAATCTGCATCTCCATAAAGTTCGTCAGCAGCAGGAAGCATGAAGTGCTCTAAAACTTCCTGGTAGACGGCTGCGTTGACCTTGGACCTCAGAAAACACGATGGACCAACACCAGCAGATGACATGGCACCCCAAACCATCACTGACTGTGGAAACTTTACCCTGGACCTCAAGCAACGTGGATTCTGTGCCTCTCCTCTCTTCCTCCAGACTCTGGGACCTTGATTTCCAAAGGAAATGCAAAATTTACTTTCATCAGAGAACATAACTTTGGACCACTCAGCAGCAGTTTTGTCTTTAGCCGAGGCGAGACGCTTCTGACGCTGTCTCTTGTTCAAGAGTGGCTTGACACAAGGAATGTGACAGCTGAAACCCATGTCTTGCATACGTCTGTGCGTGGTGGTTCTTGAAGCACTGACTCCAACTGCAGTCCACTCTTTGTGAATCTCCCCCACAGTTTTGAATGGGTTTTTGTTTTATCTTGGTAGAGTAATATATATATTGCTCTACTGTCCCCTATTGTATTATTAATATGTAGCCTTAGAATACCTAATCTCACAGATTTACCACTGTTTATAAGATATTATTTTATATAACTTATCCCCACCTTCCCTTCTATATCTATAACCTCAGGCAATTAGATGTAGTAAAAAGACAAGCAGGAGTTAAGTTACACATAAAATAATGTATTACTGATAATATTCATAAATAACAACAAAATGCAAAGTACATTTGAATATTGGCAACCATACAACCTGATAAAATGGTGATGTGTAATTCAGGTGGCACACAGACTTGTAGTTACTTAAAATGTCTCTAGTTAAGGCATCGTTGGTGCTCAGCTTTCAGCCACATGTCTGTTCAATATTGCTGCTGAGCTGTGCTCTTCATTGTGTTGTCTTCATCATCACAGGTTAGTAAGAGATGCTTCTTCATATGTGGGTCAGTCAGAGAGAGAGAATGTGGTTGAGCAAGCAAATTTATAGATGTTCTCTCCAATTCCTAGAACCAATAGGACATCATGGTACTTGAAGGCCTCTGAGACTAGCCAATTCCAAACAGCCATACCTCAGACCAATGGGTGAAATAGAACATCTTATCTCCTGCCCCCAAGACCATATATTACACTAACCTGGCTTTGTGTGGGGATGGGGGAAAAGACTTTAGCAAAGAAATCTCATCAAACTGGTTTAAGACACATCCCCAAATCCTGTCGTAAAATTACAAAGAAAAGTCGTAAACATGGGGGGAATAAACAAGAATGCCTCTCACCAAGGTACCACTAAATTACATTGGTTTGCCTAAATTATAAATAAAGACATACAAAACATTTATCAAGTTATATGCAAAATCTTACATCACAACACTCCACCCCGATGAATGTTTTGTACAATGTCTTTAAATTGTTTCAAGAGTCTGATGCATAACTTGTGCATTGATTGGCAGTATTTGCTCTCCCAGTGTTAAAAGTTGTCCGTGACCATTTGTCCATTACATATCTTCTTTATTTCAAAGACAATCTGAAGAACTTGGAAGCGCTCCTGATGACTTGTATCTGCTCCAGCTTGCTTAACTCTTTCTGCAGTCTTCATATGTCATCAGATCTGGTGGTTCAAAATGAGACAAGTCCACACCTTCCACTAAACTAGCCCACTACAATTTAGTCTATTGTGTGAATTTTTAATCTGTTTTGTGTCTAACTGCTAATTAGACCCCTGTCCCAAACTATCTGTTTAAGCATATGCAGCTGTACAATTAACATCAAAATTTGAAAGGTAACATGCCACAGGTGCCAGTACAACCACTTCTGCCCAAGTGACAGCCATGTGCCACTGCATAAACTGTTCACAAACCAACATTTGTGGCCCCTCTGCACACATTTGGGGTTGACTTAGTTGCCTCTTGTGCTTTCCTACCCATGGTGCAACTCTTGACTGCCATCAGCCTTTACCAGTATAGGCTGGCATCACCACCATGAGACATCAAAGCTATGCAACTCTCATCATTCCCCCCGTAGGCCACCCCTAGAGTTGTTTGCTCACCATATGCATACTCATTGTGCTAAACACCTCAGTTCAGAATTGGCCCACTGGTCCTGTGCCTGCACCATAGCCGACAATCTCAGCAGGGCTTCCATATTTTCCCAATTAGACTATACCTAAACATCGGAGCCCATATGTCTTGCAAATGTACCAGCTGCACCTGCTTTCCTGAAAAGTTCACCAATTTGCTCAGTATACCTTTTCTTATATTAATTATCCCTCTTAATTAATTAATACCTAGAATGTATACTTTATGAGCACAAAATAATCCCCTTATTTTTGGCATTCCTAACTGGTTTGTTCAGTTTCCACCCCTTGGAATATAAATTTGCTGCAGTATTGAACAAACCTTTCCTTTTAAACTATAGCTATTGTGACTAGCCTTATTATTGCATGACTTGTGGACTTGTTACTCACTTAAACCCCAGTAAGTGTCTTTTCTTGATGTCTCTTCACTTCTTCTTCATGTCTTTGTCTTTGGTCTTTGCATGTTGTCTTTTCTTCATTCTGCTATGTAGGCAGGTCTGCAAAATGGAAGGTGACAAAGCAGTTTCTGTCCATCTCATTTTCTTGGCTGTCGACCTGGTGCCAAACTCAAACTTTGCTTCCAGGCATTCATTGGAACAGCTTGGCACTAGTGCCATGCCACTCCAATGTGCCAATGGTAACCTGATCTCCTGTATGGATTTTACTCTGCTAATTGCCTTCACTATTTATTACCTGCACCAAACCAAAGTCCATAAAACCTTACAATAGAAGTAGCACTATTGCACAAGGCCAGAAAATTGAAACAGAAATAACTGTTTTCCTTTCCTGTCTTCCTGCACTACCCTTCTATTTTTTTTCATTGCCTGTGTGTCCTTTTTTTATTGTATGGTAACTACTACCTGAAAGTGTGGACTGAAGCCTCTCCAAAATCCAAGTGCCAGATCCAGCATTTCTGCTAAAACTGACCTGTGTTCTTTACTAAAGACCAGCTCACTTTTCTCCATTTTATTGCATGGAGATTCATAGGCTGTCTTTTGAACAACTGGTCAGTCAGGTTTCAATTACTGAACCTAAGTGTGTGTGCTTTTTAATTACTGCTGGCCCTAGCACAGCTGTTAGGACCTCACACCGCTGTGCATTCCTGGCTTGCTAGCTGAGCTTCCTGCTGCACCATCCCCCATCCTTTGTTCTTTGGCTTGTCCTGTTTCATTCAAACCAACTCCTAAACTGGTGCACTTTCTTTCCAACTCAGCCATTCTTGCACTAGCACATTCAGACCTTTCACACACAAGCACTTGAATTCCTTTCATTTCCATTGTTCTTTGTTTTAATTCCACACTTTCTTTATTCAGTATCAATATGCCAATATCCAGTTCATGCCCTCTAGTCAACAATTGCCATTCACACTCACCAGCTCCTCTGCCTTCTATCTGATCTCTTTGTCCTAAATCAAATTTCAGTGCAGCACTGGTTACCTTTCCTAACAGTGGTGAAATACCTATCGGTGTAGCATGCTCTTTAAATACTGGACAGGCCTCAGAATTACTTGGAGATTGTAGTGCAGTGGAGAATAAAGGAGTGGGTGTTCTACATGCTAACACTTCACAATTATCACACCAACTGTTACATCTTTCAAAACTCTCACTCAACATTCCATAACTTTCACTTTCATTCACTTTGCTATTTTCTTCCTTATCATGATCTTCCTTATTACCAATAATACAAGCTAGTAAACCTCTTATAACAGCAGCTGTCTTCTTTAAACCTGATCTCTGTTTTCTTGCTTTTAATCCTTCCAGCCCCCTTCCATTTTGTGGCACACTCAGCTCAGCTTCTGCTTTCTCTACCTGAACTACAGGTTTCCTAGCTTTAGCCTGCTTCCCTCTGCCACTCCACTGGAAGATGGCTGACTTTAAAATGAACTTAGGCATTTCTAAGTCTACAATTTTCTCTAATACAATTTGCCAAATTCGTTATGGGTTGGCCTACTTTTGCCCCTGTAAGCAAACATACACATACATACACAAAGATCCTAAACGAATAAGTACCGTATGAATAATGAATGCATGTCCCATCACTCCCTAGCACTTTAACCACTTAAATGCCGTATGAATGACGCATGCATCTTTCATCACTCCCTAGCACTTTAATTAGGGACTCACTACCACCAGTACTAACAACATGCGGGTGTCCTTGTGACACACATGAAGTCTCTACACTTTGTTGGTTATATTCCATTCAGCAACCAAACAAAGTTTTACTTCCACCACATTTGTACACTGGGTGCCCTAAAATTCACTTACATAAACAAACACATACATCAAAACAGTATTTGCAAACAGGGTGCAAAACTTGGTTACCCCAAAATCCTGCCGACTACGCCAATTGTTTTATCTTGGTAGAGTAATATATATATTGCTCTACTGTCCCCTATTGTATTATTAATATGTAGCCTTAGAATACCTAATCTCACAGATTTACCACTGTTTATAAGATATTATTTTATATAACTTATCCCCACCTTCCCTTCTATATCTATAACCTCAGGCAATTAGATGTAGTAAAAAGACAAGCAGGAGTTAAGTTACACATAAAATAATGTATTACTGATAATATTCATAAATAACAACAAAATGCAAAGTACATTTGAATATTGGCAACCATACAACCTGATAAAATGGTGATGTGTAATTCAGGTGGCACACAGACTTGTAGTTACTTAATGTCTCTAGTTAAGGCATCGTTGGTGCTCAGCTTTCAGCCACATGTCTGTTCAATATTGCTGCTGAGCTGTGCTCTTCATTGTGTTGTCTTCATCATCACAGGTTAGTAAGAGAGATGCTTCTTCATATGTGGGTCAGTCAGAGAGAGAGAGAATGTGGTTGAGCAAGCAAATTTATAGATGTTCTCTCCAATTCCTAGAACCAATAGGACATCATGGTACTTGAAGGCCTCTGAGACTAGCCAATTCCAAACAGCCATACCTCAGACCAATGGGTGAAATAGAACATCTTATCTCCTGCCCCCAGAAGACCATATATTACACTTAACTGGCTTTGTGTGGGGGATGGGGGAAAAGACTTTAGCAAAGAAATCCTCATCAAACTGGTTTAAGACACATCCCCCAAATCCTGTCGTAAAATTACAAAGAAAAGTCGTAACATGGGGGGAATAAACAAGAATGCCTCTCACCAAAGGTACCACTAAATTACATCGGTTTGCCTAAATTATAAATAAAGACATACAAAACATTTATCAAGTTATGTGCAAAATCCTACATCACAATAGTTTTGTTTCACAATCCTCTCCAGAGTGAGGTTATCCCTATTGCTTGTACACTTTTTTCTACCACATCTTGTCCTTCCCTTCGCCTCTCTATTAATGTGCTTGGACACAGAGCTCTGTGAACAGCCAGCCTCTTTAGCAATGACCTTTTGTGTCTTGCCCTCCTTGTGCAAGGTGTCAATGGTTGTCTTTTGGACAACTGTCAAGTCAGCAGTCTTCCCCATGATTGTGTAGCCTACAGAACTAGACTGAGAGACAATTTAAAGGCTTTTGCAGGTGTTTTGAGTTAATTAGCTGATTAGAGTGTGGCACCAGGTGTCTTCAATATTGAACCTTTTCACAATATTCTAATTTTCCGAGATACTGAATTTGGGACTTTCATTAGTTGTCAGTTATAATCATCAAAATTAAAAGAAATAAACATTTGAAATACATCAGTCTGTGTGTAATGAATGAATCTAATATACAAGTTTCACTTTTTGAATGGAATTACTGAAATAAATCAACTTTGTCATGATATTCTAATTTTATGATCGGCACCTGTATTGATTTGGGAAAATGTTACACCGGATTCCCTTCCTGATGTAACCCTCCCCATTTATCCGGGCTTGGGACTGGCACGAACAAGCACACTGGTTTGTGCATCCCCTGTGGCTTATTAAGAAAGGGAAAATGTTTAGTGAAATTATAATACAAGTATTAACGAACCGAAACGAAACCTGCTATGTATGCCTAGGGAAGACCAAATGCTGTCTGTGTTTGTCAATTCTCCAGCTAGCTGTTATTTTGCAGCCACAGAGTGTCAGCCCTGTGGTGCTGGTGAGGCAGGGCAGGAGGTCATAAAGAAAGGTCAGCAAAAGGCTTCTGCAATATTGTGGTGCTGTCATGTGATGACAGGGTGTGGGTTTGCAGGGATTTTTCACTGTTGCAGAAAATATGACCAGTGTAAAACATTATTATGACTGCAGGATATGAAGAAATTATCTATGAAAAGATATGCAAATAATATATTATAACTCAACAGGCTGTCAACTGAAGGACTCAGGGACTGCAGTTCTATCACCAATCCAGAGGCTGGCACTGTGTCCTAAAATTTTTTATTTTCCTCCTGCAGACCAAATGATTGATGGCTATAACACGTCTGTCACCTCTGGCATCCATCTACCAGTCTGAACACTGGATGCTCCGCCATCTTATTCAGTTCTATCCTCAACTTGCATTTGTAAAGACATCTTTGCAATTATTGCATGTTTTTCTTTTGCTTTGCAATTCAATTATACAGAGTTACCTGGCTGTAACCCCCTATTGTCCTCTTTTTTCCTCTTCTAAAGCATAATGTATTATGTATTGCAAAGTTCTAATTAGCCATGTTATATAGTAGTATACATTACATAGCATTAGTCATATTAATGGCCTGATTTCTTTGTTATTTAAAGATGAGGCAGGTTCTATGTGAAGTGAGGATATTAGTTTAATCTCAGGATCAATGCCAGAGTTTAGAGAGGGTTGTACTTCTGGGTACATGCCAGAGGTAACAACAACTGAAGAGGATAAAGAAAAATACTCGGGTAGGGTACTACAAGCTTTCATTACTTTGCACATCTCCCATCCAAAGTTCTTCATCTGTTTTTTTTCTGTCCGCACCAACAATCCCCAAAATAGAGTGCGTTGCGGATGTGGTAAAAGTGATTGGAATTTGTAGCCTTAGATATTTGGGGTACAAAGCTGAAGTTACTTGTACTCTACAGGATATCACACTTGAACATTTAATCTTGTTGCTCCTTAGTAATTATTTAACTCGCTTGCACCAACATCTAAATGAGAACATTAAAAGAGCAAGAGACAGCTTATTGAGGAATTATATGTCTCTTTTCTTTTGTTAGCAGTTGCCATGGTGGCCTAGTAATATCCTGCAGTAGGGGTGGGCTGGTCTGAATAATGTTCCTCCAGTGCTGTAAGACAGTCCCACTCTTTCCTTGGTAGGCAGTAATGATTAATTTGATTTACTGGACGGAGAGAGGCTTCCTCTGATGTTGTGCAGGACCCATGAAGCTCTGTCTTTAAGGTGACATCAATCATAAAATTCAAATTATACCTGACACTTTCCTATACTTTTGTCAACTGAACTCATTTGTCACTTGTATCCCTTAATGTCTCTGGCAAATTTCTTCATCTGATTTGGGATTGTCCCCCATTTTTGTTTTTCAGTCTGTAATCTGTCTGTCTTCTTTTCTCTCTTTTAATATTTCCATCTTTTCTACCAGGATTAATTCTTATCCTCACTTTTATAGAGCAGTGGTTATTTTTCATAGCATGGTTGTTGCGAAATTAATATCCTTGCCTCGCACTGGTAATAATTTTGATTCTTTCTTTGTAAACTTTGCAAATGTGAAAGTTCAATGACACATATCAATGTATAGAAAATTGTTTTGGTTCAGAACCAGTTGATCAGTGGTCAGCATTGCATCCACAATCTTAATTTCAAAAAATTACAACCAGGTTTTATGCAATGAGTAGTGATTTTATATAAGTTAGTTTTTAAATGTAAAAGCATGATTGTTTGTCCAACATAAAACAAAGAATAAAAATGTCTTACTTGATGTACTTTGTATATGGAGGTTGGTAGTTCTAGTCGTAAGATATCAATGTAGCAACAAGACATCATTTTTTAGTAAGTATGGTTTTTCTGCTTTTTGATTCAGATGGTTTGATTTTAGTTTAGTACATGGACCTATGGGTTTTTTTGGTCTACTAGGGGACTTTGCCCCCTCCTTGCTTCGCTCGCCAACATCCCCCTGGGCCAGGGCTACGTGCCAGCCACTTCCCGTCTCTGCCGCTCGCGTTGTGAAGTGGAGGGCTGAACACACCCCAAAGAGATGCGGTCGCTCCTCCGAAACCCCCTCTTAAATGGTGATACAACGGGAAACAAATAGGCTTTTTTTTTTTTACCTCCTCTTTCCTCGATCAGCTGCTGGATTGCTGGTACTGCTGCTATGCCGTGTGATCTGCATCTTGCACGGCGTACGTCTGTCATATCACCTATGTCCATATATTCGATCTCTTTTTGCTTTTATCTTTTCATCAATATCACATTGAATTTTGATTCCGTGGTTGGAATTACATCATGACAACGCAATGTATAACTGTCCGTGAGTGAATATCGTTTGTTTCTCTCTACAAGAAATGTGTCTGACAATAGCTTTCACACAAATGAGAATTGATTTCTCTCGTGGGATTTCACTTTCACCAAACAACAAATCTTTTAATTCTCACAGATACGCCTCTTCATTGGGAAGAAACACTACATTTTATCCCCTGATGGCAACATGAATTAGATGATCTACAAGTCTCCAACTTAAAGTTTAAATCTGAACAATATATTCGATCTCTTCTCACTCTTCCATTATTTCACCGAGTAATAATTTCCATTTGTTTGCGCTAATCATTTTTTTGACTATTATTTTTTTGAGACTTTTGAATTTTTGTACTTCAATTATCTCTAAACTGCTCTGCATGTGTACCATGCCAACGTTTTTGGAATCTTTTATTTCCGCCCCCGGGTGTGGTTAAATCTCTTGGCACAAAGATTCGTCTTGTAGGACGTAACAGTGTCCTTTCAACCTTACAAGATTTTTTTTTATAATAGAGAGATGTCGACTGAGTCTATACTTAAAAAAAAAAAATATTTTTGATGCAGCATCTGTACATTTTAAGGGTCATTTTAAAAACTGCACCAAAATTAGTGCACTTAGTTTTTTAGAGCATAACAGAACCAGCTGTAATGTAACTTGTCAGTATAAGGAGATAGATACAGTAGATAGATGGATAGATAGATCTTTGTCTCTTGGTCTGTGTCTCTTCACTAATTTTGGGCTCACTGTGTCTGTCATGTTCCTCTCACCAGTCTACATGGGCATCAATAATGTTTGATTCATTATAACTCTCTTTTTATGGTTTGTTGTGGGTTGTGAATGGGAGGTTCTCAAAACTTACCTTTTATTGTTAATATTTAACTTAAATTGATTTTCATAAATGTGTTTTCTTTTTGAACTTAATTAAAATTTGATCATAAAAAAACTCCTGACATTAATGCTTGCACTTCCTGTATTTGCCTATTGTTTTCAATTTATTGTTTACCTTACTACACCATGTAGAGGTTGCTATGTGCAATCATTTAATTATGTATGGCAGGACGTTTGCAAGCCCTTATGTGTATTTTGTTACATCTGTTGTTGATGGGGATTCAATTTATTTATGTATTCTTATCCTTATCATCTTATCATGTGTCACATCATAAAGACCTTTGACAGGCTGGTCTTGGGATTATATGAGTCCTCTTGTGTTAGACCATCTGGACCCACTGCAGTTTGCCTACTGTACAAAGATAGGAGTGGAAGATGCAAGTATCTACCTGCTTCATAAGGCTTATTCCCATCTGGATAAAGCAGTTAACACTGTGAGGAATCTGTTTTTTGATTTCTCCAGTGCCTTCAATACCATCCAGACATCCCTGTTAAGAGGTAAGCTCAGAGTTATGCAAGAGGGATGAGCCCGGTGTTGTTCTGGATAATGGACTATCTGTCAGGCATACCACAGCTTTGAAGACTTGAGGACTGTGCATGTGAGCAACACTGGTGCATCACAAGGGACAGTTCTATCTCTGTACACCTCAGACTATAAATATAACACCAGGTCAGGTCACAGGCAGAAATTCTCAGATGATTATGGACTGTTGGGGTGTACTTTTTTTCTTGGTGCAGAAAGAACTGTCTCTAACTTATCAGCAAAACCAAGGAATTAGATTTTGCTGCACCAAAGAACCTCTGTGTCCAGTCAGTATTCAAGGAGTGGCTGTAGAGTTGTCCCCTCTCTACAAAAATGTAGGGTCCACATCAATGATAGGTTAGACTGGTCTAGTAACATGGAGGAACTATATAACAAAGGGCAGAACAGACTCTTCTTTTCTTAGGCGATGGTGTTTCTTTAATGTGGGTAATGCCATCCTTCATATATTCTTCAATTCTGTGATGGCCAGTGCGATTTTCTATGCTGTGGTGTGCTGGCCTAGTAACATCACTTCAAAAGAGGTCCACTGAATCAACAGATGAATTTAAACAGCAGGATCAGTTATGGGAGGCACCCTGGACCCCCTGGAGGCAGTAGCAAAGGATAAAATTAGAACAAAAGTGGCATTATGAACAAAGATGCACATCCTCTCTGTGACACACTAACACTGGGCATTTTAGCCAACAAATTATTCAGCAAAAGTGTGTCAAGAAATGCTACTAGGGCTTCTTTATATCAAATAGGAAATTTTCTTTCTTTTTAGTTATTCTGGTGTGTGTTCACTCAATAGTGTGTTTGTATGTATTTATTTAATGAGATTCTGTAAAAAGCCAAATTTCCCCTTGGGGACAAATAGATAGATAGATCTATCTATCTGTTTATCTAAGTAAATGAATCTATATATATATATATAATTCACTAAGGCAAGACACCCATGGAAAGCACGCTGGAAGGGGTGTGGATTCACAAAGCCGCCGACAAGTAAGATGGAGCCACGCCGGAGGTGAATCACCATATACAGCATGTAAAACGGTTTACGAGGAGTATACCATGGGATCCTTAAAACAATCCTTTACAACTGAGGTTAAAACACAATGAAGTAAGCAGTCTTTGAAAACTGAGTTTTCGCTTACGACGCACGACCGCGTGCACCATAGCAAACTGTTTTACACGCTACATACAGCAATTCGCATCCGCGACAAACATGCGTCTTCTTAGATACTCCTGCAGGAACACGGAAAGTCTACATGAGTCACAGGTGCATCTGGACTGTGCAAAGACAACAACGACTCAAGTGACGAGTTGGAGGTAGGCACATGAGCGATGGCGGTCCACCAGTTTTTAGTCACGGACGATTTTGTGTTGGTTCGTTCCGTGCATTGTTACAATGTTGCTTTTCTTGCTGATTTATTACATTACTGATTTTTCAATTGTTAATTTTCTCCCTGTGCTTAAAAATCATTAAAAAAAACGGCCTGATTATGCGACATTTGGTACGCTGCAGGTTGACTAGTAGCAAATAATCTCTTTGGTTTTTTTCCTCCACCCAATCCCCAATGTTTACTCCACCCAGTGTCGGAAGCAGTATTGGCACCAATCAATATCAAGTCATTTTTATTGAAATTCACAGCTAAAAATATTATAATACATTACAGTAGGCTTAAAATGTTGCATCTTTGTATGTGTCTGCATTGGTTTACATTAATAAAGAATACATAAAGCATATTACAAGTGAGAAGAGGTACAGTCTGAAAGATCAAACCATGAGATGTTGTTGTTATGCTTGTACCCCAGCCCCAAATGCAGCTGCTGCTGATGGCCGGCAAGCCCACAAAACTGGTAATGCAAGTCCATTGGGCTCACAGACTCATGGCAACTATTTACTACTCAGCTGAAAAGTTCAACACACACACCAGCTGGTTACATGGCCGCAGGTCAGTTTCCAGGAGAGAATCCAAGTAGTTTGGTGGCCAGTCCCAAATGTGCTTTTATTAATGTACTGGTCCTTGAATGCCCAGATTGGACTGCTGATGCAGCATTGAATTGTAAGGCTGATGGGGTCATCCTCATGGGCAAGCTACAAAAGCCTCTCCATGGCAGCTGGAAAGCAGATGCTTGTAGGAGTGATAAATCACATGGAATACACTGTGGTTGTTTTTTGATATGAAGCTGCTATTTACAATAAAGCTTAATTGAATACTTTGATGAGATGAAATGGCATCTCCATATCCCAAACTCCCACTCCAACACTGTCATATGTAGGGAAATGGGTTAGAGGTGGAATAGTAAAAAGGAGGCAGAGAGACCTTGGTAGATGAAACTGCCATATCATCAAAGATAAAGCACAGAGCTGGGCAGCAGAGTGAGTATCCAGGACTGAAGTGCCTGCTAACAGAAGTGTATCTGAGCCTTGGCTTCTAACAGAATTGAGGAAAAGTAAGACGAGATTGGTCACCTGAGAATGCCATCCATGCTTGGGGTGTGGGCCTTTTTTCTGAGTCGGTGTTGCCTATTATTAAGCTCTACAGAAAAGTTACGCTGATTGATTATTTAACTGATAAGGGCACTGACAAAGAAAGGTGAGAAAGCCACAAAGCAGGGTGAGCAAAGGAGAAATTCTGAGTTGGGACATTAGGCAAGGAGAAGAAAAGAGACATGAATCATGAAGAATGAAATATATGGGGGTTACAGCAAGGTGGCCAACAACAGAGTAAAACCAATAAACTTAAGGGAGGAGAAAAAGGAGACGATGTGTTAACTAGAGCTAGGCATGAAAGAGAAATTGAAAGAATCTGCAGATATGAAAATCCAGTAAAAATCTGAAGAATGTGTAGAAAGAAATAAGTGCAAACAACAAATGTGAGACATACAGTATAAGGGAAAGAGGGGTAGAAGGTAGAAGTTCCCAATGGATTTTGTGTGTGATCTGCTTTAAATAAAATCTTGCTCTGTACACTTTGTTGTCAGGTAATATACTCACTTTAATGAAATATTTAAAAATAAAAAGGGGAAATAAAGATATATATATATATATATATATATATATATATATATATATATATATATATATATATATATATATATATATAATGTTATAATTGCAGGCTTCCCCTGCTTTGTGAAGCTAATGCATTCCTGAAAACCTCTTTTGTAAGGTCCAATTTTTATTTAGCTTTTAAACTACTCTATGACTTTACATTGAAAGGAATGGCTTTTCCGTTTTTTTGTATTTTTTTCAGTTCTTTTACAATCTTTTTAAGAGTCATGACTCTCACAATAAGAGAAAAGAGGTCAAAAGCACAGCACGTGAATACAGCATCAACTGTAAGGGTGTTGTCGAGTCAGAAATACCACATGAAAACTTGACAAGCTCAAAATTACAACTCGAACAATTCAGATAAAACCGAGCAAGCTGTATGTAACATAATGCTGACCTTTCACCCTAAAACATACAGTATAACCTGGTTGTCCCAAAATGCCTTTTTTCTTGGACAAAATGTATTTGGACTGAAGTGATACATGTTCATTATGTTTATTTTGCTCTTTATTTCCACAGAAAAATTACATTTATCTTTAATTTCTTTTTCTGGCAGACTAAGTGACAAATCAACAGTGATTTTGCATTTTTCCAAATAGTCCGACTGAAGTGCAAAGGTGAAATGTTGCAGCAGGGAGTTACGAAAAGTCTGGTAGTACATGAATGCAACGGAAGACTATGATTGGGCATCACCAACTCCCAGCCGCTACCCTTCTGCAAGTTGCAGTGAGGTCTACTTGGAATGACTGTGAAAATGATCAGATGTTAGCGCCAGGGGTGCACATTGGAAAATTGTCCCAGGCTTGGTCTGCATAACTGTGAAAATTGAATTTCATTTTGTTTCATAAGATGGAAAGTGGTACTAAATGATGTTCTTTAAATATGAACATTTTCATAAGCTGGTGGTTCATAATTCAGGGGAAGCCCCTGCTAAGCGGGTAACTGCTTTTGCACTGGGAAGTATTTCTGTATTCTTGCCTTGTTATGCAGGTAACAGTCCATCAAACAAGAATGAGAAATATGTATTAACCTTTGAGAGAAGTTCATTCATGTCAGATGGTAATAATACCTCCTTATACTTAAATAAGCAGGTAGTCACTGTGTAACTATAATGTAAGTACACTATAACGTCAGACAGGATAGTGCTAAAAAGATGATAAAAAGAAGAGAAAATGCATAGAGTCTGAAATGAACAAGGCTGAAAGGGAGCAATGAATGTCAAAGAGAGCAAGATTCAAACAGTAATAAAAAGAATCTCCAAGAAAATAGGGGTCAAAAAGTGGGAACTTCAAAAAGAATGAGTGGCATAGACAGAGAAGACAAAAAACCAAAGCATGGTACACCAGCACAAGAGCTCAGACAGGTAAGTGAACATTTGTATGAAAAATTACTAAAAATACAAAGGGGAGGCATAAGAAAAGATATTTAGACAAATAAACCGATGGAAATAGGAGAGCAATGAGGGAAATTGGGCTCAAACAGCACAAACCAGAGGGTGACAGGTTCACTCAGGGTCGTGTATCCCAGTGAAAACAAAACCCATAGAAAAAACACTTATCTGATGGCAGGACATATTTAGTTGAGTTCCTTTGCATGGGCACATGGTGTGCTTGCAAGCTCTGTGTCGTGTGTGTGTGTGTGTGTGTGTGTGTATGTGTGTGTGTGTGAGTGTGAGTGTGTGTGAGTGAGGTGACCCTAACAGGAGCCAAAGAACACACAAACTGTGTTCACTTCCCTTTAACAAAATGTCAAGCTGGCAATCTAAGAACTCGGGTTTTGTGTATTAAAATGGCAACTCACAATTGCATAGCGGGCATAAATGTTGAATCAGACAAAAAGATGGGATAAAGCTGCATGGCACTTGGACAAGAACTCCTAGTGTCATGTTATCCCAGATACTGCTGCGCACAGCAACTTTGGGACTATTTCTAATAGTGAGTAAGTTAAACAATGATAATAATTATAATATCAATCAAAGGGAAGTGAACTGAACTTCATTGCCACCCACAAATAATCATGCTGTCGTGCACCAAGTACGTACTGGCAGTGAATTTAGTTTGGCCTGATGCCTAGCATGGTGTCTACATCTTGCTCTGGTTGAAGGGTGTGCCACTGGGCGATGGGGCGTCTCGGATTAGCAAGCATGTCTGACCAGTGACGAAGCTCAGTGCCTGAAGAGTTGCAGCCCACAAACACTTTGCCAATGGCGTCGTTCTTGCCCAGCTTGTCATAATCCAGGACTGTGAGGACGACCTGAACCTTCTGCCATGTGGGATAGAGAGAGAGAAGTCAGTGAGAGTTACAACAGATAGACAAGATTGACAAGCTAAAATGAAAGGGAAAAGACAACCATTGCAAGGATTCTGAGGACAGTGGTTGAAGTGCAGCTCTGCTCAATGAGACCAGCATTTTACAATTCCAATGATCAAGAATATTTTAAGCATTTTCCTATAACATTGAGCCATTTGTACATACATAAACATCAATAACCCAACTTTCCACTCCTGTCAATGTACAATAATCAAAACATACAAAATATTAAAAGGATAATGGAATTACACTAATTATAGGTTAGGATATAATCTTATATTCTATATAGGATTGTTAGTTGCTAAAAGACCATATTAATCCATATTGATAGAATGAACATTCTATAACTGCAGCCACTTAACCAGCTGCTTTGTGCAGTTATGACATGTGTATTCCTCCATCCCACCCGCTTAACCCACATGAGACAGCATCAGCACAAGTCATAAAACAAACCTGGATAGGAAATCACTCCACTGCTCCACTGTAAGGAGCATACAGCTAATGGGGCAACTGACAGCTCTCACGTGGGATATGGAGAGTGGTATAAAGAGGACAACCCCGAGAAAAACCCACAGAAAAGCAGAGAACATGCAAACTCCACCAAGACAGTGAACAGAACAGAGTTTATACCCAGTCTCCTGGAGCTGTGAGGCCACGGTGCTAACTACTGTGCCACTGTACTTTCAGAACAACTGGCCTCAAAGTGTCTATTCTGGCAGTTAAAACCTAATGTGGACTCGCAGTGACAATTCCTACAGTGAAACTGTGCAGGCTGACATACATGGTGGCAAGTAGAGATGCCCTATTGTCTGATAAAAACGGGGCTATGAATTAACTGACAATGACAAAAGTGGCCTTTAACTGGTGCAGTTGCGTTTGCATACAATGTGTTAATGCACCATCCACAATTGAATGTCTATAGGATCGAAACAAGTTCTTTTGGTTTGTCGCTGTGACACCCCGTGTAGTGGGAATTGGAATCACCAGCCTACACTCTAGGTGTCTAGTATGTGGGACCGAGCGTGACCAGGATGATGGTGTAAGACAGGGAGACACAGACACAGACACAAAAAGGGTTGGGTTTTTTGAAAAAGAAAGTGAGGTTTTATTTACAGGTGCACTTAAAGAAAATAATCAAAAATAATGTCCTGCGGAATTTATATATTAAAACACAGTCCAATGCCGCAAAGGACACTCAAAATCAGTAATGGAGCCCAAAATGACTATATACAGTATTTACAGTGCTTCCTGAAAGTCCCAAAAGAAAAAGAATACTGCACGCAAACTTGTGGAATCCAAATATATACATGCAAGGCAAAATGTGAAGCGGTCTTCCTCCACAGTGATCCAAGTCAGGAAGCTGCTCCTCCAAACAGTGTATAATACAGAATTCACTCAAAAATATTCAAAATACAGAAAAAAAAGAGTATATACAAAAATAAACAGTGCACCACTAACGACAACCCAATAAATACCTCCACCAATGTTAATCCAGAGATATTTATATGAAAAAAATATTTACAAAAACAAAGCACAAGCCGTAATGTTGTTCTGTCAGGTACCTTTCTCTAAGAAGATCTAGTCAGAAAGAACCCCCTCTAGAGGCCACGATTCCCTTTTGTATTCGGGCGCCCTACGCTGACCAATTAAACCGCTGTACGTCATCCCTCCCGGGGTACGCGATGACGTGAACAAGTTTGCGAAAAGCTGCGTCTACTATCCCACATAATTGCTATAAAAATCGAGCAGCCGGCACGCGCGCGTATAGTTGTGCCGGCTTTTCAGACACGGACTGCACTTCATGCCTTAAGTGAACGTAAGCACTTTCCATTTTTTCCTCCTTCCCTTGAGCTACAATAACTAATATTGAGGCGCTTCACACTTTCTTTTGGTCTTTTAGAGTTATGATGTCGCGGGAGGCACATGCAAGAGTGGAGGACCGACAATGCCATCCCGGCCGGTCAATGGCAAGGCTGTCTCTCCAGGCTACATGAGATCCACCGCAACACTCCCCAAAAGACGCTAATATCGTCAGCGAAGACATCTGTCTGCACTATATAAATGAAAAAGGCAAGTTTCCTTTCTTTATACCTTTTTTCCTCAAACAAAAGCCTCCCTTTTTACACAGCAGAGGACGCTAAACTAATTTTATTTAATTAATGGTAATGCCAGTAAGGCACATTACCACAGTCGCACATCTGAAAACTCACTTCTCTCAGATATCAGCTCATCACTTACTGAAACATACCAGAAGAAATAACAGCATTATAACAAAAACACAAGTTACATTTCATAGTTTTCTCCTTAAAACCATTGCTAAAGCCTTGAAAACAATACCCTCTAGGCACAGATAGAGGAACCGCGATCTGCTCATGATGAAATTACAGCTGATGGACTAATTCTTGGAAAGGCCAGATACAAAAGTAACTAAAATGATCAAAATCGCTATGACAAGTTCCCTTGCAAAGGTTAATCAAATGAGGCTGAGTGCCAATTGGCCATGTGTGTCAGCTATAAAAGACGTCCAACAAATAAACTTCAGTGTGTGAGTTAAGCAACTAGCAGAATTCCAGAGAGACCATACAGTCAGTGTCCATCAGTCACAAAAACTGCAAACTTATTTCATGTGTCAAGGGGGGGGCATTTTCAAAAATAATGACACTTTGCAGCATTGGTCACACGTTGAAGGACTCCAGAAGGAATAGAGTGACACTTCACAAGGAATCTACTAAGTGCTTCTAAAGTACAACCTCAAAAAACACCACAGAATTGAATTAGCACTTCTCTGTCCCTGAACAACCTCTGTGTCAACAGAAGCTGCACATTGTGAGTTTACAGATATGGAATTTATGGCATCTTGTATCTATAGCCAGTGCACAGAGATGCACAACCTGGTGTAAGGAGCACAAACCTGGACCACTGAGTAATCAAAAAAGTTGTCTTTAACAATGTTTCCTACATCTGGACAAGTTTCTGTTTGGAGAAAGTCAAAGGAAATTTGGGCTTCCATCCTCCCATTTTCTGAACCTGCTTATACAGAGCAAGGTCACAGAGACAAGGATGCCCTCACCTACAATATCTAATGACAACTGTTGAACATAGTGGGGGATCCATAATGGTATGAGCAGCTGTTGTTTTGGCAGCCATTGCTCTGCGTGGTTTTATAACAGTCAAGAAATATGATGCCAAACATTGATACAATGTTGTTCCCTTGTTCCAGAGTTATCATGGCACCAAACCCATGCTAAACTAGTTCAGGAATGATTTTGGGAACACCTGGATGAATCCAAATACTGTCCTTCCTGACCTCCATAACTTCCAGATCTGGACATCACTGTTTTTTAATGTAATGTTTTAATGTATAGCAATTTCCGCCTCCTTCATCTCTCATAGAGCTGGGGCTACACACAGTTCAGGACTTGTATGACGGCACTCCAAGAAGGATAGAAGTGGATCTAAATGCAAAAGGGGATTCTACTCCTTATGAGGTCTTTATTGCTAATACAGCTTCATTTTTACAGTTATTTTTTCCGCTAAACAAAGAGGAAAAAAGTGAATGCTGAAAAAAAAAAATACAAATATACGGCCTCAATTGAAGAGTACTTTTTGAAAGAATCATACAAAGAAAGAGAAAAAAATCAAAACACCACAAAAGTAGGAGGAAATCTGGTGGAAATCATGAGAAGGTATCATGAGTAGCAAGGTGGTATGAGGTGGCCCTGGTTTAGTTATCTCAGTGGAACTTGCACGTTCTCCTCTTGTCTGCTCAGATTTTCCTTCCACACTCAAAACACATGTCTGTTGGGTTAGCTGGCAGGTTTAAAATGGCCCTGTGAGTGTGAAGGAGTGAGTGAGTGTGTCCGTTATTCCAGAGTTGGATTCTTTCTTGACTCTGATACCGTTGATATAGGCAGCAGCCTCTCTGACCCTGAACTGCAATAAATAAACAGACTAAACAATGAACAGATGTTTGGATAAGAAAAAATAAAAAGGTTTTCATTTCTGGTCCCTTATTTAAATCTGCTTGGGCTCCAAATGTAAAGGTATACATTGCAACAAATTATGATGCTTATGCAAAGGGATCTGTGAAAGTGCAAGCCTTTATAGGCAATATACACTATATGCTATGAAAGAAATGTAGTTTTTTAAAATTGCTACTATTGCACATTGATATAAAACTCTTTTATTGTTTTTTTAGCACTGGGACTTAAAAGAAAGCTCTCCACCTCACCTGAGGAGAGGAGATGGACGACACTTGCCTGGGAGGAGTGGAAGAGAAAGAGAGAATAAAGGATTGTGCTTTGTGAAAAGCAGTCTGTTAAAGGTACACTGCTCAATTAAAAAACTTATTTTGAAGCCGGGGACTTGTGTCTGAGGTTTGGGGCTTGGTGCCACCCTCTAGCGGTCACACATTCATATGCTAAATATTCTCTTTTATAGTCATACTCCATAAAGCCTTTGAAGCCTTTGTCTAACAAAGGATTGTCAACACCACCATTGCTGCATTGTTTGTTGTGCTCCATGGGCGTCTTTGTTAAATAAATTTCTTACATGTTCCTGGAGTCTGCAGAACCTTTTTATCTAAGTAGAACCCAGGATCAAGATATTTTCCCTGTCAAAGGTCATGCTTATCATAGTGTCAGCAAAAACCAAAGAAGAACTAGAGGTGGGCAAGAAGGCAAATTACCTGGATTTGTTCAAATGGGACCTCAAAACTGAAGGACTCATTATAATAGGGATTAAGCGTGTTTTTCTTTATGGTTGTTTTCTTCTTCTTGAGTCGCTTGCCATTTTGCATCAGATGGATCTTCACATACGGATCTGCAGAGAAAGTTAGTGAGAAGAGTTCAGGAGACTGAGGGTGCAGGGCAAATAGCATTAGTGGCAACTACACTGTCTCAATGTTCATGCCGGCTCAGCCATGTCCTGTTGTTGACTTTCACTGGATATGGCTAAATAAAAACAACGAAAGACAGATTATGAAACTATCTCAGAGATATAGACAGACAGGCAGACATACCGAGTCTATGCAGAAACATACAGCAGATACATTGAGAATCTACTCAGGTGGATCACATGAATTAACTTCAGTAGTTTTAGTGTTTAGAACTTAGACACTGATTATATTGCATCAAGTCAAAATGAAACACAGGCTGGTCAAGAAAAAGTGATTTGATCACAATGTGATGGAGTTAATAAACAGCTGGAATGTGTTTGGACAAAGATGGTGGAGGAGGACTAGGTACTGTCTGTCCAAACAGACCAACGTTGATAATCGTCTGCTGACTCTGGTCAGGTGTGTTTGGTCAGGAAACACTTAAATGTTTGCAGAGCTGAGGGTCCCAAGGACATGGATTAAAAGACCCCACCTCTGTGACAGGAGGGCCTGTACCTGAAGCAGCACTGAGTACTGTTCACCTGGGTCACTTGTGGAAATCTGGAATAAAGCTTTTGAATCATAACCATTTCTTTCATTTTTAAATGAAAACTTAAGAATGTTTTCACTAACACAAACCATTAAAACTGAATGAAGAGAATGATGCCGAATAATGAGTGAATTTTGCAAGGCGTACATGATCAGATTATATAGCAGAAAACAATAATATAATGTATAAATAACAAATCATTTGTGATGGGGTAACTTTATCAAATCAAAATTTACTTGAATAAAAATACACTAAACGAGTTTAATATTTAGATGTTGAAACCATGCAGAACTGCAGGCATGGTTAAAGCAAACTATTTATATGAATTCTTACTTCACAATTCGAATGAGCCTCCAATGTATCAAAAAACAGACTAGTGTGGACATTTTCTGCTGTTGATTCTAAGAAGCCACAAATAAATAGAAAGAGTGAAAGACAGGTCAAGACAGACAGGTTTATGAAAGGTGCTGTATTACACAGATAGAGAAATGCACAAAATACCAAAGACAGACACACAAAGACATCATCTGGTTCTTGAATATAACCAACCATAGATAAACAGAAATAAACACAAACATACAGAGTACATAGACAGATCATCAACTATAAAAAGATTAGATAGACAGACAGACAGACAGACAGATAGACAGACAGATACCGATTCTATGCAGACAGATAGATACCAGACAGCCCCCCTACATCCATCTTCTTGAGGTTTTTGGCCTCCAGGACAATCACCGTCAGTTTTCCTGCGGTCGGCACATAGCGGAGGGAGAAGCAGATATCTCCAAGCTTCTCTTGCTGCAGAGACAGACAGAGAGTGAGGAGTTCCCACTGACAGACTAAAGGACAAAGGAAGTTAGGCAGACTAAAAGAGGGGTACAGACTGCTCATGCTTCATTTGATGGGACACTGACAGGGCTAATAACTTCCCTGGCAGTCACCTTGGCCTTGTGGAGGTTTTACTCTCAGCTTATTCTTACTTGTGGCTGCTATGTTCAACTGATTATATACTTTCAAATCCATGTGGACTGCAAATGCTTGCACTAAATAATATTATTCTATTTATTTATTTTTAACTGAAAATGTGATCCCAGGGTTTTCATTCTTTGCTGATGTCCCACACAGAGAAAAAACACCCTTGCCTCACCTCCTCTTTTTCAGCGCTTTGCAGGTCTCTCCATTCCTCAATCAGGTGTGCCAGGTCCACTTGGTTCATGGGGATGCGCACCTCTCCTATAGCATCATGTTTGGAGAATCGGTCAAAGTCATATACAGCCATCACTAGGGTCTTTCCACCAAGCTCTGCATAGGGGATCTGTGGAGGAATGAAAGCAGAGGACGTGTGGAAGACAAGAGAGCAATGAAAATCTTAACAGCAACCATAGAACAAATAGAAGAGAAGAAAGCAGGACCCTAGAGGATTACAAGAAGACCTTTAATGCCAGGAGCTGGAGTCCAATGTAGTGTCCAAGGTTTAAGAGACGGCTGGCAGCTCAACCCGACCGGAATGCCCTTGATATAGAAGGATGGGGGAAGGCAGCATTTTTAGGACACTGCCTCCCCGAAGATGCTAGATGGCACCTCCCCTGGAGTGTAGTGGTGCCCCAGATTCCCACAGGGCATCCTGTGGCTTGGAGTTTGGTATCTTAGCCCTGTTGGGTGCCAAGGGTGCTGCCAGGGGGTGCTGTGGAAGGATGTTAGGAGATAATGTTCTCGCCTAGCCCAGAAGTACTAACAAGTCATGGGAATGGAAGCCCAGAAGTACTTCAGAGATGATTAAAAAAACTTAAGTTCTCCATCTGACCCGGAAGTGCTGGCAGGTCATGTGGACAGAAGAGCAGAAGCACTTCCTGGTTGGACACTATATAAAGGACTGCCGTGAACCCACAGGCAAGCCAGAGTCGGGTGGAGGTGGATGAAGCTTGCTGGGAGGTATGGAGGAGAAAAAGATAGAAAAGATTTGTGTTTGTGCTTGATTATTTGCCTGTTTACTGTGGCTGTGCTGCTAAAGAAGTAATAAGAAATAAAAACGATCTTGGTGCTTTTACCTTGTGTCCTGCATGTCTGTCTGTTGGGTTTAAGGGGCAACAATAACCCATAGCGTCCACAAAGGATAATCCTTGATAAGGTACAAAGTGTAACTGAATATACTGTATAATGTTAAAACCCCACCTTAAAGTAAAAAGACTCATTGAAAACTGGACACAGTGTCTTCCGATGGACCTTTGTCTCATACTTCTTCTTCTTGTCAGGCAGCAGGTATATTTTCACGTAGGGATCTGACGTACCGCCGATGTCCATCGCCTGGAGGTCCTTGGCTTGAAGGATGCCCACAATGAGCTGCCGGAGAGATGGAGGTGTTTATTGTCATCCTGACTACTTATGAGATTTTTGCCATTGTTTAAACTTTCTTCTCTGTTGTCTCTCATGACAAATATTTCAAGGCATAGTCCTACCAGCAGTATCTCTGTCCACCTGTCTTCTATAAAGCTGGAAATTGTCAAGCCCTTCTGTCCCTTTTCTATCCTCTACAGTGCCAAACACACATCTTTTTCCACTGACAGCCATATTTAGTGGTAATGCTAGTGACCAAATTCTACACATATCTGTGTCTCATTTCCATAGTGCTTATGATATTTATATATTTACGGTTATGTTGGAATTAAATAATTATTACCTGCATTTGTATGTCAAATGAGGAAAATATGGTATAATACAGTATATACAATTGACATTCAACATGCAATTTTATGATCAGCTTATTTTGTGAACTTGTACATTCAGTGCTGGATGGGGTGCCAATGTGCTGGAGGGCAAAATCAGTCAATAAATTACCAGAGTCAATTTATAGACACCAGATAGACACATCTTTAGAAACTGGAGTCCCAGGAGAAACCTCAAAGGTAGAACACCTGCAAAGTGACTTGGCCAGGATATTTTTAGATTTTAAGCACTTTTACCATAAAGCATAGAGCTATCCCAAAATCTGTGTATACAAGGGGGTGTTAACAACTCAAATAAAAAGTAAAATGTGCAGTTCACCCTGATAGTAGGCCTGAAGGTCCCATTGCGGTGTTCTACACACCACCAGCGACACGTATCCCTAGAATAAATTCTGAGCTCATTAGTCTGTTGTGGTCTGGTCAGGGTGCAGTGGCCTATTGGGAAAATTCTTGATGTTTTCATCTAGAGCACACCCATTATTTCAGCACTTCGAGGGAACACATTTACAAAGAGTGGGACCACCTTGCATTTAGCAGATGGCCCTGTATATTTGCCCACCTGTCCTGCCTGGAAGTCATAGTCCAAGGAATACTGAAGTGTTCCAAGCTTCTCTTGTTCTGGCCTCTTCTCATCCAGACCTGCGTCCAGGTCCTCTACGTCTGGTTGCACCTGTGGATATACACAATACATTTATTGAAGACTTTGAATGAGAAGACAGGTTTCTATCTGCCTGTGTGTAGCCATTTGTTTTAATGAAACATGGCAGCTCAGAGGAATATGTAAGACTATAGCATCAGAGTCATCGTCACTCTTCTGTTTAGAGTGGGTGGCATCATTAGGTGAACTCTAAAAAACAGGGTAGAGTGTTCTTCTTATTAATGACAAAAAATGAATGAGGTGAATCTTCACATTGGCCAGAAAGACAAATGGATTTCAAAATAAAGTTAAATTTTAATCGGGAGAATTGGGGATCAAACCATCAAAACTCAAAACAGAACCCAAATTTGTAGTCAGAATTCAAATAGGAAAAAAAAGATGAGAGAACCAGAAAACCCAAATAAAATTTGAAAATGCTTTCCTTTGAGAAATTTTGCAAAGTAATTGACTTCAGGATAAGCACTTTATAGTCAATAAACTGAGACCATTTGATGAAGTCACTAGTAACCAGATGGCAACCAGTCAACACAACTGTAGAAAATAGCAGTTCCCATAATGAAACAAAAAGACATTACAGGAATGCACAAATAAATTGAAAATAACTATGAATTAAAAAACTGATATCAGGAATATATTTCTAGCATCAGACACTAATGCAAATAATTAAATCCCAATGAAGAAGAAAGTCAGACATGGCAGAAAATAGCACAGAAGACATTTCCAAGTATTAAAAAGATGAAATAACAGATCTGTTTGGTTTGGTAGAAGTTATCTTGTCAAAAAAAATAGTACTTATTAGGGTTTCTTAATCTACTGGTCATGACCCAAAATGGGTCGCTGGTTGCCGCTGTTGGGTTGTAAGTTACTGTTGTATTTAATGGTAATGGGTTGCAGATGGTTTGCAAAATGGGTTGTGGTAGGTCATCGCAGGTTGATTAAGCAATCGACATTTCTCCGATGATCATTAACCACCTCCCAATCATTGTCAATGATTCTCAAAGGTGGACCCTGCTCTCCAAGTGGGATCTCTCCCCCACACTGACAATCGTCCAGGTATTCAACAAATAATGGGTCTCAAAGACACAAAAAACTGAGAGATTGGGTCGCAACAAAAAAAGTTTAAGAAACACTGCTACTTATTATTCCAGGGAAAACAAACTGGAACCAGAAGCAGACCATTTAAGGTGATCAATGGATGAAAAAAATATCGAATCTCTGTAACCAATCTCTCCAGTCCTTGTGGTCTAGACTAAAGTTATCACAACAGGGTAAAGTACCTTTAGATGTTTCTGCCACATTTAACATAGGTGCTTCAATACAGTACAGTATGTCTGATAAATTTGCTCCATCAAAATTCTTTTAGTTGAACAGTAACTGTGCATTTCAGGACCCTAGGAGAGGATGTTAGTTTACCTTCTTCACGCAAATGATTGTGGGAACTGGAAACAATCTAACAAGTCATGTAGCCGAAGCAAAAAGTTTAACAACTTTTGAAGGGTATCTGACTGAGATATTGGGTCAACTTGGCTAATACCTAAGTAACCAAAGTCTCATTTTGCTTGTTAACATAATCATTTTGTTAAAGTCTGAATCAACACATGAAATTTTACTTACTGTTTTAGAGATGTATCAGAGTTTTTCAAAGATTTTAATTGGTGGTATCCATAGGGAATGGCTCTTGGGATACATAAAAGGAGTTCAGGTCAACGGAATTGGATTCAGTTGTTTTCTTATGAAATACATTGTTAATAACTTGTAATACTGGGGGTCTTTAATGTTTCATTAAATTAATGTGTTTTAGTCAAATTTATTTAATTCATACAAAAGAACCTGGATGGGCCACCTCATATCGGGACCCAAGTGCTGCTGTGCAGTGGGCGATGCCTCAGCACCACACCAGTTCCAATCCCCAAGAGCCCTGACCCCACTGGCTGTCTTTCAGTTTATAGTTTTCCTGTGATGAAGCTCCTGAGGGTTTTCCCTCATCCCCTTCATAACGCAGGCAGTCTTTCTTTTTTTTTTTTTTATTTATTTTTTATTAATTTTATTGTAATCATTCCATACAAATCGATCAATTTTTACAAAAAATAGGATTGAGAACAAGTCGACCTCTACACCTGAGAGAGAGAGCATGGCCAACGGGGTAAAACTTAAGGCTTTGTAAACATACCTAAATTGATGAGTTTGACAGGCCAATAGAGATGAATGGAGAAGAAAAAGAAATGCGGAAATAATTGCTTCCTCGGTGCTTTAGGAGCTTATTCTGAAATATTATTGATTAGATCCTGCTATGTTCTGAAAAAAATCTGTACAGATCCTCTAGCTGAGTATTTGATTTTTTCCAATTTCAAATAGTATAACACATCAGTTTCCCAAAGACTTAAAAGAGGAGAGTTAGGATTCTTCCAGTTTAGCAAAATAAGTCTGTGTGCCAAGAGTGTAGTGAATGCAATCACAGTTTGTTTGTCCTTCTCCACTTCGAGCAGCCTTCCTTTGGGCAGCTACAGCAGAGATAGTACCACGGAGAGCAGAAAGGAGTCCTTGTTCTTTTTGGAGTTTTTATGGTGGCTGGAATGCCAATCTTGTCACCAACCACAAAGTTTTCTTTGCAATTTTGAGGACCACTTGCAGGGCGAGACACAGTTTAATGCCATACTCAAGACAACAGGTTCCAGGCCTTTAATTACATCTTGGGTGCAGCCATCAGCAGTGTGTCTGTCTGTGGAGAGAATGTTGACCTTGTCGAGAGGTTTACTTACCTCAGCAGTAACATTCATGTCTCTGGTGACTCTTCCTATGAAGTCAGTAGACAGATTGAGAGAGCATGGGGGGTCATGAGTTCGCTGGAAAGGGGTGTGTGCTGCTCCGGATATCTCTGCAAAAGGACTTGACTTTGTATTGAAAGGGAGGTTGCTTATGGAGCTCTGGATGAGGCACATTACCTATATTGTGAGGGAGCATCAGTTGCATCACTACGGCCATGTGGTGAGATTCCCAGAAGGTGATCCGACTTGTGGGATCCTCATTGCTGAGGACCCGAGTGGCTGGCTGGATTTTCTGTAGGGTGGGACTGGACTGTGTGTCTGCCTGATTTAGGGTTGCCAGCTGGGATCCTGAGCTGTTTCGTTGTGTAGTGGAGGTGGAAATGTGCGGTACCAATGCATGCTCCACCAACCTGACTTGATACAAAAGAACTCCACCTACTGTTTCTTTATGGGATTTTCCACTACAGGTATACATGGTGGTTAAGAATGTAGATCTTACTTAAGATGATGTTTTATTGTACTGCACAGAGGCACTGAGTGTTAAAATGGAAAACCAAGCCACACTTAGGTTGTAACCTTGGCAAATGCTGTTCACCACCATGAAGAGAAAGAGGAACTAAAGTTTCTAAAGCCAAGAATTCTTAAACTTTACTTTGTCTTTATTAGTCACATAAGCACCACTATGAAATATCCAGTTCCATCCACTAAGAGCAGTGTAGCAATGTGACGTTTCACTTGTTATCTCAATCATGAATATTTCACCTTTTTCTAATCCAGTACATTTTAATGGTATGAAGAAACAGAAATAAATAACAAGGCCAAAAAATAAATTAAAATAATTTCTTATTCATCAGAAGTCAATTTTCCTGCAGTGGTGTGGCAAGGGGTGGTCTGCCTCGGGCAGCACATTTTTGGGTGTAGCATAAAAGGCCAAAAGGCTCAGTACAATTCGTGTGTAAGCAGCAGGGTCTGGAAAAATACCACTCATGAATGAAAAAAGTAAAATTCTCTGATTTTTTCAACAAATGCTTCAAAAATAATTTTCAGACTGTCCTTCTGTGACCGCATCAGACACAGCAGTTGAAATACTAATTTCTAGGAAGATAAAAAACTAATTTACAATTGCTAATTTTTTTTCGTTATCAATCTGAATGTGTTCTTGCTCTGCGCAGAAAACATCCCCACTTATCACGTGTATACTACACTGGTTTTGGTTTTCGTAGTGTAATTATATTAAACTAATAATTAGAATACGGCTTATCAGTCAGTCTATACCATATTGTCTAGTTGATGCTTATAAATAATTATATGTGAAAAATTATTGCTGTTTCTTTATATATGAATAAATCTAAACAAAATTTATCTTCATTTGTCTGTATATGTCATTTTAATTTTCTGTTTAAATAGGTTAACATATTCAGATATGTTGGAGGGCGGCAAATTGAAGCACCACCCCACCCCGAGCGACGCAAACTCTAGCTGCGCCATTGTTATCCTGTTAAAAGTGTTGTTGACTTCAGTAAGGAAGACTGAAGTTTCAATGTAAGGTGATTGTTTAGCACATGCAAGTACAGTGGAACCTCGGTTCACGAATGTCTCGGTTCATGTACAAATCGGTTTACAACCAAAAAGTTCGCCAAACTTTTGCCTCTGTTCATGACCACACACTCGGTATACGAACAAGCCAGTTTCCCTTTCAGTTTGTACGTGTTCAGTCTCTCCCTGTGCACTTCCTGTGCAGCGAGCGATCAAGAGAGCACAACACACATACAGGCACGCGAGAGAGAGACACACACACACAGGCGCACGAGAGACACACACACACACAGGCGCGCGAGAGAGAGAGACACGCACACACGAGAGAGAGAGCTGGATGCATAAGGTAGAGAATGCAGTTAAAGAATGCACTGGGCTTGTTTTTGTCTTCAGTTCTGTTTACAGCGATCGGTTCGTAGCGTGCATTGTTGCAATGTTACTTTTCTTGGTGGTTTATTAAATTACGGATTTTTCAAATGTTCATTTTTTCCCTGTGCTTAAAACTCATTAAAAAAAGTGTTTTTAGTGAGCGGTTCTTAGCGCTATAGCGCAAACTATTGCAGTGTTAGTTTTCTCTGTTGTTCAAGGTTTTCTCAGTGTTATTCAATGTTTTTACATTTAGTTTACTATTACCCTGTGCATTCTATGCTATTAATTAACTATATTTGTGCTTAAAATCTAAAAAAAATATATATATTTACATACAGTTTGTACGGTCTGGAACGGATTAATTGTATTTACATACAATCATATGGGGGAAACTGCTTCGGGTCACGACCAAATTTGGAACAAATTATTTGGAACGGACAGATTTGGAATGAATTACAATATGGTTGTGAACCGAGGTTCCACTGTAAGACTTTCATTGTATACTCTTAAAAATAATGATTCTTTAACAACACTTTATGGTTCTTTTTTGGGTTGTGTGGTTTCGCATAGAACTATTGCTTGACCAAGCACCATTTTGTTCTGGGAAGGGTTCTTTGTATACAGTGCGAAACTGGTTCTCTGTGCTATGAAAAACTTCCTAACAAGCTTAAATCTTCAATGTATGGTAGGCTGTTGGGCACTAACAGATTAAGAAAACCTGAATTTAGCCAGTGCTACTGTATGCAGCAAGTGTCCTTCTAAAATTGTGACCCACTGGTATTTCACAAATCTGTTACCATCTAGTCATAGTTATAGTGGTGTTATGGACTAAGGAACTGCATATCCCACCTGACCCTTTGGTGTTGCACTATTGGACAGTTTCTGGACAGTGGCTAGGTAGGAATAGGGCCTGTCAAGGGAGCATGATGTATAGGGTGGGTGCTACACCCAGTAAGTTGGGAAAATTTTGGTAGAATGAGGGGAATGGAATGTTGTGAGTCAAATAAGGATGACGAATGTGTTGGGAGATAACAACAATATTAAAAGTAAGGTTTGCCCATCATTTTTACTTGATCTGAGTCTGTGTGTGCATCATGCAATAAAGCTTGATTCAACTGCCATTCCTGAGACTCCATGTGCATTTCTTGGGAGAGAGGGTGTCCCCTGACCCTCCACAACATATTCTTTGTCTCTGTGTGAAAGTGGTGCTAGTCAGTCCAAGGCCAGGTGCGTTCCTGAGATCCCCACCAAAAAAAAAATAAAGCAAATCACTACATAGTTATTTACTGTTTGGAACCTGTTACAGATCTAAATAAATTAAAGGTTTTTCTGGAACCTTCATGTGGATGAGTTTTTTGGGAACCAATGGCATTGCTCTGATGAATCATTCTGGCACTTTAATTTTTTAGAATGTACAGTGTACACACAATGATAATGGACTAAAAAACATATACAAATTTCATAAATTAAGCATACACAGCTTTCAGGATTTCAATTGCCATGACAAACTGGAGCAGACTGTGTTTTTTTTTTAAATTTATAATTCAAAGTGAAGGGTTTAATTATAACTTTCTTTTGTGTTAAAAGTGGGAGCGTCGACTTGAATAAATGAGCAATTTGAAAGTAAGAAATTGGCATTTTCAGTGTGCAATCAACCTTGAGCTGAACCGAGCATTTAACCAACTGTATAATGAAACATAATTACACTGAAGAGAAACCAAACATCATATTAAAAACAATTAATATTCATCTTACTTAGGCGAAGATTCAGAAGTTCAAATAATGTGCAGTGATTGCTTTTAACAAATAAAATATGCTGTAAGTTAGTTAGTGGAAAGCTGACCAAAACAAAAAAAAAACAACAGTTTTAATAAATTTAATTTATATAATACAATTAGTGATATTTTTACTTGGTTCAGTTTATTAAATGTGTACGTGTAAAGCTCTTAACTGATTGGTTACAATAAGTTTGCTGGTAAATATTAATTATTATAATGGGTTTCAGTGAGGACTGCAGTTGTCTTTCTCTGTTAGTTTTGTTCTTTTTGTCATTTTTATCATTTATCCTAAATCTCTGATCCTGGTTTACATTTTTTCCTGTTTCATCTCTTTGTGTTCAGTCCCTTACCTCATTTCTAATCACTTCAGGTTCTTAATTATCTAAACACCCTATTTAAGACGCCTGCTGCCACAGCTACCTTGCTCTGGCATTTTTTCTTAGTTTCAGGGTTCTTTGACTACTTTTAGGGTCCCCTCGTAGGTTTGTGTTGTTTTCATAGCAGTGAGCTTGACTGCTTAACTGTATCTGAAATTTATGGAAAATTGGAACAATACAATTAAAGCTGAACAATCTTAACTGATAATGCTGGCTCATTGAAAAAAAATAAAATCATTAGTTCACGAATTGCACAACACAAGTTTGGGTTACCCAATGTAATGTTTTTTGATGTTGTAGTGTGAAATTTTGCATACAAGTTGATAAATATTTTGTATGTCTTAATTTGTAAGTTAGGCAAAGCAATGTAATATTAGTATTTCATTAGTGAGAAGCATTCATATTTATCCCCCAGGATTAAGTCAGGATAGTGAATTTTACAACAGGGTTGGGTGGGAAGTGCCTCAAACAAGTTTGGCAGATGTTTCTCTGCTGAGTCTCTCAGCCAACCCACACTACAGGAAGGCCAGACAGCGTAGCTGGCAAGCTTCACGGGGGCAGGTGTGAAGGTATTGTCTGCCCCATTGGTCTGAAGTATGGCTGTTTGGAATTGGCTTGTATCAGAAGCCTTTAAGAACCATGATGTCCTATTGGCTGTAGGGGTTGGACAAAAAATCTATAAATTTGCTTGCTTTACCCCTCTCTCCCTGTCTTACCAGCTAATAAAGGAGCATCTCACACCATGAACTGAAAAGGAAAACACAATGAAGAGCACAGCTCGGCAGTCATGTTGAGACAGGTATGTGGCCTGTTCTGAGGAAAGCTGACCGAAAATGAGGACTTAACTTGAGACATTTTAAGTAACTAACAAGTCTGGGTGCCGCCTGCAACTACACCTCAGCATTTATCAGGTTGTATGGTTGCCAATATTCAAATATACTTTGCATATTATTATTATTTATGAATATTAGCAATAATACATTTAAATTGTAACTTAACTCCTGTTTGTCTTTTACTACACCTAATTGCCTAAATTTATAAATGTAGAAGGGAAGGTGGGGGGTTATAAGTTATATGGTACAATACCTTATAAACAGTCTTAAGTCTGTGAGATTTGAGGCATTCTGACAAAGGCTACATATTCCATCCATCCACCCATTATTCAACCCACTGTATCCTAACTACAGGGTCACAGGGGTGTGCTGGAGCAAATCCCAGCCAACACAGGGCGAAAGGCAGGAAACAAACCCCGGGCAGGGTGCCAGCCCACCGCAGGGCACACACACACCTAAACACCAAGCACACACTAGGGACAATTTAGGACCACCAATGCACCTAACCTGCATGTCTTTGGACTGTGGGAGGAAACCAGAGCACCCGGAGCAAACACACGCAGACACAGGGAGAAGATGCAAACTCCACGCAGGGAGGACCCGGGAAGCGAACCCGGGTCTCCTAACTGCGAGGCAAAGCTACATATTAATAATATTAATACATTAATATTAATGTATTACTCTACCAAGACAAAACATTTGGCTATAGGAGATGTGCCTGATAATGAAAGTTAAATATATATGCCCCAGAGTATTAATTTTTATCCAGGTTTGTTGTCTTCTGTTTTGTGGTGTTCAGCAGCTGCCATACAGAATGGTGTGGTGTGATCTCTTTACTTTTAATCTGGCACATTTTTAATAAAATGACATAATTGTTAAATTAACAGGGAAAGCAGCACCAGCCCCAAAATATTACACCAATTAACATTTATAAGCAACTGAGAGATTGCTAATAACATTTGTATTAGCCAATTGAAGAGCTTAAAGCAACTTGAACTTGTATTTAATCTGAGTAGTTGTTGGATTTTCTAAAATGCAGACTAAAGAATGATTGGAAAACTGAAGCCCTCCCTTGAACAACAAAGGAAAGCACACCTATGACCTCCTGGGCTGGGATTGTTTTGCTGAATCCTTATATGCAAAAGCCCTCTAAATCTCCAAAAGGACTAAGATAATAACTTTTAAAGGCAAAGAGACATCTGTTGATAACTGGAAGTATGGTCTGTTCTCAGTGAAGAATCCAACTACTCAGTATCCTTAGGTAAGGTAAGCCACAGGTGCCAAGGACTTCTGTAAAGGGGACTGTAAGATTAGAGTTCAAGTAACTACTGCACAAATTAGGGGGTAAAATAATCTCTAAACAGAAGACCCCTTTTTTCAAATGAAAGGTAAAGGTACCAAGGGTGTACTCATGACTGAGTTTATAGTTACTAAGTGATATCAGTTAGTCCCATATACCTTGAGAGATGTAAAGAAGTGTCTGTTTAGAACATTGACTGCAGGGAAAGACCTTGAGATTTAGCAAAAAAGAAATGGATAGTTTTTGAAACATATCCAGAAGAAAAGTCATAGTCTAATGCCAAAAAGAGTTGAAAACAAAGGGATTCAGATGCCCAGTTACCAAAGCCAATATCGCAAAACATAATCAAAGTCAAAAATACTAGCATGAGTCGAGACCAGACAACATTTTCAAGAAATGGATTTAATTTGAACAAAAGGGGTTTTGGAATCTGCCAATTCATCTTTTTGATGATATATTAAACTCATTGTACTGCTGACAAAGGTTACAGCCTTTGAGGACATGCCTCTAACAACACAGGAGCACAAATGGTGACAACAAAAAAGGAAGTGAAAACAGCCCAAATAAATGTATAGAATTGAAACCAAGCTGCTAATCCGCAAACAATCTAGGGTATTAAAAAAATTCTCAAAATGAGTCCAAGAACTCAAAAGAAGTGGTGGATTTCATACATAAAAATGAAAGAAAATCACAAATAATAACAGGTAGACTGTGGCAGGACTCTCTCTCAGTGTCACGTAAGAAGCACTGGTTCCCATTGAGCACCGACAAACCTGCTAACTGGTTTTCGACAAATGTGCGCCGACAAAATCGCGAGAGAGGCCAAGAGAGTGGGACGCCCTTGCTGCAATTCTTCCTACATATGCAGGGCGTGATCTTAAGGACTATCTGCGTGCCGTGCTGATGGCATGCCGCGTCTCATAATATTGACTTCTAAAATAAACATTATTATATATGCTTTAAACTAGTAATTCATATTTCATGAAACTTTTGCGATTTTGTCGGCGCGTTTTAATCGGTGCTATGTTGTCGGCGCGCAAATGACAGGTCACAAAGAAAACAAGGGAATTTTAAATGAAGGAATGGTGCAAAACCCTCTCTATGCCGATAGTATGGTTCTGTTCATCACTAACCGTAATGTATCACTGTCAGCTTTAATAAATGCATTGAATTACATGGATTTAAAATTAATCAGCAAAACGTCTGCTTTAACACTTACAGTATATTAGAAGGCTAACTGCTGACATCAATCTGGGCGCTACAGTTACTAGTAAGCTTGCTGATCTTTTTAATACCATTTGAACAGTTTGAAGGAAAGCACTAAACAAGATATCAATATATAATCAATGTTTCACCTCTCTCTAGGCAGAAGAAGTAATTTATAATGCATATTCTCTCCAAATGTGTATCTCTGTTTCAAAGTATTTCTATATTATTAAGAAACCAGTAACAGTGCACTGCACGATTATGGGCACTGAATACACTTGACTTTAGCAGTTTTCATCCTTTTTCTCTGTATGTTTAGCATTCGTTTGCTCGGAGGTTGATGCGCTTGCTGCTTCCTGAGCAGCTCATCTTCTCTTCACCCTAGTGACCCGTTGCTTCTCTTCTTTCACCTGCATCTTTTCGCACTAAAAGTGATTAAGTCAGTGTTTGTGTTGCAAATACTTAGTACATTCGCTTTAATTTTTCACTTAAGCTGGCACTTAAGTCTTCAATCTGCCTCAAGAATGATTTAAGATATAAAGAGGTAGGGGAATTGACAATGAAGGTGGTAGGGATGAGAACGGCGCCCGTATGCATGTGCTGCGTAACCACACTGCTGGCTGCTGCTGAGAGTTGATTCTACAATAAAATGAAATAAAAAGAGGAATAACCTTGGAGGTCAATCATCACCCCAAAAGCGGACAGTAGACATTACGTAGTATATGTGTTCCAAATTTCAGGTCAATAGTTCAAATGGTTTGCGAGCTACAAACAAACAGCCACCGTAGCGTATTATATATAAAGATTTTTTAAAAGATCGAAATTTATCGAAACTTGTTTTTAAGAAAAAAAAACTTTGTAATAAAAAAATCAGCTTTAAAAATATCAAAAGCAGAGAGCGGCATGGTTCTGGGTTATAAATATTCATAGTTTGAGACAATGGAAAGAAAAAAAAAATTGTTGAATATGTACCAACTAGCTGGAACTAGAAAGAAAATCTTGTCAGAAGTCCCCAGTATGTTCTATACTATGCAGTCTTATTTTTTTAGATAAGAAGTGTAAAATTTATGATCATTGCAAATTTTCCAATATCACTGTTTGGAGTTATTTCTGATGATTTTGGACTATTAGGTAATAAACTGTTTTTTATTTCCTACACTATATTGTTTGCCTGTCGACTAATTCTGCTTGGTTGTTAAGATTCTTAATGCACCCTTCAAAATTCAGTGGGAAAATGATATTTTATCTAAAACTAGAAAAAAAAAACATTTCCTTTGTGTGGAACTGTGCAGAGACTCTGAAGAAACTGGCAAATATTCATTAATGTTGTTCTAAAATAAGCCTGCTGGGCTCCTGCCAAAACCTCTGCTAAACTCCTATTGTTTTAATTAATATGAGGATGTGTGACATAGTGGGCTTCTTTATATTACTGAGGGTGAGGTTGGTGGTGTTTGTTTGGTTTATGATTACATTTACTTAATGATTACAGTTATTGTGTCTGAGTTATATGAGATTGAAATGAACATCTAAATGAACAGGCTTTTAAATATCTTAATTGTGTTTCTCTGTAACTTATGTTTGATTATTAAATTATGACACTTTTATAATGCATATTCTTTGAGGAAATTAAATATTAATAACAAAACCAATGAAAATGTGATGGAATATAGGCTTATTTTGCTGGATCACAAGAAGATACGCGATCATGGAATGAAACCCATATCTCCAAGGACATTGGAACAAAAGATATTGACTCCTCAAGCATAAAAATGGCAGGGGAAATAATGTCACTCTAAGAAAGAGTGTGGAATTTCTTTCCTTCTTTCTTTTTTATAGCAGAGAAGTTCACCCAATCCCACCTGTTTCAGCATCTGGAATATTTTGCTGACACACATTTTGAGTAAAGAACTCAAAACAGGATTGTGGGTGGAATGATTTATGGCTCCACTGCAATTCAAAGATCATGAAACTGATGGGATTCTTTTATTCAAAATTTCCAAGATGACTCTGGAGCTTTTGTCCCTGGAGTAAAAGTGATGAACCTTAAATGATTTTTGCCCTAAAAATGAGTTTCCAATGAGTCCTATAAGTGTTACTGATAAGAATTCCTTTTGGCCAGGGTAGAAATGGGTATTCAAGATAGGAGGAAAGACAACCAGACTTGATCAGATGGTACCTAGAAATCCCACAGGGAAGGCTCCTGTCCAAAGATGCCTCCAAACAGCTGAAAAGAGTTTTATTAGAAGAGCCCCATGTTGCAGAAGCAGGAACTACCTGTCATACTACATGCCTGGCCCGTAATATCTGAGTTGTGTCACCTCGCCCTCCTTGCTTGTGTGTCCCAAGGCTGACCTGGACAAGGTAGACTCCCTCCCATGTAGCAACACACATCACCCTCTCACCTTGTCAACATAACTCTGGCCAATCTCATGGACCTCCCGGATGTTGATATGAGCCCGCACTTTCTCCTTTGCTTTCTTCCCTTTCTTCTTCCGACCGCAGCACTTCCTATAGATGCAAACACAGCAGCACAGGAGCAGCAGGGCCACCAAGATGAAGGTGCAAGCTATAACCCATGATGGTACTGAGGAATGGGAAGACAGAAAGAGACATCATTTATTTATTTAAATTTCCTTTGTATAACAATTTGTAATTGTAGAAAATGACAAAAGTTGTTATTTTTATAGACGTCTCCAAAGGAGAAGAATAAAGTGGTAGGAATCAGACAAAGCATGAAAGGCAGAGAACAGGTCTACATGAGAGCCAATATGCAGGTAGCAATATAGGTATCCACAGGAAGATCCACAGCTTTTTGTCTATGCCTGTCAGAATCTTTCCAATCCACACTAAAGGCTTTGTTGTAGTCCAAAAGGCACTATATAAAAATAGACTTGTGGACATCATATGAAGCTACCATTTACTGAATAGAAAGGAGTAAGCTGATTTAGTTGCTGGGCAACTAGAGATAACAGAAAGGAGGCAAGCTGGTCCCTATGGCAACATGAGTCCAAGGTCCAGGCCACCTGGGACACCCCCACCTACACTTGCATGGGTGAAAAGCAGACAGGAGAGAAAGTATAGTACAAAGGGAGCTAAAGGAGTGGAGTAGTGGGCAACCACTGATCTGCTCATTTGGGAGTAGGAGTCGGCGTATCTTACCTTTACTACTGTGGTCTGTGGACAGGACAAGAGAAGGAAAATGACAGAATGAGAAGTTATTGAGAGCGAGGATCAGGCTGAGTTCAGCCCAGAATAGCAAAGAGAGCACGACACCTGGACTTCAAAGAGTGCAATGGAGGTAGCAGAACAAACAAAGTAGCTGCCACTTAAGGCCTCCTGTGTGTCCTACCATGCATCTGCACTTGCACCTATGCCTCTGTCCAGTGGCTTTTATATATTTGGTCTGTCCCAAACAGACACCCTACTCATCACAAGGTTGATGCAGAGAAATCCATCTTGCAGGACAATCTGAACTGCCTTGAATGCAATCTTCAGTCTTGTTAAAGATGCTGCTCAAAATAAAAGTTTATGATGCTAATGGTAAAATACACTGTATTGATAATCACTGTACCCATAGTGCTCACTTTCAAAGATCAATCCATTTTTAAACTGTTTTAGTACAAATAAGGAGAGCGAGGCAAGTAACAACTGTGAGTGGGATGTCATTTCATCACAGGGCTCACTCACACGGACACCCACACTCATTCACAGCTTAGAGTTGCCAATTAACATAACAAACGTGTGTTCAGGAACAGAAAAGTACCCAAAGGAAAACCCAGAAAGACATGGGGAGAGTGTAAACTCCACACAGAAAGTGACTGGACGCAGGATCTGAACCCAGTCTTCTGAACTGTTAAGACAATAAATCACTGGGCTACCATGCAGGCCACTGTCACTGATGATACTTAGAAAAACAGAGCTAAGACTTTGGTCACATCACAAAAACTTCATTTGATAAAACATTTGCTGCAAAGGGTTTTGCCACAGTCCTCACTGAAAAAGGGGCAACATGAAATGAAGATTGACTGGAAACTGTTTCGTCAGGTTTGTCCTGGGTGATATTGTTAGATATGATATTACCGACTGTAAAGTGCTTGACTGCTATGAGTGTGCATGAATGTGCCTGGTGAACAACCGATGCTGGCCCAGGAATGGTGCCTGTCACTACACCCAGGAGAAAATCCATCTATACAGACTGCTGAACTGGATAAAGTGGGTACAGATAATTGTTGGATTAAGTTTATTAAAACAGGTACTGACTATGAAAGATGCTATGCTATATAAACTAAGACTGCCTCTGAAGAATTTTATTATATCTTTTATTGTGTAAAAGGAACTTTATGAAGGATTTAGTAACTAATAATACTCACTGTGAAAATTGTTCCATAAAACAAGCTATAAAGCTCAGGGTGAGTGATTGAACATTAGTACATTAGAAAAACATTTGACAAGAACATGCCATTCAGGATAAACAAAGCTTGCTAATCCTATCCACCTAATTCATCCAAAATGACATCAAGTCTAGAATTTAAGATCGATAAGTCCTAGTGTCCACCACATTACTTGGCTCACAATACGCTTCTGTGTGTGAACAAAACCTTCCTAATGTTTGAGCGACATTTACCCTTAACAAGTTTCAAAATGTGTTCCTGTGTTCATGTTGAACTCATTTTAAAATAACAGTCTTGCTCCACTGTACTAATTATTCCATAATTTTTAAAACTCCAATCATGTTACCTTTTGATCTTCATTTCCTTAAACTGAAAAAGTTCAACTGCTTCATTTTTCCTCATACCTCATCCTCTGCAATTGTGGAATCAGTCTAGTTCAGTGATGGCAAACCATTTAGAAACCAAGTGCCCAAACTGCAATCCAAAACCCACTTATTTATCGCAAAGTGCCAACATGGCAATTTAATCTGACTACCACCTAAAACTGAACACCAGTATAACCAAGGAGCTGGTGGTGGATTTTAGGAGGCCTATGCCCCTCATGGACCCTGTGATCATCAGAGGTGAGTGTGCGCAGAGGGTACAGACCTATAAATACCTGGGAGTGCAGCTGGATGGTAAATTGGACTGAACTGCCAATACTGATGCTCTGTCTGTCTATCTACTGAGCTTTTAGTTTAGAAAAGCCACTCATACATTAACATCTTTTGTCTCAAAAGAAAAGCATAATAATGGAGCTTTCAATGATACAAACAACTTTTGTTGAAAGGTTAAAGTTTGCATTCGGTATGCTTTTGAACAATTAATGTGCTTTTTGCTGTTGTATGCATGCTGATAATTTGTCTAACCTTGGCTCATACTTTGTAAGCTTGAGAGCAACACATGCAGCACTCAGGTCATCTGTTAGTCTGTTTCTGGTGTCAGATTTGATTTAATTCAATCACAAGCATAAGATGTTCCAAACAAAGTAAGGAAAACAATCTCAAGTGCCTTCATTGACTTAAGATTATTTGGCAGTGAATTCCACACTTTAAGGATTTCATTTTCATAACTAACTGTGCTGTCCTTTGTCATCCCTTCGATCCTCTCAAGTGTTTCACGCAGGTCTTCCCTATTAAGCTCCGCCCCCAAAGCTTCCATTATACAGTATATTACGGGGTCGTGGATCAGGTGTGGCGATTAGCAACTCCCGGCAATAATTACAGATGCGGACGACTCCTCACCTATACGCTTAAGCGAGGACTGCCCGCGTCACAAAGCTCCCGGAAACCGCTCCGGCCACTCTACCACAACCCCCTTTAAGCTATCTGTTAAAACTGGCCTTTTCAATTTTGAGCTGTGGACCCGCTATACCACATCCCCTCCAACCCCACCACGAGAATCACAGGCTCAAAAGGCTGCAGTCCGTGCCGCACCCTCAAGCAGCATGTGTGCCGCCCGCCTTACCCCAGACAGGAGAGGAAGGAAGTGCTCCCATTGGGCTGCTGGGCAGAGGGGCGGGTGATGTGAGAAAAGTCCTCCGGCGCGCGTGAAGAGGGGGAGCGGTGAAGGGAGCAGCCCGGCCCCACATTCCTCTGGCTTTATAGTAACGAACTCTGTGCTCGGGCGATGGCGCGCGTGCCCACTGAGAGGGCTCTGAGTGCCCCCTTTGGCACGCGTGCCATAGGTTCGCCACCACTGGTCTAGTTGCTCTTCTCTGGGCTTTTTCTAGTGGTGCTATGTCTTTTGATTAAAACTTCACACAGTACTCCAGGTTGATTAATTCATTGATTGATGGATGGATGAACAGATGGATGGATTAAGTAGTTGTTTTCAGTAATACAGCTTTTTAAAATGGAGGGATGACATGCAGCTTCTAATATAAGAAATGACAATGCAGCCTTTATATGAAGAGAGATGGGGTGTAAGCAAATCTGAATTCTGAGAATGAAAGTGCAGAGCTACCTACTGTGCGCCCCGACAAAGAATAGAAGGAGAAATGCTGCAACATTAAGGAAAACCTTAGTTGGATTAAAAATAATGAACTCTTTAAATTACACAGACATCTTTCTTTCCGGATTATACTAAAGTAAAGTTTGCTTTTACAGACATTGATTTAAATCATTCATCTGCCCCAGTGTGCTTGCTCAAATAATTCATTGTTTAGTTCACTTCAAAAGAAATGACTAGGAAACTGGAACAATGGTTACCTGGCAGGAGAAGCTCCTTGTCCTTGTTGGACTATGTGTTGGATGTTTGTTCAGGTATGAGCTGTGCTCATTCTTTTAGAATTATGTGGCCCTTTCAGGGGTAACAATGAGGTAGCCAGCCTCTGGTCTCTGCTAAGGTACTGAAGCTGAGGTTGCCAGCCTCGGTCAAATAGCTCTATTTGAAAGGCAATGATCTGGGAAGTCCCAGCAGCAGTGCAACTGTTGGCCTTTGTTGAGGTATTCTGAAGTACAGCTCTTTCATGGGAAGGGACCTATGGGCAGCAATAGGTTCTTGGTCCTGTTAAGGTATTCTCGCTGGGTATTTGATCTGTAATGTGGCAGGGGCAGTGACAGACCCTTGGTCACTGTTGTGTTTGAGACATGAGTGATGAGTGAATGTAACATAAGTAATGCAGGGTGTATATGTAAATTAAATTTAGGAATTTCCAGTAGTAATTTGCCCACCAATTTAAAAATAACCTTGGAGGTTAAAGTACCTTTTATGAACAATTTCACATTAAAAAACAATCATGACATAACAAGTTTTAGCTCAATTCAAGGTGTCTTAGTGTCATTGCCTTTCCTGGCAAGAAGGAACCAACCCTCTATGCAGTCCAACCCATTGTAAGGCCCCCTTGTGCACACGATGATCCAATTCAGGGTCACATAACAAACGAGGATTCATTGAGCAGGGTTTACAACACAAACCTTAGGCTAAACACACAGTGATATGATGCAGAGCAGCTAAGCTCCCCGTGTGTACCTTTACTGGCAGATAGCTTTTATTCATAATCAATAAGACACAAAAATTCCTTTCAGACTCTTCGCTAACTCGATCAGAAGTAGCTGCTTTGTGTTACATCTGACATCAGCTGACTGTTAAACAATACGCAGTCCTTGCCTGCCTGGCATTTAAGTGGTGTGCAGTGTTTATGTATTAGCAGCAGGACTATTAGAATTGCAAACTGGAACGAATATAGTCCCTTTTTATAATAAATGATGGCAGCTCTGGAAAAAGCCCTGGAACTCTTGCTGTGCTACACAAGCATGACCTGTGATTAGGTTCCTCTCTAAAATGTGACCAATTTTCACATATATGATCATTCATGTGGTGAACCTGTCACGGATTCTGAGGTGGAGTTGGGGGGTTTGTAATTCTCAGAATTTGCTGCTTTATTTACATTTTCTACTCTCGCTTAACTTGCATATTGGAAGGCTGCTCTGAGAAGGCTGCTCTGAGAGTGAACACACGAGGTGCATTGCAAGTGTAGGATTAAAGAGTTTGTATTTGTGTTTGTATCTGATTTTTTTTACAGTGTAAGATGTCAGATATTCAATAAGTGAGACCTGAGAGAACAAATAACACCAAGGCTGAGTAGCATAACTGTAGGCGGTGCTGGTGAGGCAGTTGCACAGGCGCCCATGGGACTGCACTGTTATTGCTTCACAAGGCTTTATTATTAACATGCTTGCGTACTTGAAATCCTAATGAAAATGTTAATGGTGGTATCCCCACAACTCCATAAAGCCTAGTTATGACTTTTGACCTTTAGTGTAGCTTATATCCCACTGACAGCGTTTAATTTTTTAATTGACTTTACTTTAAATTCATATGGGGTGTGTGGTTAATTTATTTTTTGCACTATAGCCCATTAAATTCAACTTATGCCACAGCTAAGGATGATTCTCATTTAATGAATAAAGTTATTCATTACCCAATATGCTTTATGAAATAGTAAGTGCCACTCACACTTTGTTGCAGGTTATGCACATTCATCATCAAAAACTGCAAACAGCTATTTCCAGCAGTTATTGCAAGGTATCTCACAGCATTGTCAGTGTGCTGTTTCTTGCAAAACTACTACAATTCATTGACATCTGAACATTTTTTAAGCTTATTTTTTAAGCTTGGTTCAAATATTAATACTAACAGTGCATCCGGAAAGTATTCACAGCGCACCACTTTTTCCACATTTTGTTATGTTACAGCCTTATTCCAAAATGGATTAAATTAATTTTTTTCCTCAGCATTCTACACACAACACCCTATAATTACAACGTGAAAAAGTTTACTTGAGGTTTTTAAAAATTTATTAAAAATAAAAAAAACTGAGAAATCACATGTACATAAGTATTCACAGTCTTTGCTCAATACTTTGTCGATGCACCTTTGGCAGCAATTACAGCCTCGAGTCTTTTTGAATATGATGCCACAAGCTTGGCACACCTATCCTTGGCCAGTTTCGCCCATTTCTCTTTGCAGCACCTCTCAAGCTCCATCAGGTTGGATGGGAAGCGTCGGTGCACAGCCTTTTTAAGATCTCTCCAGAGATGTTCAATCGGATTCAAGTCTGGGCTCTGGCTGGGCCACTCAAGGACATTCACAGAGTTGTCCTGAAGCCACTCTTTTGATATCTTGGCTGTGTGCTTAGGGTCGTTGTCCTGCTGAAAGATGAACCGTCACCCCAGTCAGAGGTCAAGAGCACTCTGGAGCAGGTTTTCATCCAGGATGTCTCTGTACATTGCTGCAGTCATCTTTCCCTTTATTCTGACTAGTCTCCCAGTTCCTGCCACTGAAAAACATCCCCACAGCATGATGCTGCCACCACCATGCTCCACTGTAGGGATGGTATTGGCCTGGTGATGAGCGGTGCCTGGTTTCCTCCAAACGTGACGCCTGGCATTCACACCAAAGAGTTCAATCTTTGTCTCATCAGACCAGAGAATTTTGTTTCTCATGGTCCGAGAGTCCTTCAAGTGCCTTTTGGCAAACTCCAGGCAGGCTGCTATGTGCCTTTTACTAAGGAGTGGCTTCCATCTGGACACTCTACAATACAGACCTGATTGGTGGATTGCTGCAGAGATGGTTGTCCTTCTGGAAGGTTCTCCTCTCTCCACAGAGGACCTCTGGAGCTCTGACAGAGTGACCATCGGGTTCTTGGTCACCTCCCTGACTAAAGCCCTTCTCCCCCAATCGCTCAGTTTAGATGGCCGGCCAGCTCTAGGAAGAGTCCTGGTGGTTTCGAACTTCTTCCACTTACGGATGATGGAGGCCACTGTGCTCATTGGGACCTTCAAAGCAGCAGAATTTTTTCTGTAACCTTCCCCAGATGTGTGCCTCGAGACAATCCTGTCTCGGAGGTCTACAGACAATTCCTTTGACTTCATGCTTGGTTTGTGCTCTGACATGAACTGTCAACTGTGGGACCTTATATAGACAGATGTGTGCCTTTCCAAATCATGTCCAATCAACTGAATTTACCACAGTTGGGCTCCAATTAAGCTGCAGAAACATCTCAAGGATGATCAGAGGAAACAGGATGCACCTGAGCTCAATTTTAAGCTTCATGGCAAAGGCTGTGAATACTTATGTATATGTGCTTTCTCAATTTTTTTATTTTTAATAAATTTGCAAAAATCTCAAGTAAACTTTTTTCACTTTGTCATTATGGGGTGTTGTGTGTAGAATTCTGAGGAAAAAATAAATTTAATCCATTTTGGAATAAGGCTGTAACATAACAAAATGTGGAAAAAGTGATGTGTTGTGAATAATTTCCGGATGCACTGTATATAGGCCATTCAAAAACTCTTAATTTCTTATTGTTAATCCATTTTGATGTAGATTATTTTAATATTTCAGATATTAACAACAATAACTAACAGCTTCACATCACTTATGGATGGCCTGAAATTCCCAGCAAAATCTTCTGATACAGAACAGTGTTAGCAAAGATAATATACCATTCATGCTCTGGTGCAGCATTTATTCTGGCCAAGGCTGATCTAAATCAGGCCTGATTTTTAGCCTACAGTAGGTACCAAAACAGCTAATACTTATTATCCCAACAAGTCAAGTTCATGGTGAAACGGGGAGGGGCAATAACTTTTTCAAACCATGAGATTGCATGTTTCATTATCTTGTACACAAGACACGGAACATCAGAACATTATACTCTGGTGTCATTATGCATCTCAGAATATCCTTATATATAGTCCACAAAACAGCTGACTAAGGAAAGAAATACAAATATATAGTACATTTTCTTACACAGACTGGCTAAGCGGCATGTTCAGTGTCAAACAATAACTTGGAGGCACACTTTGGCTGTCAGCCTTAAGAAGTAAAATCTAGTGCCTTAAAATTGTAAAAAGGTCTCATCAAAGTCACAAAAGTCAGGGAGTGTCCTAACTGCAGGGAGTAGTAAGTGGCAGGACATTAGTCAGAGTGGATCATGAAATGACAGGCTATGTGATGAACTGAACACAACCAAAATGTTTCAAACCCAAATCATCCAAATCATGATCATGGGAGGTTGGAGCTAATCCCTGAAACATTGGGTGCAATATGGGAACCAATCTTGGACTGGATACGAGTGCATCAAAGAAGGCAGAGCTCAATCAAATAATAAGAATACAAATTTTCCACAGATACAAACACTGGGTGTGGGCAAACCCAAACAAGAAGTTACAGGATGCTCACATAACACTTTTGACTACAGCACATCAATTAATTAATCAATAAATCAGTTAACTGTTAATTAATTGAACAACAAGTCAATTGCTCAATTAAGCAATGAACTAATTAAATGCTTGGTTAATCAATCATGAAACAGATTAACCGATCAAATGGCAAGCATCTCTGACAAGAAAACAATTGTTCTAAATGCCTCAACAATGCAGGAGTGAGAGTTGTTTCATTTACAGTGGCATTGTTGACTGCATCTACTTTACAAAAGAATCCATTGGGCTTTTAATCTGTCCAGCATATAAGATGCTTTTCCCATGAAAAATCAAAACTGAGCTTTGAGCATTACAGTTCTATGTTAGCAGATTGCCACATCAGCTCATTTATTTTATTCAACACCGTTATGAGAGGTCTACACCTATCGGCCATCATCATTTCACCCTTGCTAGGTGGAATAAATTTGTGTAGTCAATTTGGTGTTCTGTCAGTGAAGGTCATATAGTGAAGCAGATAAAACAAGCAAATGTGATCAGGGGCAGATCTACCACCAGGGCATGCTGGGAATGTGCCCAGGAGTATTTTCATCAATACAATACACACCTCTCTCCCACAGCATATGTTGAAATGACCAAGATGGGCATACTCAATGAAATGATGCAGATACCAAGTGCCAAATGACCAAGCGGACTCGACTATATTCCTGCTTGATGAAATGATCAAGTCTCTTTATGCAGAAATGACCAAAGGGACAGCCACCTTGATGAAACGGTCAAGTCTCCACATGCTGAAATGTCCAAGGGGAACACGCTCAATGAAACAATGTAGAGACCAAGTGCCAAATGTCCAAGGGGACTCGTCTACAACCCTGCTTGATGAAATGATGGAATCTCCCTATGGTGAAATGACTAAGATCTGTGAAGGTCTTAATCCTGGCTTGACAGAGATAGTAACTTATAGTGGCTAACTAAAGCAATGACTTGTTATTACTGTATAAGGTATTGTCCCCTAAGCTATCCAAATGACTGAAAAATTCACCCCTTACTACCTGGCAGTTTAAAGATATAGGTGGCAAAAGGGAAAACAGGCCAAGCTCAGAGACAGTATGATTGGGAAAGAACAGTGGCATTTTGGTATCACAAACACTTGGGAAAGAGACACTTTTAGAAGGGACAAAGCCATCCTGCAAAGCCACACAGAGGTTGTATTTGTGTGTGTGTTGAAGGTAGATGAGAGTGATAAAGAGAGATAAAGTATGATCAAGATTGGGTCATGGCCCCTTCTTCAGGCAAGGAGTTATCCTTAAATAGAATATGTTTCAGCCAAAACCTTGGGCCTATCTTGTGAAATACCTAACCTAACCTCTGCCAACACTTTTCTTTTTGGTTGATGGAGGATTCATCCAATGCAACTCAATCAGTCTTTTATGGGATGATTAGATCCATCCTTCCACCCATTGTTTGAACCTGCAAAGCAAAGTCAAGAAGAGCCAAAGCCTACAAGAGCAGCAATGGGCACAAAGAAGGAATCAGCCAGTGGACAGGATGGGAGTCAAAGACAAAGTGCACTTTAATTCGAACAAATATACTCATTCTCAAAATGACGTAGAGGCAGTCTGGTTTCCAGGGTTACGGTAAGGTTATGGTCAGCCAGTTCCTTAGCAACCAGTAAAACAAACATTAGAAAGCCTTGCTGAGATAAGTTTGAATTGATGCACAGCAAACCATGGATAGTCCTTTGTCTCTTTTTATACACTCAGTGTAATGCAGTACCGATTGGGTGACAATGGTAGGCAGCACTTCAAGAAGGTCAATCACATGCTGGGACTGAGCTCTTGAAAATGTTAGTGGTGGCTAGAGGAACGAATTGAACATATGTCTAATTTGGCATTGGCTTCTGTTTCGCACCATACCTAGTTGGCAGTGGTACCCAAAATGGAGCAGGAATGACCAATTGACCCCCAGATACCCTCCTCAACATCAATGAACTACACTGCAAGACAGACAGAGTCTTGATGGCAATTTCCAAGAGCTTAGCACAAGAGGAGTAGGGCAATGGCACTTGAAAGTTGATGAAGCCAAGTAGATATATCAGTGGGCCCCTCATCTAGGGCATGAAAGGGGTACTTGCTAAGAAGACAGCTGTCACTGTAGTTCTGTCATGGTTTTAGGACTCTCCAGAAAACCGGATGAAATCACTACAATTATACGTGATTGTGTGTAAAGGTGAATACACCACTAGAGCAGTCTTGCGTTTAAACTTTTCTTAAGCTAATGTTAAGGTCTGACTTCATCCATTCCCCAGCCCAATAAATTGTTGTAGAGCCTGTAAATTATACCTAAGGCAGAATCAACCCTATGTCTATTTCTAGTCCAATTCAATTTCAAAAGCCTAAAGCATTTCTTATCTGCTGGATTTAAGAAGTATGAAGCACACGAAATGCTTTGAGGTGAAGAAGGAGGCCAAAGTTGAACCTCACTAGAAATAAACTCCTTAGTTGGGAGCTCTTCAGTCACTTCAGGCGCAGCTTTCCTGAACCTGTTTATTCCAGTGTTACAGTACCATGAAAAAAATGAGGAGGACTTCTTTCAGGGGCACAAAAACTATATTTACACTTAATTTCAGTTAAATCAGTGGGATACTCATTCATACATCTAGCCTCTTGGAGCCTCATCACAACTGCCATAAATGTTCTCTGCATTGAACATACATCTACTTTGGAATTAAACTAGCTGTTAGCTTAGCATGTCAATTCTTCAAAACTTTTAAGAAACATTGAAAAATCTTTGTTATACATGTCTATTCCACCCACCCAGGCTCATGCTAGTCCCAACAAGCATCGAGTGCAAGTCAGGAACAATCCCAGGACAGGGCAGCAGCTCATCGCTGGATGAATATGAGCACACACATACACTAGTAGTGTCAATTTAGCATCACCAAATCCCCTAACTTGAATGCCTTTGGAAGGAAACTGAAGCACACGGAGGAAACCCACTAGGAAAACATACAAATTCCAGGTAGAGGACGTCAGCCCCTTACTGCAAGGCAGCAGCACTTCTGCAATGCCACTGTGCCTCCACATGTTTAATTATTTACAGTATACATTATTTAAATGAATTTAACAATTTATCTGTAAAATGTAATATACATTAATGCATTTCATCATAAAAATGATATCAAGTATACATCCTAGTATTCTATAACAGCACACAGCTCCAAGAGGATAGCCCTTGGAAAACAAAATCGACTTAGAAACCAGCCACCATCATGGGACAAGAAATTGATATGATCTCTAAATATTCACTCTCTTTTGATTCTTCCATTTGTGATGTCTTCTAACAACGCAGTTTGGCCCTTCTGTGTAGCATTATATTGTTATAGATTGATTACAATCAAGCACCTAAAAAGTGTAAATGATATGCAATTAATTTTGGTGCATTTGATAAAGCCTGCGTCAAGGATGTGGATCTAGAAAAGAAAGGAAGCAGAAACGTGTACGCACGGTGTGAGGCTACCATGAAAATGTGAGTAGCATTACGCCAAGTCTAGTTTTTCTACATCTCGACTTGAGCGTGGAAACAGCATACATACATAACATTTTTTTGCTTACACACCATTTATACATGAGGCCCCAGGTCTGTTTTTTTCTATTTTTTCTGAGAAGACAAGAAGACATGGAGAATATATTGACTGACCCAGCTGGCACAGAGGGCACAAGGCTTTGTGATCCACAGTTGCATAAGTGAGATGTGATCAAGTGCAGATAAAGGGCCACCTTGAGCACATTGCCTTTGAGAAGCATTCTTGGATACCCCCTTGGAAGTTTTCACATTTTATTGTTGTACAACATTGAATCACAGTGGATATAATTTGGCTTCTTTGACACCAATCAACAGAAAAATACTCTTTAATATAAAAGTGAAAACAGATCTCTGCAAAGTGATCTAAATTATTTGCAAATATAAAACATAAAATAGTCGATCTCATAAGTATTTACACCTTTAACCCTTTAAACTCATCCTAATTATTTTGGACCGACTGGCAGGACTGAACAATAATGTCTCTCTATTATATAAAAAAATCTTGGGACGAAATGAGACCTGTTCAGAGAGACGAGACGTGACTTTCTCAGAAAGACACTTTCATGTCCTGTGAGACGAGACTTTGTGCCAAGAGATTTCACCACACCCGGGGCTAGAAAAAGACAAAGAGTAGATGACAAAGTAGAACGTCGTAAAGAATTAAAAAATGTTGGCGCGATACACATGCAAAGCAAGTTAGAGAAAATGGAAGCAGGAAAATTCGAAAGTCTCAAAAAACTGATAGTAAAGATTGTATTAGTGCAAACAAACAGAAATTATTGCTCGGTGAAATAACGGAACAGTGAAAAGAGATCGGATATATTGTTTGGATTTAAACTTTTAAGTCGGAGACTTGTAGAGCGTCTAATTTGTGTTGCCAGGAGGGGACAGTTCCGTCTCTCAGTTAAAAGAATAGAAAATCTGCCACTTCATAGGGGCGCACCTCGGGAGCGGGACCCCCAACAGGAGCAGAGGATGTCAGGGGGAGAAGAGAAACAAGGCAGTGAGACAAAAGGACAGCTGGGGTACAGGCTTTTAAACGTTCGAAGCACTGCATGAGATGCAGATCACGCGGCATGGCAGCAGCAGCAAGCCAGTAGCTGATCGATCAAAGAAGAGGTAAAACAAAATTGTATTTGTTTCCCATTGTATTAACATTTAAGAGGGGGTTTCAGAGGAGCGACTGTGTCTCCTTCGGGTGCGTTCAGTCCCCCTTTCCACAACTCGAGTAACAGAGATGTGAAGTGGCTGGCGCGTAGTGCAGGCTGGTCTAGAGTGTTGGCGAGTGAAGCGAACAGGGGGCAAAGCACCCTAGTAATATTAAAAAAAAGTAAAAAAAACTTTCAGTGTTTTGCTATTAAAATGCTGTATTGCATACCCCAGAAATATTTACTTATTTGACTCACACCTTTATCCAAAGTGACTTACAACATTTACGATTACAATTGGTTACATTTCTCATGGTTTGCCAATTGGAGATGAGGCAGGTCAAGTGACTTGCTCAGGAATGCACAGCCTCAGTAGTGGGATTTGAACCCACCATCTCAGGCTTTGAGATCCAAAGCCTAAACAACTTCACCATACGTCCTGCCATTGTAAGGTTTCATTTCTTCCCTCAAAGATGGACAAATTGCTGTATCACAGCAGCATCTGTGTGGAGTTTGCATGTTCCTCCCGTGTCTGCGTGGGTTTCCTCCGGGCGCTCCGGTTTCCTCCCACAGTCCAAAGACATGCAGGTTAGGTGCATTGGCGATCCTAAATGGTCCCTAGTGTGTGCTTAGTGTGTGTGTATGTGCCCTGCGGTGTGCTGGCGCCCTGCCCGGGGTTTGCTCCTGCCTTGCGCCCTGTGCTGGCTGGGATTGGCTCCAGCAGACCCCTGTGACCCTGTGTCAGGATATAGCGGGTTGGATAATGACTGACTGACAGCAGCATCTGCACCAACCACCCTCATGTCTTTCTTGGATATCCTGATTCAGCCGTGTACTATCTGAAGGACAGACTACTATCTACCACATGAGAGGGATGTTTCAACTTTCAAATGACAAAAAATTCCACTTTCTATGTTTTCTAATTTCTATATTTAAAAAAAAGTATTTTTTTTATAAAGAAGTTTTTGAATTTTGTAACTACTTGTATTGTAATTAGGATACATAAAAACATTTCTTTGCCAACTATACATGTTCTGACAGAGTAAGATCCACCCTTTAGAATGACACCTAGGTCATGGGTCTTCAAAAATAGATGTGTATGCTACGTGTACTTATTCGAAAACAGTAAAAATGGTGAAAAAGAATCTAATATTTGTACTGCAGTACAACTATATACAATATCTGTAGATATGTTATAACCATTTTTTCTGGGTGTTCCTGATGCATTCAGTGATACTTTTATAGTGTTTGGAAACTTAGTCCAACATCTGTGTAAATAAGAATAACATTCAAAGTTCATTATTTGGTAAAAATGTTAGTGAATTTTGCAACTAACTATGCTGTAACATATTCTTCAGCAGTACAATTCTGAACGAGAAATGCCTGAGCTTTATTTTGAGGGGTAAAACATGAATATTGAGTGAAGCGTGATGAAGTGATAGCCAGTTAATTCAAAGTAGCAGAAAACAAACAAACAGGAGTTTGCATTTAAAGGGTGAATATGGCACACCTAATCCTTTACTGGTGCAGCCAATTGGTTTTAGAAGTCACTGAATTAGTTCAGTGGCGATCACCTGCCCTATTGTCAAGGGGTTTACGTTGATTGTAGTAGAGATTCACCTTATCTGGGAGGTCCAGCTGGGAGTGAGCTAGTATGGTGGCCTAACCTACACAACAAAGATGAAAAAACACTCCAAACAACTCAGTAAAATGATGACTGAAAAGCACAAGACAGGGGATGGAGACATGAAATTATTAAATGTCACCGAACATCCCTTGGAGTATAGTGAAATCAGTCATTAAAAATGAGTGATTGTGCAAGAAGAAGGGACCACAAAGAGACCTGCGATGACTATGAAGGACTCACAAGTGACAGTGGCTGAGATTGGAGAAACAACAGTTGTACCCTGGGTGCATCACCAGCCACAGCTTTATGGGAGACCCTCAGTTTAAAAAATGCACATGGCATCTCAGCTAGAGTTTGCCAGAATGCTCATATGAGACTCTGAAGTGGAAGATGGAAGAAGGTTCTGTGGTCTGATAAAACTAAAGACTATCAGACTGAATCAGACTAAACACCATATTTGATGTTTGCCAAACACTACACATTATCAAAAACACACCTTTCCCACTGTGAAGTATAGAGAGGGCAGCATCATGCTGTGGGGCTTAGTTCTGTGCAGCAGGCTCTAGAAGACTTGTGAGGGTTAAATGAATGCAGCACATGCAAAGAAATCCTGGTGGAAATCCTGATGCAGTCTGCAAGAGACTTGCCACTTTGGGAGAAGATCCGTTTTCCGGCAAGAAAAAGGCTTCATGCATAAATCCAAAACTAGAAAGGAATGGCTCCTGGAGTGGCCGAATCGGAGTCCAGAAATGGAGAAAACTGCAGCATCCAGATGTACAAAGCTGACAGAGTCTTGTGCACATAGATATAAGGCTGTAATGGCTAACAAAGATGCATCTACTAAACACTGACTTGTAGGGGGTAAAAACATATGCAATTAATGATTGTGTGTCAGACCACTTTGTAGAAATCTGTTTTCATTTTGACATTAAAGAGTATTTTTCTATTGATCAATATCAAAATAGCCAAAATAAATAAAATGTGAAAACTTTCAAAGGGTTGAATACTTTGTATAGGCACTGTGCATTTGGAAAATGCAGAGCTGGGGGGAGAGTTTGGCTGATAGTTAATGGTAGGTGGTCATGATCAGGTAATGTCGTTGGAGGTGAGAAGAACATGGTAGATATTAATCTCAATATATACTCTCTGAGAAAATTATTAGGGTCACCTGTACCCCTGCTTATCCATACAATTATCTAATCAGCCAATCAAGTCACAGGAATGTAATGAATTAAAATCATGAAGATACACATCAGGAGCCTCAGTCAATGTTCACATCAAACACCAGAATGGGGAAATAATAAAATCTCCATGATTTCAACTGTGGCATGATTGCTGGTGCACAACAGTCTCTCTCTCGTGTTTACTCAGAATGGTGTGAAAAACAAAAAAACATTCAGTGAGCAACAATTCTGTGGACTGAAACACCTTTTTGATGAAAGAGATCAGAGGAGAATGGCCAGACAGGTATGAGTTGACAGAAAGACTACAGTAACTCAGATAACCACTCTGTACAAATGTGATGAGCAGGGAAGCATCTCAGAAGGCATAACATGTTGAACCTTGAGGCACACGGGCTACAACAACAGAAAACCACATTCCATTCCTGTTAGCCAAGATCAGGAACATGAGACTGTAGTGGGCACAGACTCACCAAAACTGGACAATTGGAGACTAGAAAAATGTAGCCTGGTCTGAAGAATCTGTTTCTGCTGAAGCACACAGATGGTTAGGTCAGACCTTGGCTCCCACAGTATGAATCCATGCATCCAGCATGCCTTGTGTCAACAGTCCAGGCTGGTGGTGGTTGTGTAATGGTGTAAGGAATATTTTCTTGGCACACTCTATGACTGTTAATGCTAATCAAACATCTCTTGAATGCCACGGCCTTTTTGAGTATTGTTGCTGACCATGTGCCACAGTTTACCCATCTTCTAATGGCTACTTCCAGCATGATAATGCACCATATCACAAAGCTGAAGTCATCTCAAACTGGTTTCGTAAACGTGACATTGAGCGCAGTGTTCTTTAGTGGTATTCTCGGTCACTGGATCTGAATCCAATAGAACAACTTTGGGATGAGGTAGAATGGGAAGATCAAATGATGAATGTGCAGCTTTCAGATCTGCAGAAACTGCGTGATGCAGTCATGTCAACATAAACCACAATCTCAATGGAATGTTTCCAGTGTCTTATGGAATCTGTACCACAAAAAACTGAAGCTGCTCTGAGAAAAAAGGAGATCTTACCCAGTATTGGTATAATGTTCCTAAGAATTGCTCACTGAGTGTAGATTTAAAGGTTTATAGCAGTGTTTCCCAAACTCCGTCCTGGGGACCCCTGGTGGCTTCAGGTTTTTGTTCCAACCAGCTTGTTTTTAATTGAACTCCTGGGCTAATTAAGTGATGTATTATTTACCAAGGTCTGTGTTTTGGGAACAATATAAAATTAGAAATTAGAAAACTAAGTTTATATATATATATATATATATATATATATATATATATATATATATATATATATATATATATATATATATATATATATATATATATATATAAAAATGTACCGAGCAGTTATATGGGAATAATGTATTTTTTTCTTTTTAACAATATTTTCATCTTGATTTTACTTAATCTATTTTTCTAGGTGTTCTATAATTGTTTAATTAATCCGTTATTTACTAATTAGTGGGTCTGATGCTAAAGTAGTTGCAGCCTTTGATTATTCAGTGCTGTTTGCCAGTGTGTCTGCTCTGCTCATTTTTGATTGTCATTAATAAGATACAACAAATGGAAAAAACTGCACAGAGAAAGGGAAAAATATAATGAAATTACCAAAAGAGAAGTTAAGCATTTAAATCTATAGAAAAAGCAGATATATTTCTAAATGTCTTATAAATGTAAAAATTATGCTGCTGTGCTTTTCTGAATGTAAAATAAGAGAAAACAAAATACCAGCTAATTAAATGAGTTCAGTGTTATCAGGTGTTGTCACTGACTAGGAATCTGGTTGGAACAAAAACCTGCAGCCACAGGGGGTCCCCAGGATCGAGTTTGGGAAACACTGGTTTTTAGGGTCAGTATTGTCAAATGTACAGAGTACAGCAAAATTCTTACTTGCAATACTCATGAAGATGGGTCTAAAATAGGAATTGTAATGTTTCATCCCTGTTTCAGGTCTCCAAGATTCAGGAGCAAATTGAAAGATGGCAGCACATCACACCACTGTGCCAATCATGCTGACCATGCACATTAAAGTAATTGCACAGATCTGGGCAAAGTAACAATGAAGCAAATGTGGTGAGAAAGTAAAACAAAAAATGGAAAAACAACAGAGGGCAAATTCAAAAATAGTATCCAAAAACAGAGGTTATTAACAAGCAATTCAAACAAAAACAGAATCTCAAAACATATTTAAACAAAAAGAAGAAGAAAGCCAAAGATTAAAACTGGGGGCGCTCCACATGGACTGTTGAAAAAGTAACAAAAGACAATGCTCAAGCAAAACGCCATTAGAGATCCTTCAATGTCCCTGCTCTTCAATTATATGTTAAATGTCACAGGCATAGAAGTGAGAGGTCAGGGGACAAATGATAGACAAAGAGAAAAGCTAAAGGCAAACTCCCAGCCAATTCTCAAAATAAAGGAAGGAAGGACTGTTTACCTTGAAGCATTCCTCTTAAAATAAAGATCAAGAAATTTCACAGTACTGTAAATTTAAATCTTTCTGTCGACTGCTATACTAGAAATAATTAAATTGGTCACATCAAAGAGGCATTTCTGTAACTCAAAATACAGTAAATCTACATGGAACTTCAAGATCCACAAACAGGTTTGCTCACTCACGGGGTATGGGTTTCAGTAGTTCATAAAATTTGGCCTTTAGGTCATCAAAGCTTTTTGTTTTGTTGCCACTGGGTGCCGACTCTGTCGCCAACGTTGCATCCTCCAACTGGATGGATGACCACCTCAACATTCTCACCTCTGGCATGGGTGTCACACGCATTTTCCCCTGAAAAAAAAGAAAGAAAAGACCCATTAGTGAAGGTAAGAGTCTAAGCAGAAACCATCCAAGCTTAAAATGGCAGGCTGCCGATGGACTGCAGTGTGTCAATCAGTTCACTCTCAAGTGGTTTGTTTGGCAGTTCCAGCTGCAGACTCATATCATAGTACTCCTCTGTGCATTATCTATAGAAATAAAATCATAAAATGTTTGTATGTCTGTTAATTTGATCACTAATAATCTAAAAACTGGTGTTGTTGGTCCAACTTCAGATAAAATGCTGTATGGCATATGCAGATGAGAGAGTGCAAAGGGAGGGAGACAACCCTAAACCAGCTCCAATATAGGGACTGCAATTCCCATCAGGCAGCAGGGGTGCACTGAGACTGATGGAAGGACATCATCATCAGAGCTTGTAAACATTTCTTATTTAAGACAGTAGGTACAGTTTTAGCTTGTTCATTTATATCTGGGCAATGCTGGGTACCACGGCTAGTATACCCGTATAGTTATAATTTGTCCCACCATGTCGATAAAGAGTGTAATGGGAGGTTCCTGAGGTCCAGCTCTGTGCTTTCTGCTCCTCTTAAACTGAATGCTTGGCTCCACTTTCAGAAACACCCCACCTCAGGGAATCCACTATAGGCAAACTGAATGTGCCAAAGAAAGCAGCATTTTACTGTGGCCCTAAAGTGCAATGCGCAAAAACAAATGAAATCATACAAAAACAAATCAGAAAACACAAAAACAAATTGGAAACACAAATACAATCAGAGACTTTCCCTGAAGCCTCCATGTTACTCCTGATGGCTCTTGCCTTGCTTGCCCCCAAGATGCCAAGGATTCTATAGGTCTTCCACTGGGATTGTCCTACAAACCCCCTATAGCACACCTCTACAGGCAAGCACCTTGTTCTTCACCTTCACCGCTGACAGCCCTCAACCAGCTCCTCACATTGTGCTTTCTTCCTCTCTCGGGTCTCCTCCATCCTCTCCTTCCATGGAACCGTAAGCTCTACCAGAATGAGCTGTTTTGTGGCCTCCAAACTGATAAAGATGTCAGGTCTCAGTGTGGTCTGGATGATGTGAGATGGTATTGTAAGTTTTTCTAAGTCAACTGACATCACCCAATCCTGTGCTGTGTGTAGCACACCAGTCTCACTGTGCTTTAGTGGCTGCCTTGGCTGCTCTCCATCCTTGATAAATGGTACCACTTTGGTAGACATGCGGACAGTTCTACTGGCATCTGTACCCTTTCTGATCATGGTGACAATTAATCCATACAAAATATTACGCCTGAGAAAGTTAATGCATTAATTAATGTGACCTGTTTAACATGTTTGTCACATCCATGGCTGGCAACGAGGCTTTAGTGAGGATGGCATTTCATGTAATTTTTTTGTTTAACAATATGATACAATAATACAAAAGAGTTAAGTGTGTACCTAAAGAATTACATACATATCCGGTACTGTATTTATATAGCACCTTTAAAAATTTAATGAAATAAAATTTTCATAAAGGTTTAAAATTTCGTATTACGTGATTCACGGCGATAATGTCACTTATCAATACGTAGCACTGGATTTACTTACTGACATAGGTGCAGGGGAATGGGAGGAAAGAGGGCGGGAGGGTGGTTTATGCCAATGCTGGAGCAATGCTAGAGAAAATTTGCAAAGGTAAAAGTTATGCTCTCTTTTTTTTTTCATTTCATGTTTGTGTAAAATTTAATCAATGTCATGTCACATAAGTGCTAAATAAGCTATCTTTGAGTGTCACTAAAACCAAACGAGGATCTACTACAGGCAGCGTTAATGTTGGACCCAGACTGAGTGACAGCACTATCCGGACTGTGATGCATTTCTGAGAAATGAATGAGAATGATAACATTCATGCAGCAATTCTTTTTTTTCTTCTTAAGGTGTGTATGTCTATTTATGTCCCTCAACAGAGAGAGAATCAATGCATTTGTTTCAGTGTTTTGGGTAAAATGTGTGGATGCAGCAGAAAGAAATAAAAGAAACTAAACCGCAACAGGGAGCAGGGCTTGTTCCAAAAAAAGGAAAGTAAACACAGAAGACTAAACTTTCAAAGATTAATGGATGAACCAATATATGTTAATCCCTTCTTTGTCTCCTGTACTCCGAAACTCTGGCTTTAGTAAAAAGTAGCAATGTGATGCACCACTATGAGAAAAAACACAGGTTGTTTGTGGAAACGTATTCACTGCAGTCCGAAGTGAGGGAATATAAAATAACTGAACCGAGAGCTCACTATGACGGATCCACCAGAGTCCTCTCACATTCATTTACAGCCCAGCAGCGTGAAAATGAATGTTTGAGTAAAGTAGTGTGGATTTTGGGGCTACATAAAAAAACATTTTGTGAGGTAAAGGAGTGCACTTTTTAATTTTATTGACATGGTTCTGTTTTGTTTTCCTTAAATGTAAATGCGATAGGCCTACTTTTATTTTTTATTAAATAGAGTTGTTTATTTGCTTTGTATATTATGTTTAAGATAGTCATTTGTATTTCATACAAATATAAGGCCAATTAAAATCTAAGGGGCCACATGTTTAAAGTCCTTACTGAAAATTGAAAATAAATATTTTTGAAATGCTGTGGTAATTATAACTTTTTTTTTTTTTATAAACATTCAACGACTACATACAGTATATAAGGATTTGAATTATAGCACAAACGTAAGGTTCGCACCTTAGACAGGAGAAAATGTTGTTGGTCAGACCTCTTTAAATTTGAATTCATTGTCCTGTTTTAGCACCCGCGTATTTAACTCGCCAGTCTGCCAGGTAGCTTACAGTGCTGACTGTCCTAATATACTGACGAAACGAAAGAGCAATGTAATGATTAATAATAATAATAATAATAATAATAATAATAATAATAATATATTTTATTTATATTGCGCTTTATATTTAACAATCTCAAAGTGCTACAAAATAAAAATAAATTAACAAACAAGATAATCTATAGAAATAATTTAACAAAATGCCTTTCTAAAAAAATAAGTTTTTAGGTTTCGTTTAAAAGCATCAGTCGACTGTGGGGCTCTCAGGCAATCAGGGAGAGAATTCCACAGCCTCGGTACCACCGAAGAAAAGGCCCTATCACCCATACTGCTAAGCTTAGTTCTGGGAACTTGCAGAATGTTAGTATGTACAGAGCAGAGGGTGTGTGAGGAAGTATGAGAGATAAGGAGTTCCTGTAAATACAGAAGAGCAGATCCATAGATGCACTGATGGGTAAGGAGGGAAACCTTGTACTCTATTCTAAGTGGTACAGGGAGCCAGTGAAGGGTTTTCAAGATAGAAGTGATGTGGTCCTACTTTCGCACCCTCATCAGGATCCTGGCAGCGCTGTTCTGAATGTACTGGAGTCTCTGGATACTCTTGCCAGGAATCCCAATGAGAAGCGCATTACAGTAATCCAGCCTGGATGAGACAAAGGCATGGACAAGTCTCTCTGCATCTGCCAGGGTAAGTGTTGGACGAAGTTTAGCAATGTTCTTGAGATGATAAAAAGATGACTTACAGAGATGTTCAATGTGGGTGTCAAAAGTGAGTTGAGAGTCCATTTTAACACCCAAAAATATAGAAAGAGGAATGTTTTGACCAGAAAAAGTGATGCTGGTGATGGCAGAAGAACGAATATGGTGTGGTGTGCCAACTAAAATAGCTTCTGTTTTAGATATGTTCAGCTGAAGGAAGTTGAGCCTCATCCATGTCTCTATTTCCTCCAAACAAATAGTCAGTGTAGATGTTGGCAGAGGAGCAGTAGAGGAGGTGGGGGTAGTCCTAAGATAAAGCTGTGTGTCATCGGCATAGCAATGGAAAGATAGACCATGTCTGCTAATGACACTTCCAAGGGGGAGCATGTAAATGATGAAAAGGATGGGGCCTAACACAGAGCCCTGTGGAACACCACAAGTAACATTATGGGTGTGAGATTTTGCACTGCCAAGAGCGACATTCTCAGTTCTACCGGTCAAATAAGATTTAAACCAATTGTGAACATTTCCTGAAAGTCCAATGGTGTATTGCAGATGGTGAAGAAGAATATTATGATCAATTGTATCAAAAGCAGCTATCAGGTCAAGGAGAATGAGTAAAGAAGGAGAACCAGTATCTGCTGACATCAGAAGGTCATTAGTGACCCTGACCATTATTATCCTTACCCATTTTCCAGTTTGCAGTATCTTCACTAATGTATGCAAAGAATGCAACATAACCATCCAAGTAATGCACAGTGTCCGTTTTTAAGCGAGATAGCAGCTACTGAGATCTTTTTTAGTGATCCAGGAGCAAAGATGTAGGTAGAGCAGTGTTTTCCAACCTTTTTTCTGTGGTGGCACACTTTTTATAACCCAAAATATTGTAAGGCACCCCACTATTCTACCAACCCCAAAAGCATTAAATAACTTAGACATGCTAAACTCTCTGAAGGGGTGGAGCAGGGGGGTAACAAAAAATGCAGCTCGGAGATTGATATTCACAGACACAACACTCAGTGAGCACTTTGGAGGCATTTCCCAGCTGCTTCATCCCTTTGCCCACTCATACAGGCGGTCCTCTCTCTGCCTCACTCCACTGTCCAAGGGTCAGAGGCAACTCGTATGCCCACTGGCCCTTGTCTCTGCAAGATTCACTGGCAAACATGCACCCACTCAGAAGGAACCTCGATACATCTCCTGCTGCTGAAGTACTCTCTAAGTGCCGTGTCTGCAAAATGGCAATCACGGAGCTGCATTTATGTCAGCTTCTCCAGGTAGTCCCATCCTTCTCGACAGGTCTCGACCACCTGAGGAGCATGTGTCTCTCAGGTCAGGACCCGGGTTACTACACTGTTATTTCCATGGTGCGTTAGCTGAAAAACACTTCTGCAGAGTATAATTATCAAGTCGTTGATGGTCATGAACAATTTAGGATACTATTTGCGGAGTTTTGATATATGCCCATTTAAGAGATCCTTGTAATTTCAATTAAATCAGCCTTCAGCAGTGCATTCAAAGTCAACAGTCGTTTCGATCATTTTTTACTTTGAGACATCTGTGTCTCATATACAATGCCAAATTGAGAATTAATACATTGGCCTCATTTTGTTATTGCCTTATTTTCAACTTGCCTTTTAGGAAGGCATTTAATATCTGGCTGCACTTGCTCAAGTAGAATTTTCTTAAAAGTTCATATTTAATGTCATTGTTTAAGTTTAAACTATACCGTTATTTTTTTTTTTAATTTCTTTTGTGTTGATTCTACATTAATTTTGTGATTCAGTGTGCATTTACTTCATGATTTATGTGATTAATTAATTTTTAATCAATTCCCATCCTTAGAAAATACACATCAATTTTTGAATCTAACAATTTTAAATCATGGAACTGCAGTAAAATATAACAATCACATACAGTGCATCTGGAAAGAATTCATAACGCATCACTTTTTCCACATTTTGTTATGTTACAGCCTTATTCCAAAATGGATTAAATTCATTTTTTTCCTCAGAATTCTACACACAACACCCCATAATGACAATGTGAAAAAAGTTTACTTGAGGGTTTTGCAAATTTATTAAAAATAAAAAAATTGAGAAAGCACATGTACATAAGTATTCAAAGCCTTTGTCATGAAGCTCAAAATTGAGCTCAGGTGCATCCCGTTTCCCCTGATCATCCTTGAGATGTTTCTGCAGCTTAATTGGAGTCCACCTGTGGTAAATTCAGTTGGTTGGACATGATTTGGAAAGGCACACACCTGTCTATATAAGGTCCCACAGTTGACAGTTCATGTCAGAGCACAAACCAAGCATGAAGTCAAAGGAATTGTCTGTAGACCTCTGAGACAGGATTGTCTTGAGGCACAAATCTGGGGAAGGTTACAGAAAAATGTCTGCTGCTTTGAAGGTCCCAATGAGCACAGTGGCCTCCATCAACTGTAAGTGGAAGAAGTTCAAAACCACCAGGACTCTTCCTAGAGCTGGCCGGCCATCTAAACTGAGCGATCGGGGCAGAAGGGCCTTAGTCAGAGAGGTGACCAAGAACCTGATGGTCACTCTGTCAGAGCTCCAGAGGTCCTCTGTGGAGAGAGGAGAACCTTAAAGAAGGACAACCATCTCTGCAGCAATCCACCAATCATGCCTGTATGGTAGAATGGCCAGACGGAAGCCACTCCTTAGTAAAAGGCACATGGCAGCCCGCCTGGAGTTTGCCAAAAGGCACCTGAAGAACTCTCACACCATGAGAAACAAAATTCTCTGGTCTGATGAAACAAAGATTGAACTCTTTGGTGTGAATGCCAGGCGTCACTTTTGGAGGAAACCAGGCACCGCTCATCACCAGGCCAATACCATCCCTACAGTGAAGCATGGTGGTGGCAGCATCATGCTGTGGGGATGTTTTTCAGTGGCAGGAACTGGGAGACTAGTCAGAATAAAGGGAAAGATGACTGCAGCAATGTACAGAGACATCCTGGATGAAAACCTGCTCCAGAGCGCTCTTGACCTCAGACTGGGCGACGGTTCATCTTTCAGCAGGACAACGACCCTAAGCACACAGCCAAGATATCAAAGGAGTGGCTTCAGGACAACTCTGTGAATGTCCTTGAGTGGCCCAGCCAGAGCCCAGACTTGAATCCGATTGAACATCTCTTGAGAGATCTTAAAATGGCTGCGCACCGACGCTTCCCATCCAACCTGATGGAGCTTGAGAGGTGCTGCAAAGAGGAATGGGCGAAACTGGCCAAGGATAGGTGTGCCAAGCTTGTGGCATCATATTCAAAAAGACTTGAGGCTGTAATTGCTGCCAAAGGTACATCGACAAAGTATTGAGCAAAGGCTGTGAATACTTATGTACATGTGATTTCTCAGTTTTTTATTTTTAATAAATTTGCAAAAACCTCAAGTAAACTTTTTTCATGTTGTCATTATGGGGTGTTGTGTGTAGAATTCTGAGGAAAAAAATGAATTTAATCCATTTTGGAATAAGGCCTGTAACATAACAAAATGTGGAAAAAGTGATGCGCTGTGAATACTTTCGAGATGTACTGTAGCATATACAATCACACACACACACCCTGCCATCCAGACACCAATTCCCCTTAACTACACACACAGAAAAACAAAAAAATAAACACAACGTAAACAGAGAAAGTACAGCCTGAACTGACATCCTTGACAGGCCACTCACTATCTGGAACAGCACAAAATGTATACAACTCAGCCCTGTAAAAGGGTAGGGTGAGCTCACACCATGACAAAAAAAATGTTTTAAATGAATTCAAGTCAGACATTATTCAAATTAACAATTTTTCAGTGACCACACTGTGCCTGGCTGTTTTGTAGCTCAGGGGAAAACTGCATTAGCATTAACATAATATAATAAAGAAACTCCTGTGTTTTTATGTACTCATTTTGTCTTCAGATGCTGCATATTGATAATTGGGGGAGTCCTGCTGGCAGAACACTGAAATCTTATTGCCTTACTATGAAGGATTTGCCTGTGTTAGGCATATAAATTGAATTATACACAAATAAAGAGTTTTCAAACAAAAAACATACCAGCATCACGCGGGAAAAAAGACACTTTTCTTCAACGATGCACACTTAAAGGCTGTCTGTCACAGAATCATGCAACTTTGCTTTGACTTTTGTGTTTCTTGCTTAAGTTTGGATGCCAGCTTCTTACAAAGCGCACCTATCTCCCATTGGTCCTGTATGTGTTCGGTGCAAGCTGTCCTCCCGGTAGTACTGTCACAGAATCATCCCGATAATGGGTTTGTTTATTGAACACTGCATTCTAAGAGCCTAATGAGTCCAGTTATTTTATGTCTGCAATTTTACGGATAACAGGAAACAAAACTAATTCTTTGAGTATTAACAATTGCTGTTAGACTCTTCACCATCTCTGAGAAGATGCTCCATACAGGCAAGAACTACTGTAACACCTACATGGAGGGTTCTAATTTAGTTATTTTAAGGAAGTCTCAGCTCCCTTTCCCAAACACTCCTGATTTAAACAATGTGCTTTCAGTCCTTACCAATGGACTGCAACCACTCAAACATCTCACCCCGTCCAGCCTGCTTCCAGAAACTCATCCTGCCCCTTCCAGATTGTGAAGCACTCACAGACTACCATCTTTTAAATCCTGTCTGTAAAGAGCTTTCTGTGGTGATGATCTGCGCCACCATCCAATCAAAGCACCGTGCTGCCCCACCATTACTGGATTGAAGGACACAGGTCCACATGACCATCATCATCAAGTTCTTCCATGTGAAGCATGAAAAAACTGAGGACTGATTGAGATCTTTTATGTTAGGTAAAATGCCTAGAAAGGGGCTGGGTGGTCTCGTGTCCTGGAACCCCTGCAGATTTCGTTTTTTTCTCCAGCCGGCTGGAGTTTTTTTTGTTTTCTTCTGTCCTCCCTGGCCATCGGACCTTACTTTTATTTACTTTTTCTATGTTAATTAGTATTGCCGAATTTTATTTTTAGATTTTGTCTTTTTTTCTCTTTCCTCATCCTGTAAAGCACTTCGAGCTACATCATTTGTATGAAAATGTGCTATATAAATAAATATTGTTGTTGTTGTTCTGTACCACTCCAATGTCACAGTGGTTTCTCACCATTATATAGGCTAAAAATTCACAAAATACTGTATCTATTTCTGATTCTAAAAATTAAATCAATAGCTTTGTGGCTGGATTTGTAAAAGTCTGGAGCAGTCCCTTTGGGTCTGAGGCACTTTCTTACTTCAGCAGAGGTTGCAGCAGCATCCTCTATATCAGTGACTGTGCCACTGCTCCATCTTTCTGGATCCCTTTACCCAAAGCAACACCGATGAGGGTAACAAAAGGTTGTACTGTATATACATTGGAAATGAAGGGATGAATAAAGGAAAATACAAAATAGGAACAAAAAGATAAAAACAACATCCATAGCATGAACTTGTGATCCTTCTAGTTAAAATTGACTTTGAACTCCCATGAGTCAACCAGTTGCCTTTATTGGACTGAATCTCTCTGGAAATTCCTCAGTTGTTAAACCTAAGGAGGCTCAGGATTTGGGTACAGCCAATGCGGGGCTGAAAGTTATTGACAAGCCTCTTGCCAGTCATCACTTTTCATGGCCTGCCACCATGTGCTGGCCCTTATCAGATGACCTCCTGCTAACCCCTTGTGATCTGGCTCTCTTAAACAATGGTCAAGCATCACTGACACCTGCTAGGTTGTTTGTCCTCTAAGGCCCAGGGAAAGAAAAACAAGTTTCCAAACCTCTGTTTCTCATACTGACACTGCCTTTTCATCCCCCGAAGCATATGCAGGACTTACAGTAACACTTCCTAGCACAGAAGTAGCTGTAGTAGTCCTGTTGTCAAATGTACAGATTATCGTGAAATTCTTACTTGCATCTCCAAATAACACTCAAAATATCATCACTTTGTGGTGCCATGATGAAGAAAAATGCCTTAAAATATTAAACTTCAACAACATCTGTGCTCCTATTACCTGAAACCTTGCAAGAAAGAAACCTGACTCTGTTTACATCTAGTAAAATCTGCTCCATAAATTATCTTGATAAGAAAAAAATATATTAAAAGTCAAGTCACAGCACACCAACTTGCTGTCAAATCTTTATTTAAGATGCAGCATCTGGACATTTGTATGGACAGGACGTCTCCGACAGCAGTGTGGCTCATTCACTCTGTCATGGAGATCTCCTGTGGTATATGTCTGGAATATTCCTCTTTGATGTCCTTACTCTTATGACTATCTATCTATCTATCTATCTATCTATCTATCTATCTATCTATCTATCTATCTATCTATCTATCTATCGTCTGTCATATTGATGCACACATTCATAAATATCAGATTTTAATAAGAACACTCTGCACTCATGAATATGATAATACACAAAAACAATGTTCTTAGGTACAAAATAATCACAAGGTAGGAGTGACTTCATCTGTAAAAGATCAATATGGTTCCACTCCAAGTGCTACTGTTTATTGGCCAGGAGATGGTTTACCCTCCAACCAATCTTTTGTCGCCTTTTCTTACCTCTAAAAGGAGGGTCATGCTTCTCTAGTTAAGGTGACCATCTGTCCCCGTTTTCCGGGGACAGTCCCCATTTTGGACAACTGTCCCCACTCAGAAACATGTCCCCGTTTTGTCCCCGGTTTCCTGCAACTTTGGCGAGAAATCACGTGATAAGCTTTCGCTTTGTATGTGGTCTACGCTCCTCTAACCTCCACCCCCATGTCCCCGGATTGGCCCAAAAAATTCTGGTCACCTTACTCTAGTTGCAATTTGCTTTCTCAAGCTTTAAATATATTTTAGAAAAATAAGAAAAGTTGCTGCAAATGGAAAGTATTTTATGTTGTGTTTGATATATAAATATTAACTATTGCCTTTTCTAAATACAGCAAACCTGGACTGGACACAGGACTTACAATCAGCCATACATATGCAGAATGTACAAGGAACTGCTGTGTTTCTGAATATACTACATGATGTCTCATTGTTAATATTTTAGCATTATCTTATATTTCTTTTAGCCAGACTAAATTTAAAACTATTACGTATTTCCTTGGGCTCTTCAGCAGAAATGCACTTAATAAAAAACACATTGAATCGAGGCCAAATTACATCCGTGTGTATCCCCAGGATTTTTCTGTCAGGGCTTTGAAGTATTGTTTTCAGTTCACCTTTCCACAAAAAAAGTGCTTAGTGAATTTAGAAAATGGATATCCTGGCCATCGTGGGCATTGGTCTAAAGATCAGGAGCACTCTGCCCCAAATCTTAGCCTTCACAGAGACACGGACAAGTGGATTAGCAGCCTGGAGCTTATCGCATGTCCGTGTCAGCAGTTTTCTGTCTGACCGCTAATCTGATTAACTGTGGCTCACACCCACACTCTTCTCACAGAGCTGCTGAAGGCTTTCTAATCACGCAATCAATGACCAATAACATGCAATTTTTAAATAAATCAAGTACATTTACTACAAAAAATACAATACAATGGCATTGTTTTTCCCGAATATTTGACCAGCTTGTGGCATATTAATGTCATCTAGTTGATATATGCACACTCAAAAACTCACTTTAGCTATCAATCCATTCACTTCTCAAAACAATTTATTTAACTCCACAATCCCACAGTGATGAAGCATCAGACGCAAGGTATGAACTAACCCTGCACAGAAGGCCAAGCTGTTGCTGGGTACACTGAAGCACAACTTGACATAGGGACAATTTAGAGTACTCAGTATGCCACTGATTGACCAAACACAGAGTTTTGAGAATATGATAGGAAAGCAGAATACCAGGAGAAAAAAACAACACAGAAACAGAGAGTATGTGGACATTCCACACATACATCTACTGGACCAGGTGTCTGGGGCCATAAGGCAGCAGTGCTAACAACTGCATCACATCATAATAAACAAGATGGTCAAATATGCATTATGAACGTGGCACAGTGGCAAGCACTGATCCCTTGTTGATTCAGTGTTCAGGGTTTGAATCCCATGTCCTGTAGTTATTGATGTAGAGCTGACACATTCTCCCCATGACTTTACAGTCTTTTTGGTGCTTCAGTTTTTCCATCCCATATCTCTAAAGACACACACGTTAGGGCCATTGCTGACTTGATATTGTACCGCATGTGTGAGAGATTAGGTCCTATGATGGACTGGTGTCATATTACAGATGGCGTTACTGGCACTGGCACCCAGCAATTGTGAACTGGATTAAGCAGATCTACAAATGTTACAAATGTTATGTTAAGCTACTACATAATGTGATTTAATAGGTACCAGAGAAATCATTACATGAATATGAACTGAATTGACAAGTGATGTAGCAAATTACATTTAATACTAATACATGATGCATTTTACATAAAGTAAGAAAAAATGCACATTATTTAGTGCAAATGAAGTCATTTTTTAGAAAAGCCCAATTTATAGATTCATCAAGTGACTGCAAAAGCTCACAGAAGTTGGATTGTGTGGAGAAGAAGTCAAGAAAGCTTGTTCTTAAACTGTACGGCACAATTGTCCATCTTCATCTGGAATGCTGCAACTCAATTTTGACTCTGCATTACAGAAAGAAATAAGAGAAGAGGTTCTACAAGAACTGCAGAGCTGTGAGGAGTTCAATCTTTAAAGCTCAGTCTCATGAACAGCAAACATAGTACAAGTGTTCAAATTTAAGAAGGTAATAGGAAGTACTTTAAAAAGGCATTCCTCAACAAAACCAAGGAGGCACAGATGGTTGTTTAACCATCAGCCACTTAAATAAGCAGTTAGTTATATTTAACCAACCTGTAGATATTCATCAAACTGCTTTTGCTCTAGACCCTTTATACTTACATTAGTTAAGGAGAAATTCTGTGCAGAATTCATAAAGAGTAGTAAATACAGCAGCACCTCAAATTTCAAATTGACATTATTCTGAAAGCATTAAATGACTGGGAATCAAAATGTAATACTGAGTGGTGATTTTTATCAAATAGATTAGATTCATGGATAAAACAGCCTGTCTTCCTCTCCTTTAGAAAAAAGTGATGACAAGAAGTGATTTGGCTCCATAAGTCTGCTTTCCAAAATTAGCAGAGTGAGTACATTAATCTTCTCTTATTCTTCTTCATTAGATTGCAATGCATAAAATATGAGCGGAAACTAAAAAAAATAAATATATATATATATTGTAAAAAGACAGTGTAACCTGATGTGCCAACCAAAGCTTTCACATGACTTCCTTCCATTACTTTTATGGGAAATGTGTGGTACTTCTTTCTTTCTTTCTTTCTTTCTTTTTTTCTTTCAGAACTTTCTTGATCGCTCTTTGTAAATAGCCTATATGTAAACCAACAGCAGGATGACCTTTAACCTGTCATAGTAATGGATTCATGGGCTAGCGAGATATCTTTGCTGACGCCTGAGAGTATGTATCTGGGTACCTCATCTCTGCTTATATTAATTTTCAATGGCATCTTATATTAACTGCAGTGGGCTGGCGTCCTGCCCGTGGTTTGTTTCCTGCCTTGCGCCCTGTGCTGGCTGGGATTGGCTCCATCAGACCCCCGTGACCCTGTAGTTAGGATATAGCGGGTTGGATAATGGATGGATGGATGGATCTTATATTAAGAACACAATCACAAAGCATTTTATTTGAGTATTATGTAATCTTAAATGTTCTTATGTGTTCTCAGTGCTATACTTCATCTTTTTTTATAGTAAATAACTTACAAGAAATTCCTTACATAAAATTTGGAAGGGCAGTTGAAAAGAACAATAATCACAGTGTAATTCCCAGTGGAATACAATCCAAAGCTCTGTGTGGAATTGAACACAAGACATGAAATCATCTTGGATAAAGGAGCATTGGAATAATTGGATGGAAAGCTTCTCTCATCAGATTGGACAGCTAACACAAAATCCACTGTTAAATACCCAGGAAGGGGTAGGTAGGGGTCTCCAAATCTGTGTGTCTGCCTTTGTTTTTGACTTTCTCTTTTACAATTTTAATCTTGTTTGGCATATTTCATCCATTCATTAATGGACAGATATTGTTGGTTTCCATTTCTGTTTAATCATTTCCTACATCCTTCATGTCATTTAACAAATCTGTATTTTTGTGTGTACTAGTTCTGTATTTAGTAATTAGCGTAATCCATACATGTTTTTAACTGAGAATTGTTTACAGTGATCTGTGCCTATATGCAATAAAGAGTGCCATATGAAAATAAGTTTTAATTGCCATGGTAATTGTAATTGCAGCATTGTAAGTATTGAATCTTAAACCTATCCTCAAATATACTTGATTTTTCCTTTCGTCAACCCACTCTTTTCAATGGTAAAGCCAAACAGTCCACCTTAAGGTCTACTGCATAAGTCTTTGTTATTTTCCTACAATTTTATTCCTTTTATTTTCTTACCACTTTGGTTGAAATCCTTGAGTTCAAAGGATCTCTTTTTTCATCTTATTGTCCCAGCAAAAGCATTCTCCTGCCTCCTGCTTGAAATGCCCACAACCACACTCATCACATCATGAATCCTATCACTTTCTGTAGCTTACACCAAATGCAAGAATGTAGCTGATACACGTCTCCATAAAATAGCGTCCCATAGAAACATAGGAATGTGAACAATATCATATTAATAATGTGAAAACCAGTAAGCTATATTGTTGCAGAACAATTGTGTTGGGTTTGCCGGATAGATAGATAGATAGATAGATAGATAGATAGATAGATAGATAGATAGATAGATAGATAGATAGATAGATAGATAGATAGATAGATAGATAGATAGATAGATAGATAGATAGATAGATAGATAGATAGATAGATAGATAGATAGATAGATAGATAGACGTTTCAATTACTCAATATAAGTCTTTCTCTGTTGCTTAGCAGCATCAATGGCATAGCTCTTGCGCAGCTTCTCTCTCTCTCTCTCGCCCTTTCTTTCTCTCGTTTCGTCTGTTTTGTAAATTAGGGATCCATGCACTCACTGTACTGGACAAATTGGGTTTACCACTCACCTTTTTGTGTGACCCACTTCTCGATGATACAACCCCAGAAGTGACTGGGGTTCGTTCGGGAGGGGTGTGTGTCTGCACGAAGTCTCTTGGTGGTTTCTTCAGTCCGCCCACGCAGCTTCCCAGTTCGCGCGTTTGTCGACCACCCCTGTGCGCCGACCACGACCCTCTTTCAGTGTACGGTAGATGCTAATCCCTTTCTTCTTTCCCCCTCTCTCTCTCTCTCTCTCTCTCTGTCTCTCCCTCTCTCTCTCTCTCTCGCTTCCGTCGTTGTCTCTCGACACTTTCTGGATCACCCTCTACATACACACCCCCACCCCTTTCTCCACCTCCCCCGTTAATCTGCACATTTCCTTTCCCTCTTTCCGTGTCTCTGTTCCAGCCCTTCCTGCTTCGCAATCCCGGTTTGCTCTCGCCATCCTGAGTGCTTTTTAGTTAGAAAATGTATCTTTAATCGAAGAGTATAGTTAAGATAACAGGCGCCCAGGATGAGCTCATTCTTTTATGACATGATTATTTTTATTGCAAAGGCGAAAAAATGTATTGATTATATACACACAATGGGGAGTGTCGCACTTTCTTTCTTTCTTTCTTTCTTTCTTTCTTTCTTTCTTTCTTTCTTTCTCCATCTTCTGGTTTGCTCCATCACTGATCCCCTGCTCTCTCCCATCACTTCCGTGCACTCGTCTTTCGTTGCTCCATTTCAGCACCGAGTAACTTTGACAGCTCCTGTTCTACGGGCGTGTTTGTTTGGCCGCTACATTAATCATAATAATATAAATAAAAACATACCGAACACTCAAAGACATTACAGAACTGCCCTTTCCTATTATCTTACTGTGCCATTTCTTACTATTTACTTTGTATGTACATATCGTTAATCCATTTATCTGTAAGATTGAATTTCGGGACATTCAGACTATGGATAGGCGTTATTTAATAATCGCTGAACCTTACTCATATGTAGCACTGTATGCAAGGCAGGGGCTCCGTGACGCACACACACACACACTCGTTAATTACCTCCCACCTTCACCCTCGTCTCTACCTCAGCGCACTCCCATGAGGTTTCTTAGTGTATCTGGAGGGCTAAGGCGGGGCTGCACGGGGTTTCCGATAAGGCCTCGCTACTTCAGGGGATCAGGTTTGATTCCTAGTCTGTACTTTCGTTCGAGTACAACGGTTGGTCCCAGGTCTCAAAAGCATTACTATTGGATTCGTTGGAGTGACTTTTTAACGAGTTTGGGCTGCAAAGAACTGGCGCACCATATGAGGTTGATTCCTACACTATGCTTCAGCAACTGGGAGACGTAATAAATCAGAACAGCATCATAAAGATCTCCATGTAACACTCACTGAAAACGGACCAGTTTAAAGGTCGAAAATAAACCTCACATTCGAGTCTTTTGGGCATGGGAGGTAGCTGTAATTCCAAGAAATGAATACGGGGAAAATGCACAAATTTCACGCAAACAACAAGAGCCGACTGCTTTCCTACTGAGGTAAGGCAGGAGTACTAAGCGCTTCGCCACCGCGCAGCCATGCCGGTATTTATTAATTTATTTAATCCGCCAATTCGAAACCGGCTTAATTGACCGTTTTGAACAAGAGGACCAATAACCTATTCTGACAGTGTGAGTTCCAGAACGTGTTTTTCGTTTTAAATCCTTGTGCAACTGTAGTTATTATGATTTTTTTTTTTCATTTCAGACCATCCTGCTAATTGCTCCAGTGAGCTTCACTCATCCATTATTTGAGCGGTTAAATCGAATTCATGTTCCTGAAATACACGACACGATCCAACAGCGGTTGCGACAAGGGGGCGCCAGTCTAATGCAAGGCACTGCAAGTGACGGCTAAATACACACAAGGAGTTGGGACATTAGCGGAGAACTGGACGCATGGCAAAAACCCAAGTGGCCACAGGGAGAACATGCCCACTATTTAATAGTACGCGTATAAAACTGCCCTACGGACCCTCATATTCCCCCCGCCATGCCCACCGTCCCTAAAAAGATTTGCTTCAATAAATGCGATCCTTGGTGTCAAAAAGGTTGGGGACGACTGCACTAAAGGATCATTCTGAAGTATCATACACAGTATTTATCTACATAAATAATACACGTAAAGCAAACCTTTAAAAATATAATCTATTGTTAAATTTAAATGAATTTTTAATACACACTCGGCACCTGAACTGAACAGCCTACAAAAGAGGATTTTCTAATTACAGTATGATGACTAATCCCATCCCTCGTGACTTCCAGTGCGCCTTCCAAGCATTCGTTCTGAACGCTGCGATGTGTGGTTAGTTGCGTTCGTTAATGTCTGCTCCCCTCGGAATTTTACAGCCGCTTTGATGGACTTGATTGAACCTCATGAGGATATTGCATTTAAATACCTGATATTTGGGTTGCAAATTGCATGAGAACATTTTCACAAAGCGCTCATCGTGATCATTATTATGTGAAATAAAAGTTAGCATTCATTACACGAACAGACGAGTTTTGTAATGTTTACTATAAAAGAAGCAGTAAACACCAATTGACGTGATGATTCTTGCTGTGAAGGTATAACGATACATTCTAACACATGATTGATGTCTGTGACAGCATTCGTTATAAACGTTACGTACAAAATAATGGCTTAACTTACTGACTGCCTGTTCGACAACCCAACTGCTCTTTAATTTGAATTATCGGGACGACAAATTGTTGAAGTACTCACAAACAAAAATGGTAATACCTGTGGCAACTTGATTGTACATATTATAAAAGGTGCTAAACGTAACATTAGCTTGTCTTTGGACAGCGCCAAGTATAACGGTGTTATCGGAAACGGACATTCCTTTGAGTGAAATAAGGCACTATGAAAAAAAACACCATGTATGAACAGTCTGACCAAGAGCGGTTAAAAAGAACACGGTTAAGGAAATCTGACAATGATGGTTGCTTGCGTATGGAGTTAGATTACGTGGTACTGTACTCTGACACGGACTTTTGACAGTAATCTAACTCTGGCACTACATGATAAAAAATACCGATTTGAACTCATTTTTTTTGTTCGTAATCAGTAAACAAACCAACTAAGCCAGGTTGCAATTAATGAAGTTTTGCTCTTCCGTTGCGCTTCTCCTTAGTGATAATGTCGTCATTTTCAGCGTTTCATGTTAGTTTCAGTTTATACAAATGCATCGTGACGTTGGTGCTATTCTTGCATGTTCAAAATGCGCGTCTTCTACGAGAATAAACTTGTGGACCCTTCAATTACGTGCTTTGCAAAGAAACCTGGAACCGTAGCATGTAATGTCACTTATTGTAATTCTTGGTCAACACAAGTTAAATGAAAGTGCTAGGTAGTTATTTAGGAGTCTGACAAAACTGGGTTTATAATCCAAATGATTTCCAAAGGGACCGTGTATTTCCGTTGAAATGTGCCTAGACTTTAAAATCGCTACGTTATAGCGCCGCACCTGGGCAGCTCCTTAAATCAAGCAGAGACGCCCCAGCTCAGAATAATCTAACAAAACAGACCTGAGATATACCTGTGCCACTTACAAATGCAGCTGCCGACACACGAGGTTGCTTTTTTTTTAGTATACCCCGTGCGAATGTAGTAATTACCCACATTAACTTCTCTAAACAATATACCTCGACCCAACCCAAACAATCGTTACTACTGTAAAGTGAAATTAACGCATCAGAATAAAGCCAGCAACAAAAGAATGAAGTACAGTATATTTGTAATTAAAGGGAACATGAGGACACCGATGATGCTGAAGAGGAGTCTTGTCAAGTCTGGGTGTATAACTGCTTCAGATTTTTCTTCAGTCTGCAGTGTTGGGTCTGGCTAATTTAAGAAGAAAATGCAGATATTCTTTCTGGGCGAGGGTGACCATCTTCCCTCACAATCCCCCCTTTGAAGAGGCATGCTTCCCAACAAAGGCTTCACTCCATGAGAAATTTGATATGGTGACAATTAAAATGAATGTGAACATGACTGGTTTTAATGTTTTCATTCACAGGCTGATGTCCCTTCAGGTCCTAATTACCCAGGCTAGCAAATTTCAAACACACAGAGGTAAAATCCATAACCTGGGCATTTCACAATGTTGGTTGTTATGCAACTGACCTCAAATACTATGGGCTACATTTGTATTCTGTGTAGTCTTCAAGTCAGCAAGAAGTGTTTGAGTGTATTATAAAATCACTCTTCATTTATGGAAGCTTTATTTCTTATCCAGTCATAGCCCATGTGTCCTGTTGAACTCTGTGCCCCCACAGTTCTAACTGCCTTAAATATCTGTACTCACTTTTAATGTCATAGCTCAGTACTGCTAATCTGAAGATTCATTTACATTTTTATATGGCCTATTCTCTGCTCCCCATTCACCATACAGACAGTATCTGACAACCCCTGCTGAGAAGCAAATTCATGTCAAATTGACCGACAGTTTGAAGCCAGGTTTAACTGACCAATAACCAACAGTTAAACATACAAATGCTCTAAGCAGTTTTATGAAATCTGACATTTTTATTGGAATGACAGTCACATTTAAACAAATCCCCGTGGAGTATATAGGAAAGCTCAACATTTATGGTCACATTGTAGCATACCACTAAAGAGAAATTGGGACACAATACCAAGTCCTGTGCAACCAATGGAATGCTTACTAAGCACTATATAAAATTCGGTTAACTGCTCTCCTTCAGGGAGAGTTTATCAAACAAATATTCTGGCAACCCACTGCTTGTAGCTCCAGTCTTGTTCAAGGTGGTGATGTAGTTGCCCATTTTCTTGATGATTTCCACCTCTTCATTCAGAAAGTGGCTTTCTAGGAAGTCACATAGCTAGGGAATCAAAACAGTTGCTTTAGGGTTCTATCATAAATACTTTCAGTACAATCAAGAGGGGTTTAAGGTTGTAGACCCACATACACACCTCAAAAGCCCTAAACAGACAATGTCCTTTCACTAAGCTTGCTATACAGTGCATCCGGAAAGTATTCACAGCACACTTTTTCCACATTGTTATGTTGCAGCCTTACTCCAAAATGGATCAAATTCATTTTTTCCTCAGAATTCTACACAACACCCCATAATGACAACGTGAAAAAAGTTTGAGGCTCTTGCAAATTAAAAATAAAAACTGAGAAATCACATGTACATAAGTATTCACAGCCTTTGCTCAATACTTTGTCGATGCACCTTTGGCAGCAATTACAGCCTCACGTCTTTTTGAATATGATGCCACAAGCTTGGCACACCTATCCTTGGCCAGTTTCGCCCATTCCTCTTTGCAGCACCTCTCAAGCTCCATCAGGTTGGATGGGAAGCGTCTCTGTACATTGCTGCAGTCAGTCATCTTTCCCCTAATCCTGACTATTCTCCCAGTTCCGGCTGCCGAAAAAACATCCCCACAGCATGATGCTTCCACCACCATGCTTCACTGTAGGGATGGTATTGGCCTGGTGAGGAGCGGTGCCTGGTTTCCTCCAAACGTGATGCCTGGCATTCACACCAAAGAGTTCAATCTTTGTCTCAGACCAGAGAATTTTGTTTCTCATGGTCCGAGAGTCCTTCAGATGCTTTTTGGCAAAGTCCAGGTGGGATGCCATGCGCCCTTTACTAAGGAGTGGCTTCCGTCTGGCCACTACCATACAGGCCTGATTTGTGGATTGCTGCAGAGATGGTTGTCCTTCTGGAAGGTTCTCCACTCTCCACAGAGGACCTCTGACAGAGTGACCATTGGGTTCTTGATCACCTCCCTAAGGCCCTTCTCCTCCGATCGCTCAGTTTAGATGGCCAGCCAGCTCTAGGAAGAGTCCTGGTGGTTTCGAACTTCTTCCACTTATGGATGATGGAGGCCACTGTGCTCATTGGGACCTTCAAAGCAGCAGTTTTTTTGTAACCTTCCCCATATTTGTGCCTCGAGACAATCCTGTCTCGGAGGTCTACAGACAATTCCTTTGACTTCATGCTTGGTTTGTGCTCCGACATGAACTGTGGGACCTTATATAGACAGGCGTGTTCCTTTCCAAATCATGTCCAATCAACTGGATTTACCACAGGTGGACTCCAATTAAGCTGCAGAAACATCAAGGATGATCAGGGGAAACAGGATGCACCTGAGCTTAATTGTGAGCTTCATGGCAAAAGCTGTGAATACTTACGTACATTTTATTTAATAAATTTGCAAAAATCTCAAGTAAACTTTTTTCACGTTGTCATTCTGGGGTGTTGTGTGTAGAATTCTGAAAAAATGAATTTAATTCATTTTGGAACAAGGCTGTAACAATGTGGAAAAAGTGATGCACTGTAGAAAAACATGCAATATTCAAACAGACTAATACTGAACAGAGATGTGCATCCAAAAAGAGAGCAAATGCCAGTAGCTATATTTTTGTAATTGCTTATGTAACTGGCAGGATTGACTTACTATAACCAGACTGCTTTTTAAAAAAAAAAAACCACCACACACACACACACAACAAAACACACTTAACTGCTAGGTCACCATGCTGATGCATACTTACCTGAGGGTCCCCACGGTCAGATGCCATTTTGTGAAGGTCTAGTAAAGCCTGGTTGATCGTTTTCTCTAGCTTTAGAGCCGCCTGCACTGCATCAAGACCACAGCCCCACTCATCCTTTTCCGGTTTCTGAATGGATTTAAAGTTAAAATTAAAAAATAAATGCAACATTTCAGGACAAGAACCAACTATATAAAAACGTTAAGGTCTGTGGATGTCCAGTTCCATACAGGAAACTGATTGGTCAGAACTGTCAACACAATCGAAACAGGAAGTGCTAGCATTACACACAAGGAGTGACGGTGTAGGAGACACCTAGTCTTGCCTTAAAGAGGAGGAATGCGAGAGGATAGGTGGTGAGCAAGGAGCCTTAAAACAGCCAAAGAAGCAAACCCTTATAGGAATGCGACAGAGGAAGTGCTGGCCAAGACAGGCACTGAGGGTACACATAGGTTACATGAGATAGAAGATTCATATTACCTGGTAATATGGCTAGTTTAATATATGTCAAAGCCACAAAACCGCTGCACACAAACCTTGATGTCCTGAAGGAAGATGCGACCACCCCTTTTGTTCTGATATTCCATCAGCTCCTGTGCGTGCTCATTCCCTTCATCACTTTGCTCTTTGAAAAATTTTGCAAAGCCTTCCAGGGCCACATCATCACGTCTGAAGTAGTGAGACTTAAAACAAAAACCATAACAAAAAAAAAATAAAAAATTTGCAAATCACTCATCCATTTGTACACTAATTCTAAATTAGCTAAAGCCTGCCTAAAGTAAAACCAGGCTCAAGGATCATTATCATATTCATATACTTTGAAGGTCAAATGTCTGCTATACTGTAAAAAGCAAAATACAACAAACACTTTCCCAGTAAACCCTAACACAAACTTAGAATTATAGACATGCATTGTCAGTTAAAACAGTGCTTCATTGCAAATGCATTTCAATCTTCATTCAGCTGCTCCCATTAGGA